>NW_004443941.1:22763976-22785210 GCF_000243295.1 Trichechus manatus latirostris | reverse complement strand
TGCCTAAGATCTCATGAGTATTTATTTTGAGCTACACATTTTGCAAGTTGTTTTATACAGGTTACTTTATTTAACTTGCCCCCAAACACAATGGACTAGGTATTAGCATGTTTAATTTACAGAGAAGGGAACTAAGGTTCAGAGAACTTAAGTAAAAACTAAAATTGGACAGTAAGCTATGGAATCCAGTCTTCCCATTTATCTTACCCACAACAAGACCGAAGGATCGACTAAAATTAGTGGATCAATGACAAGTGGCATAGGAGTATGGGATTTCATTGTATGTATCTATCTCCTCATCCCTTGCTATTTATACTCCGTAACTCCAGGCGGTGCCCCAAATGCAGGAGGTTTAGCTATCCTCCTTCGTGTATCTTCAAATGAGTATGGATCAAATGGATTGGAAGACAACTTGACAGAGCAAGTAGATACATGTAATCTCCTAAGAAATCTCAGAGAGACATACTGGCCTATTTACAGATATATTCCTTGCCTAACCCAATGTGAAACACAGGGCACAATGAAGTACAAGTCCAGAATTTTTCACCCTCAGAACATGCACAAATTCACTGAAGATTCAAGACAAGCATCCAGAAAAAACGCTAAGTTATAGAAAAAGCTCTTTAAATGCCAAAAGCCAGCCAACGAGAAAAGGGAAGTTACTTTGGGCTCAGGTGACTAGGAAATCTTTAAAGAAAGAAGGAATAAATAAAATTTAGAAGAAGAAAAGACGTAAGGTTTGTGTGTATGTGAACTATAGACTGTAAATTCTGCTCAAGGGACACTTGATCACAGCAAAGGAGATTAATTTGACTATGAGTAGGCCTGAAGAGAGGAGAATCGGGAAAAGAAAGCATTTAGAAAGTTATTGTCTGAATCCAGCCTTGTGGGTGATAAGAAGGTGAACCAAGGTGGTGGCAGAGAGAATAAGGACAATAATCTTCCCATCTGACTTGACCACAAGATCCCTGAGAGACCCACTACACCATATAGTTATAATAAAAACAGTTCCGTTTGCTTTGTGAATGATCAAAGACGACATTATTTTTAGAGTTAAGACACTGAAAATATAGACTAGCTATTTGAAAAAGAGTCCATCATTACCCTTTAAAAAGAAGCCCCTTGGGTTTGCATCTTCCTTATTTACCAGATCTAGCTTCAGCAGTGTAAGAGAGAAAGGTAATTCCAGAGCAATAAATCTTCCATGGAAAGTGCTATACCTCCGGCTGCTTGATAATGAATTTAATCAGTCGGGAGAACGGCCCTGTCATTATGGATTAATCACCAAAGTCTCTGTTTGGGTAAGTTAATTGATGCTGTGTTTGCAGCTGACGGCGGTCACAAGATACACTCGATATTTTAAAGAAATTCAGAGATGGAAGGAATGCTCAATCAGTTAATTAACAACCACACAATACAACAAACCACCCTAAAAGGGAAAACCAAAGCCAGATGCACAGAACAACATATACTCAGATATCAGGATGGTTTTTTTTTTTAAATGTTTAAATAAATCCTTTTTTTTAATTGTGTTTTACATGAAAGTTTACAGTTCAAGTCAGTTTCTCATACAAAAATTTATACACACATTGCTATGTGATGCTAGCTGCCCTCCCCATAATGTGACAGCACACTCCTCCTTTCCACCCCAGATTTCCCGTGTCCGTTCAACCAGCTCCTGTCCTTTTGCCTTCTCATCTCGCCTCCAGCCAGGAGCTGCCCATTTAGTCTCATGTATCTACTTGAGCTAAGAAGCACTCTCTTCATGAGTATCATTTTATGTTCCATAGTCCAGCCTAATCTTTGTCTGAAGGGTTGGCTTTGGTAATGGTTTCAGTTCTGGGCTAACAGTGTCCAGGGGCCATGTCTTCCAGGGTCCCTTCAGTCTCAGTCAGACCTTTAAGTCTGTTCTTTTTACTAAGTTTGAGTTCTGCACCCCACTTTTCTCCTGCTGTGTCAGGGACTCTGTTATGCTCCCTGTCAGGGCGGTCATTGGTGGTAGCCGGGCACCACCTAGTTCTTCTGGTCTCAGGCTGATGAAGTCTCTGGTTTATGTGGCCCTTTCTGTCTCTTGGGTTAATATTTTCCTTGTATCCTTGGTGTTCTTCACTCTCCTTTGCTCCAGGTGGGCTGGGACCAATTGATGCATCTTAGATGGCTGCTCTCTAGCTTTTAAGACCCCAGATGCCACTCACCAAAGTGGGATGCAGGACATATTCTTAATAAACTTTGCTATGCCAGTTGACCTGGATGTCCCCCAAAACCATGGTCCCCATACCCCCTCCCCTGCTACTCTGTCCCTCAAAGTGTTTGGTTGTATTCAGGAAACTTCTTAGCTTTTGGTTTAGCCCAGTTTTGCTGATTTCCCCTGTACTGTGTGTTGTCCTTCCCTTCAGTATGTTTGCTCTTGATGAAATCAAGAGTGAACAAGCTGACTCAAAATATTGGTAGTGTTTCTCCTACTGTTTGTTTCTTTTTTAAACCCAGCTAGAGAATTTTAAGACAATATACTCTGGAGGAGTCCCCAGGTGGTGCAAACAGTTAATGCTCTCGGCTACTAACTAAAAGGTTGGAGGCTCAAGTCCACCCAGAGATGCCTTGGAAGAAAGGCCTGGCAATCTACTTCCAACACACACAGGGTGGCCATGAGTCAGGTTCAATTAACAACAAGCAATTTTTTTTTTTGTTTGTTTTTAGTTTGGAGCACACAGATTTTTCTAGTCCACAAACTTATTTACAATATATATATTAAGCAAAGTATAACCCATTTAAAAAAGAAAAATCTTAATTGAATAAATTTAGAAGAATTTTATACTTTCTATTTTCCACATGTTATGAAATACATAACGCATGACTCCAGGATCATCACCATAGATAGAAATAAAGAAAACTAGTTAAACTTTTCTAGTCAATTACTCCCTCAAAAGATACTATAGGCTTTAGTTAAGTTGGGATCCACCCCCAAGAAACTGAAGTGAGTGAAACAGTCCATAACTATACTGAGTCAGACGTTTAGGTTTGTAGGTTGCAAGATTATTTAGAACGCTGAATAAAGAGGCTGACTTTCCAACCTAAAAGCTGCCTCCAGAGTACATTTTTTTTCCAACATCATTATCATTCTATTTTTAAGTTACACTAATTGCTACCCAAGTTTGTGATTTAACTGCCACCTTAGCCTTCGAGTATTTCTTGGCAACCTGAAGCATGTGACAATACAATGCAAGCATCCTGATTATTTCTTTCTTGTTGAACTGACCTAAGCCAGTTTGGCTTTTCAATATTTTGGTAAATATTCGTGCTCTCCAAGGACAGAGGTAGGTGGCATGTATGGTCTCCTCTCCCATAAACCCACTATCAAACGGTCTTTTCCATGAAAGCCAAGTCTCAGACTAAATTCTGCTAAACCTTAAACATTTATTTATAAGCAGGCATTAAAATAGCCATATGGCCAGTCATTGTAAGTCCAACGAAGTGTCATTCTCTGTGCTCAGACATGCTGACAAGCACCTCATGTTTGTGCTGAGAGGGATGCAGCCATCTGACAGCAGGACAAGGCAACCATATAGTCAAGGTAGACAGCAGAGTCTCCCATGAAATGGGAGATGCAGGATCAATGATGCTTTGTGAGTACTGACTGCTTCTAAGATGTTGGTGTGCTGGGCTATCAGGTCCCTTTACATCTTTAATGCAGGAGGAATGGGGCCCATTAAACCTCCCTAGCCAACTACATATCTTGAACACTTCTCTTTCCCAAATGGATGTTATATTTTATATCTCTTATGATAATTAACAAACTCTGTTATGGTATAGTAGGCAAAATTCTAAGATGACCCTCAATGACTCATGCTCATGTATAATCCCCTCACCCTAAGTTTTGGTGGTATCTGAAACTTGCTTCTAGCCAATAGAAAATGGCAAAGGTGATGGGATGTCACTCCCAGGATTAGGCTATGTTTGATGGCAAAGGTAAAGAGATCGTGCAGATAAAATTAAGGTCCCTAATCCATTGAATTTAAGTTAATCAAAAGGGAGTACATCTTGAGTGGACTTGACTTAATCAAGTGAACCCTTTAAAAGAGGGTCTAAGTCTTCATGGAAAGAAGAGACTCAAAGCAAGAGAGATTCACTTGCTGGCCTTGAATAAGTAAGCCACCATGAGGTTTATGGACGCACAGAAATGAATTCTGCCAGCAACTCTGTAAGCTTTGAAGAGGACACGGAGCCTCAGATGAGACTCCAGGCCTAGCCGACACCCTGACTACAGTCCTGTGAGTTGCTGAGCCAAAGACCTAGCTAACTTGTGAATGGACTCTAAACTTCTGGAATGTGGATTCTTGATGGAGTGCTTCAGATGCTAACAGCCCTGGAACAGAACTCGAAGTGAATCTGCACACACATGTACCACACTGTTTATTATGAGACATCTTAAAATAAATTACACATAGACAATGTCCTACTCTGTTCCTCATACTTGGTCTCTGGGCTCTAGATACAGCATCACAGAATATAAGAGCTGAAAGTGCCACAGAGATTGTCTAGTCTTCTGTCTGCCCCTCCTAATGAGCTTCTACCTCTAACACCCCCTCCTGTTATAGATAATACAGTCCAAAAAAGTTTCAATGACTTCCTCAAGGACATTCAGCTGAAAACTAAGGCCGAGGTCTCAAGTCTTATGACTTTTACCCCAAATTAAATATTTTTTTCCTCTCTAAATCTGCTGTAACTCTTCTTATTACCTTAAAATTTCCACTCTAAACCCCACCTTCAATCCACAGGCTTTGTAGAAAATTACTATCCTGTTCCCCTTGTTGTATCATTCATTCGTCAAATACTTTTTCAGCATTTACTATGTGCTGGCATAGGAGCTGGTGATAAAACAGTGAACAAAACAGACCGAAGTCCCTGTCTTCATAGAGCTTAAGTTCTGGTGACTGAGAAACAAACAACGGGGTTAAGCAAAACACATAGTAAATTAAACCCATTGCTGTCGAGTCAATTCTGACTCATAACGACCTTATAGGACAGAGCAGAACTGCCCTATAGGGTTTCCAAGGAACAGCTGGTGGATTTGAACTGCCGACCTTTTGGTTTGCAGCCTTAACCACTGCACCACCAAGGTTCCATATAGTATATTGGATGCTGATAAGTGCTAAGGGGAAAAGTAAAACAGGAAAGGGAGGGACTGGGAGCTGCAGTTTCCTATAGAGTTTCAGGGAAGCCCTCTCTGAGAAGCTGACATTTGAGTGACGGCCTGAAGGAGGGCAGGAGTGAGCCAAGTGGATATTTGGAAGAAAAATGCTCCAGGCAGGAGCAAGAACAAAAGCAAAGGTCTTAAGGAGGGATCTCGAAGAGCTAATTTTAGAAAAAGTGTAAGAGGTCGGATGAGCTGAAGCAGGGTAAGCAGTGGGAAGCATGTTGGCGATGGGTCCGAGGGGTAACAGAAGATGAGACAGTACAAAGCTTTGCGAAGCTTTTGCTCTGAAGGCGGTGCGAAGGTAGCAGAGGGTTCTGAGCAGAGGACTGTCTGAGAGAATCAGCAGCCTTTCTTGGGCGTCTTAAACTGGAACCAAGTCAGAGTGCTCATTTAGCTGGAAGTAGCTTCTGCCTGTCCTGTGGATAAAGGTGCAGAGTCATCCCATTTGCAGAGTTAGAGAATTGAGTCAGACGCACAGAGAAAGCAGAAGGTAGAGACGGAGAGAACTCAGCCTGGGGTTCCATTCATGCTCCTGTTGGCGTTAAATTCTTCTTCTGGCCCAGCTAACTCACTGCCCTCTTCGAAACTACCTTCCCCCACCCCACCTTGCCACTTCACTGAGGCCTCTGCTAAAATGTCACCTGCTCGGAGAGGCCCTCTCCCACCACCTTTTTTAAAACAGTTATCCCTGACACTCTCTATTCCCTTACCAGTTGCCGTTGAGTTGATCCTGACCCACGACTATCCCATGTGTGTCAGAGCAGAACTGTGCTCCATAGAGTTTTCAATGGCTGGTTTTTTCAAAGTAGATCGCCAGGCCTTTCTTCTGAGACACCTCTGGGTGGACTCAAACTTCCAAACTTTCAGTTAGCAGCAATGCTCATTAACTGTTTGCACCACCCAGAGACTTCTCTCTTACCATGCTGTATTTTTCTTCACATCGTTTATCACCACTTTACATTGCATCACTTATTCATTTGTTTGTCTCCCAGACCAAAATGTAAGCTCCATGAGGGCAGGCTGTTGGTCTGTCTTTTTCACTTATCTGCAATTTCTAGAACAGCATCTGGTTTATAATAACCAAAAAGACACAAACTCATTGCTGTCGAGTCGATTCCAACTCATAGCGACCCTATAGGACAGAGTAGAACTGCCCCATTGGGTTTCCAAGGAGCAGCTGTTGGATTCGAACTGCTGACCTTTTGGTTAGCAGCTGAGCTCTTAACTACTGCACCACCAGGGCTCCAGTTCATAATAGATGTTTTAACACTTTTTTGAGTGAATGAATGGATAAATCTCCCATTACTATTTACTTTACTGTCAGTGGTTTCTCCACTAGGAGGGCTTGTTAAAACATGGATCACTGGATCCCCTCTCTAGAACTTCTAATTCAGTAGGTCTGGGGTGGGACCTGAGAGTTTGAATTTCTACTAAGCTCCCAGGTGATGCTGATATGCACTGCTCTATACCCAGCTAGTTTCTGTTTTCTGTTACAATCAAGAAATTTTAGCTAACAGAGAAGACTTGAACTATTTTTTTTTTTTTTTTAAACATACTATTCAGGCTAACTCTAATGTAAAACACATATCCACAGGAAAACGTAACAGCTCACCCAAATGTTTTGCCAGTGTGGAGCTCTTAGCAAAGAGCCGTCGTGGATGTAATTATGTTTGAGCTGTGAACATTAATAAAGCATTTCAAATCAGCATTTTATGTACCTTGATACCACTCACCGGAACTTTGTGACACTATAATTGCACCATAATGTCCAGAGTAAGTGTCACACAAAAATGCATACTATTAATACTTTTAACTTGACTAGTGTTAGGGATTGAACTGTGTCCCCCCAAAATATGTGTCAACTTGGCCTGGCCATGATTCCCTGTATTGTGTGACTGTTCACCATGTTGTCATCTGATGGGATTTTCCTTTGTGTTATAAATCCTACCTTTATGATGTTAATGAGGCAGGATTAGAGGCAGTTATGTTAATGAGGCAGGACTCAATCTACAAGATTAGGGTGTGTTTTAAGTCAATCTCTGTTGAGATATAAAAGAGAGAACTGGGCAGAGAGACGGGGGGACCTCATATCGCCAAGAAACAAGAGCCAGGAGAATAGCGTGTCCTTTGGACGCAGGTCCCTGTGCTAAGAAGCTCCTAGACCAGGGGAAGATTGATGACAAGGACCTTCCCCCAGAGTCAACAGGGAGAGAAAGGCTTCCCCTGGAGCTGGCGCCCTGAATTCAGACTTCTAGCCTCCTAGACTGTGAGAATAAACTCTTCTTTGTTAAAGCCATCCACTTGTGGTATTTCTGTTATAGCAGCACGAGATGACTAAGACAGCTAGGCCTGCAGTTTGCAAAGCATTCTTTTTCCATCTCTGTGTGTCGGGGGTAAGCAGGATGAGTATTCTTGTACTCATTTTTCCACATAACAAAACTGAGGCTTGGAGAGTTGAGGCTTGTCCCCAGGCCACACTGACAGGGAGCAGGAATTTAACTCAAATATATGAAAGCATGTCAGGTCCCTGCCTCCACAGTCAATTTGCAAACCCCCCTGACAAAGAATAAATCAATCATAGTAATTACTATTAGATGCCAAGAGTGTAAGCATTGACATGCAATGCAAGCATGGCTTATTAAATTTCTGCAAGCTATTCTCATACTCTTCACAATGAAATTTCACAAGAAAAAAAAAAACTTATCTGTGTTGTCCCACTTTTTTTTTTTTTTAACCAAAGGCCGTGAGATAGATTCTTGGATAATTCTTTGATTTGTTGGTCGAGGGTTGACTGAAATCATCACTAATTCTTCTGCACAAGTAGGTTCGGCCAGCTGCACTTGAAGCATGCTTCATGGTCCTAAAACAAGATCAAGTAACTGCTGGCAAGTGATGAGTGCCTTAATTATCTTATTGCCACACTTAATAGGATTTCCATGATTACACTTAATAGAATTTCCTGGGTAATGAGGGTCCACACTGGATCTGCACGGACTTTGCAAAATTTTAGGGAAGCAGAAATTTCTTACTATTATGGTTACAGCCACATTCGGCCTCTACTAAAATGAGGGTTACCAGGTGTCCTACTTCTTTAGGGAATATGCTATTTTTCAGCAAATCATCCTGTGTATTTGACCCAAACTAGGGCAGTAAAAACGTCTCCTTTTCTGTGACATGACAGATCCTTTTCCTCGCTCAGCTTTGACTTACTGAGTTTCCACACCTCGCTGTGTAAGTTTAAAAATTTCTTCTTCTTCCCCAGAAAGAAAGAACCAAGAATCCATGAGTCTCATGAGCCTCTAATTTTCCTATGGGAGTAACGTGACCACTGAGAGAAAACTTTCCCCCAAGCAGGATAGCCCAGTTCTCTGGGTTGTATCCTCACCAACAACCTGCAGGTTGCTCTACACCTCTGGACGTCAGGTCAGTGGTTGACTGTGCTCTGCAAAAACGTCAGCCCTGCTGGAAATGGTTTCCTTCAGGAATGCTCAAATGTCACCTCCTCCATGAAGCCTTGCCCAATCCACCAGCTTCTCCAGCCACACACACACACACCTGGCAGGAACTCATCTTTCTATTTCTCTGCCCTTCCACAACAATCCTTTTATACTTCTCTTGAAGTAGATATAACAGGCTGCCTAGTATCTTAAAGGCTCCCACAGGGCAACAGTCCTCTTCTTATAGATCTCCATAAATTTGCAAAACCTGAGCCCTTATTTCTAGAATAGATATTTCCCTCTTTAGTTTGGCAAAATTTTATTCTTCTTGCAAGATTCAGGTCAAACATCCTCCCTGTTTGCCCCATAACTCCTGCCTCTACACAGTTAATCTACCCAACCTTCCAAATCTCAGATCCTTTTCCTATTCGTCTATTGTAGATACTATATCATAGCTATTTCTTTATATATCTGTCTTCTTCAATAGTCTGTTAACCCAATGGCCTGCTACAGAGCCTAGCACATTGCAGGGACAAAGTAAGACTTTCCCAAGTGTAGGAGAAGACAGCGGGAGCTCTCCTAACCCGTCTCTACTTAACAATGGACTAATGCTCTGCATGGCATACAGAATACAGGGCCTTAGTAGATTACTACACCCAGGGACGCCTGCGCCGTGACCACGGCCAAAGGTCAGTTAATTTATTCCTCAAATGGTTTATACCACTTTTGTTACTGTAATTACATAATTTGATTACATATTATATGAATTAGTGAAATTTAAGTGTTTAAAAAGAAACGATGGCTATTTCTATGAAAACCAGGATGAATGTTTTGTAAATACTCAGCCAAGATTAGTTATTATAAAAACAGCACTCTAATGTAATGTAGACAAGACAATTGCAAAAGGCTGGGGGGAAAAAAAAACCTAGATGGACTATGCAATTAGAATTGCCTTACAAAGATCTTTAAGGAAAGTGAAACTGAAAATTGTGCATTATGAGAGTGGTTTAATCAAACAAGAAAGCGCTAACTTACAACCAGTGGATCCTTATTTAAAGACAAACTTTACTAATTCTATTAAAATATCAGTGAATGAAAGTACATTTGTATCTTTAAAGTTAAAATAAAATGTTTATCTTAAGATCATTTAAAATTCATTGCTTTACTGACATTTTGATAAAGTAACTATCAGACATATAATAAGACGGACTCTATTGTAATTATTTTACATCTTTCTTGATTGATTCATTCATTCATTTGAATAAATATTTGATGAATGCTCTACTTTATTTGTTTTTATATTATTTAATGGGCAAACTATGTGTTGGGGCTGCAAACAAGTTAGTACCATATATACGTGTGGGACACAGTGCTTGGCAAATTAGGTACTCAATGATTGAATGATTAATGAATGCAGACTTGTTTTCCCTGACTTTAATTCTGTTTATAAAGGTATGTTCTCCTGCGAAACATTCTCCTGCTTGAAAAATGGAGAAAGTAAAGATTACAGACCCATTGCAGTTAATATATACAAATCACGGACCAGAGTCATAAATTTTATGCATTCTCTTTGAACTTTGGAGCAGGTTTTGCTTGTATGTATCACTTGGCACTTAATAGAGTTTATATATTTAGATGCATTTGATATATAGTCCCCAGCTAACAATAATATAACAAAGATCATGTTTTAGGATTGCTCATATTCTCCACCAAGTTTATAAGAAATGCTTGCAATTAGTAACCATTACAGAGATTTGGTGACTGTCGTTCTGTTTTATACTTTGGGAGAGTAGAGCATTGCTTAAGCTTAAGTAATAAAAACACTCATTTAACAGTGACCATGCTTGCCATATGACAAGGCTTGTGTTAAGTACTTTACATGTATTATTTCCTTCTAGTTTCTCAACTATGATAGTACTTCCCATATGAAGTAAGTACTGGGATTATTCTCATTTTACAGATGCAAAATACTAAATCTTCTGTAAAATAATTTGCCCAATGTCAAACACACAAGTAGTTGTCTAGTGAATCTGTCTGCCAGTTTTTGCCAGTCTATTTGGCAAGATGCTATTCAAGAAGGGGAGCAGATCCATGGTAATCAAAGGCTGTCCTATGTGAGATGTGTGCATGATACGGAAAAATAGTTATAATGAATAACCAAACCCATTGCCATCGAGTTGATTCCGACTTATAGTGACACTATAGGACAGAGCAGAACTGCCCCATTGGGTTTGCAAGGCTGTGCTCTTTATAGAAGGAGCCCTGGTGGTACAGTGGTTAAAGCACTCAGCTGCTAACCAAAAGGTCGGCAGTTCGAACCCACCAGCCACTCAGTGGAAGAAAGATATGGCATTCTGGTTCCATAAAGATTTCTACAGCCTTGGAAACCCTATGGGGCTGTTCTACTCTGTCCTATAGCATTCCTATGAGTTGGAATTGACTCAACAGCAATGCGTTTTTTTGGATGGATCTTTATGGAAGCAGGCTGCCACATTTTTCTCCAGCAGAGTGGCTGATGGGTTTGAACCGCCAACCTTTCAGTTGGCAGATGAGCACTTAACCACTGGGCCACCAACATTCCTTCAGTTATAACGAATAAGATCTGTAAAAATTATTTTTAATAAAAGCAATTTTAAAGGCACAGGCAATGCATTCCTACATCCAAGAACCAACCTTGGATTAATTATAGCCATGATGAGAGGGCATCCAGAACCCTACAATTCACAAATGCCTTATATAACATCTCATCTGTAAATGTATGCATTATTTATAAATGCTAACCAATAGCAACCCATTTGTTTTTTATTGCATTAACTAGAACATTTCTTGATTCACTTTGTATATTATGGAGTACAGTACTCTGTAAATTGTTGAACTTTGATGAAAACATGACAATGCAGACTAATTTGGAATGGACCCTTGAATTAAGACTACAGCAGACAGCAATCTATATTTTTGAAAGAAGTCCCACTAGAAATTGTCATCATTATCGTTCAAAAAGCATATAGAGAACAGAATTCAATTCTCCTGTTAATCAAAAACATACTTGCTTGGCCATTATTTCACCATCTAAATGCTTTCCATTATGTTTATTTATTCATGATATTATGGTTGTGCTTTGTGAAATCTTTTGTGGAGGAGTTTAGACTTTTTAATCCTATAGCAGAGAGGTTTTGTTATAAAGAGGGACCAGAAGTTCAAACCTTGGTTAAAAGCCTTTTGAAACCAACAAAATTAAAAACAATAATTTTGCATTGATTTCACACATGTGCATGTTTTATATGTATTAGATTTGAAATGGTAGCATTGTTTCTCCTATTGCAAATACCATCTGGACTATTTCTCAAAAGGGACTTTTCTGTGATCATATTAGACAAGACCTTTACTTCTGTAGATTAATGCCTGTTGTTTATAGTAACAGCTATAATTTCACGAGGATTGCATATCAAGGTTAAATCTCCTTCCCAATCTCTGCTTCCAGTTCTCCTTATTTTAATCCAGTCCTTGTGAATCTAAATGACACAATATTTTGCATCAAAAGATATCTTACAATCTGAAATTATCAAAAATGGTATGTTACAATTCAATTCCTATAGTACTTAAGAGGTAATTGCAAATAGTATGATCATTAATTACTATCGCTTCTTAAGGGCAAATATGTTTTTTTAACTATTTTCACAAATAGAAGATGCAATGGGAATATCCCTGGCCTCAAGAAAGAACACCTTTCTCCAATTAGGTTTTATAACCAACAGTCTCTATGCCACCATAATTCTAGGCCTTTCTTCTTCCCTTCCAGTTATGGTTGCTGGTGTTGACTGCTGTCGAGCCAATTCTGACTCACAGCGACCCTTATAGGGCAGTGTAGAACTGCCCCATAGGGTTTCCTAGGCTGTAATCTTTACGGGAACAGATAGCCAGGTATTTCTCCCTCGGAGCCACTGGGTGGGTTTGAACTGCCAACCATTCCGTTGGCAGCCGAGTGTTTAATCATTACAACACCAGGGCTCCTTTTCCAGTTATTAGCCACCCTTGAAGAAAGTGGTCTGGAATACTGGATCTCAAAACATTCATTTAGTTCTCCTACCTTCCTTGTTTACATTGTCTCAAATCGACATTTTTCAAAATGTCCACTATTTTTGGAAAGTCTATGTCAATTACTAAGATATACGAGAAGTAAAATATACACGAGGAAATCTATAAGGAGACAAAGTAAGGGATAATAACAATAACAGCATCAACGTAACATAAAAGCTAGCACAGTAACAACTAACAAAATGTGCTGTGGAAGGAATATGTAAAATAAAATGTTTAACTCAGGCAGGCTTAAGCCAAGAAAGCTTTTTAAGATTTAATGTGCCACCTTTCTACCACCTTTCTGGAGAGCAGTTTGGCAATGTATACCAAAAACATTTAAATATTTATGCACTTTGACCCATTAAGTCCCCTTACAGGAATCTATTTTTTCTTCATCAGAAACTTGACAAAGGCAAATGTACAAGTATGGAATGACAACAGTTTTTAAAGATTAAAAATTCTGGAAATAACATAATGCCTCCAAACAGGAAAACTGTACCAAAAACAATTATCCACTTTATGATTATTTCTGACTTCCACTGCTATATATCTGAGGAAGGGGCACCATAGAATTTATAGCTATGTTTTCACAATACAACAAGCTATGTTAATTAGCCTGAACTAGACTTTTGCCCGTTGGACATTAACTTAGGGCACTTGCAAAGGAGTTGAGATTGATAAGCCGCTAACTACGGAAATCACTCACACTAATTCACCCAAGCTAATGTATGTGAGTAGATAAAAGGGTATCCTGGGAAGCATCTCAGATTCACATCTCTAAATTGTGGCAGAGAACTAGACGTTCCTTTTTCAAAGAAAATCACTGTGAAAAAAAAAAGTATGTTCTCAGGCTCAATAAACAAATGTTTATGCTAATGATGACTACAGCAACTTGTAAATCATCATTACTTGCTTTAGGTATTGCTATTATACACATTGATTAGAACACTCCATCTGAGCGTGTAATTAAATGCATAAGAGTGCTTAAACTTGAATTTCTACAAAATGCAGAAGTCATTCAGAAATGTTTTATGGATCATGTGTGTGTTTGTCCTCAATAAACACAAACTATATATTTGTTATTGCATAATATGATCCACCACCACTTGTCTGTCAATTTGTCGTACTGTGGTGGTTTGCAAGTAGCTGTGATGCTGGAAGCTATGCCACCAGTATTTCAAATAACACTAGGGTCACCCATGGTGGACAGGTTTCAAGGGAGCTTCCATACTCAGACAGGCTAGGAAGAAGGACCTGGCTACCTACTTCCAAAAAAAAAAAAAAAAAAAAAATACACCAGTGAAAACCTGAAGGATAGCAGCAGGATATCATGTGTGATATAGTGCTGGAAGATGAGCCCCTCAGGTTGGAACGCACTCAAAATAAGACTGGGGAAGTGCTGCCTCCTCAAAATAGAGTCAACCTTAACGACGCAGCTGGAGTAAAGTTTTCAGGACCTTCATTTGCTGATGTGTCATGACTCAAAATGAGAAGAAAGAGCTGCAAACATCCATTAGTAATCGGAACACATAGTTTAAAATCAGAAAAGGTGTGCGTCAGAGTTGCACCCTTTCACCACACTTATGCAATCTGTATGCTGAGCAAATAATCAAAGAAGCTGGACTATATGAAGAACAGGGCATCAAGATTAGAGGAAGACTAACAATCTGCCATATGCTGAAAGTGAAGAGGACTTGAAGTACTTACTGATGAAGATCAAAGACTACAGCCTTCAGTATGGATTACACCTCAACATAAAGGAAACAAAAATCCTCACAACTGGACCAATAAGCAACATCATGATAAAAGGAGAAAATATTGAAGTTGTCAAGAATTTCATTTTACTTGGATTCACAATCAACGTTCATGGAAGCAGCAGTCAGGAAATCAAAAGATGCATTGAACTGGGCAAATTTCCAGCAAAGGACCTCTTTAAAGTATTAAAAAGCAAAGATGTCACTTTGAGAACTAAAGTGCACCTGTCATAAACCATGGTGTTTTCAATCACCTCATATGCATGTGAAAGCTGGACAATGCATAAGGAAGACCAGAGAAGAACTAATGCCTTTGAATTATGGTGGTTGGTGAAGAATACTGAGTATACTATGGACTGCAAGAAGAACAAACAAATCTGTCTTGAAGAAGTATAGCTAGAATCCTCCTTAAAAGCAAGGATAGCGAGACTTTGTCTCACTTACTTTGGACATGTTACCAGGAGGGACTAGTCCCTAGCAAAGGACATCATGCTTGGTAGAGGGTCAGCGAAAAAGAGGAACACCTTTAATGAGATGGATTGACACAGTGGCTGCAACGACGGGCTCAAGCATAACAACGATTGTGATGGTGGTACAGGACCGGGCAGTGTTTCTTTCTATTGTACATATAATGGCACGTAACAACGATAATGTGTTCTGACTGCACGCTTCATAGATGACATTTACCTCAGCAGTATCTTAACTCTCTTTCCACAGTATTGAAATAAATGACTGATGATAGAGCAAATACTGAAAAATATCTCTTTCAACAGTGACTTCAAGTTTTTAGACCACAAAAAAATATTTATTTAACACTTTTACGTTTATTTACTGATGAAAGCGGGCAAAAAAAAAAAAAATTACTCAATGTATCTAATCAACACCATGAGGTATCATGAGTAGCTTATATCACCTGGTAAATACGTATGTTAAACCTACTTCTTAACGACAATTTACGTTGGACATATTCTTTTTCTAAAATTGCTGTTTTATTCAGAAACTTGGACCAAATAGATTGATAAACTGAAATGAATAACACTCTTTTGGTGAGCCACAAAACAAAGAGAATTCTAATAAATTTTGTTAGTTTTAAGAACCAAAGTGGCTTAAAATGAAAAACAAAAATAACGTGAACCAGTTTGTATCCAAATATCCAGATCAGGGATATATTTTATAAAACCATTAAACCAGATAAGAACATTATTTATTTTGAGATCCTGAGTATATTATTAACTACCTAGTAAATCTAAGAGATGAATAAAACTGACAAAGCCAAGCTTGGCTGCTAACCAAAGTTTGGCAGTTTGAATCCACCAGCTGCTCCTTGGAACCCCATGCGGCAGTTCTACTCTGTCCTATAGGGTCGCTATGAGTCGGAATCGACTTCACGGCTACGGGTTTGGTTTGGTAAAGCCAAAGTTTGTGAAACATAGGTTTTCACTAATCACATTGTATTAGAAATGTGATCCATACCATATATATAAAAATATATATACACACACAGATTTTTATATTTTTATACATATTTATGCTAAACAAACGTGTATATACGTCGGCAGTTGAAACCCACCAGCCACTCTGCTGGAGAAAAGATGTGGCAGTCTGCTTCTGTAAAGATTTACAGCTTGGAGACCCTATGGGGCAGTTCTCTCTGTCCTACAGGGTCCCTAAGAATCTGAACCAATTCAAAGGCAACAGGATTTTTTTGTTTTTTTTTGGTTAATTTGCTGTAATGGCGCTCTGGTAGCGCGGTGGTTAAGCACTCAGCTGCGAACTGAAAAATCTGCATTTCAAACCCACCATCTGCTCCTCATTCCTGGGGGAGGAACATGTGGCAGTCTGTTCCAGTAAACATTACAGTCTTGGAAACCCTATGGGGCAGTTCTACTCTGTCTTACAGGGTCGCCATGAGTTGGAATCAACTGGATGGCAGTGGGTTTGGTTTTGGTTTTTTGGTGTATAAAGAATTTTTTCAGTGACATCCTGAACCTTTACTTAAAATATTCCTGTTTCATATTGATTCTGTTGATAGATTATTCAGCCAGAGAGGCCATATTGACAACTTCTGGAGATCAGTAACTGGTAATGGAAAGAGGGTTCTTTCCCTTTATGTTGGAGCTGCTCAAGAGTGTTATCTGAATATCCCCGAGCCCTTGATGTACTAACAGGGTGCTCTGAACACCCTATTCCTAAACTCTTTGGTGTCAATCTCAAGCTGGCTGTTTGCAATATTTCCTGTTTACAATTTAAACTAAGCTTCTGAAATTTTCCTCAGCCTGATAGAGACAATAGGTATTTTAAAATATTTACCATCAATGGTAAGTTTTTAGCAAATAAAATTATGATGGTAGGGTTGAGAATAAATGAGGTTACAAACATCTGTGTCAGTCACCCAAAATCCCAATTTATACTACTTTAATGCCTCAGCAATGAAGAATTACCCCATGTCATCCAGCTGAAGGAACAGCCAAAATTTCCTGTTATTCCTTTTCTAAGGAGCCCTGGTGGTGCAGTGGTTAAGGCATTTGGCTGCTAACCAAAAGGTCAGTGGCTTGAAACTACCAGCCACTCCACTCCAAATTATATACTTGGAAACCCAGTGGGGCAGTTCTACTCTGTCCTACAGGGTCACTATGATTCAGAACCGACTCGACGTCAACGGGTTTGGTTTTGGTTTTATTCCTTTTCTAACCCTCCTATCAGTTTATGGGTCTCTTCTCATAACTATAGGAGAGCAAAGAAAAGGCAATCAAAGTATGAGAAACTGTTTTCATATAAAATTTCATTATAGAAATCTAGGAAATGTGAAATATATATATAAGTGTAACAAAGAAAGTATAATAATTCAGTCTTCCAGAGATCACCAGAGATTTCCTTTATTCCAGTTTATAGACACCGGAACGCACCCAAACAATTTGGTCTCCTACCACTTAACCACATGCCAGGAACATCTTCCCCTTATCATTAAAAAGTCCTCAGAATCATGCTTTTCAGTGGCTACATAATATTCCATCACTCAGATATACTGTAGTTTACTGTTGGACATTAGTGGTAGAAGAAATAACTTTCCTGGAAGATCTGGGTTACACGCTCCAGTCACAGTAGTAAAGTTATGTGAGATCATCAGTTGTTGTTAGTTGCCAGAGAGTTTACTTCTTCTCATGGTGACCCTATGTGAGCATTAGTAGAAAGTTTAATATTTTAGATGCTATTTAAGACTGCCCTGGTGGCACAGTGTTTAAGAGATATGGCTGCTAACCAAAAGGTCAGCAGTTCGAATCTACCGGCTGCTCCTTGGACGCCCTATGGGGCAGTTCTTCTCTGTCCTGTAGGGCCGCTATGACTTGGAATCGACTCCATGGCAGCTTTTTTAAAAATTTTATTTAAGAGACAGATTTAGTTATCTTTTCCTGGCCTCTTCACTGACACTCCTTACAGGGAAGGTTCTATTCAGACTGCAACTATCACTTCGCTTAGAATCATATAATTATTCGTCACCTTTTTTTTTTTTAAAGCTTTCAATAGTGAGCAAGGTGGTATCTTAAATGGAGCTGATTCACCTCAGCTCCAAAATCTGTGGCGATTTCTCACAGACTTCCTGCTAATTATTCTAAATAGTTATACCCATAACCCATTGCTGTCCAGTCAATTCCAACTCCTAACGACCCTTTAGGACAGAGGAGAACTGCCCCATAGGATTTCCAAGGCTGTAAACTTTTACAGAAGCAGACTGCCACATGTTCCTCCCGAGGAGCTGCTGGTGGGTCTGAACCGCCAACCTTCGATTAGCAGCCAAGCGCTTAACCACTGCACCACCAGGGCTCCTTCCTAGAAGCTATAGGAGCATAATTTTGATTCCAATGGTTTTCCAAGTGTGGTCCAGGGATAAGCAGTATCAGAATTACCTGAGAATTTGCTAGAATGCAAATTCTTGGACACAATCCAGACTTAATAAATTATAAACTGTGGAGATAGGGCTCAGCCATCTGTGTTTGAACACATTTCCAGGTGACCCTAATGCCTGCTCAAGTTGGAGAATAGGGTCATTATCTTATGGGCAGAACTTGCTGTTGAGGTATGCCATTTTCACATAAGCATAAACCTGTCATAGACATCCTCCAATTTTTTTAACAGCCTAAAGCATAACATTCATCCCAGCAACATTTTGGTATTACTGATTTGTATCTCTGTTAACCGGAACAATTTGGTGCAATCACTCCAATGGAACATCTTAAGTAAATGAGAAGTAAATTTCCTGAAGCTCTCCAACCAATCTGATGGAAGTTTTATCTTATCCTGGAATCTCTAGTCTCAGGTTTTACATTGTCTTACACTACCCAAAACTAGGTTCACTTATTCCTACCCTAGATAGAGTTAACTACATATTGTTTGTGCTTTGTGAGAACCCTAAAGTATACTGTCCTAGTGAATGCATATGATTTTGATGGCATGAGTCAGTACACAAACCAGGGGCAGGAGAAAGGGGGGAAACTGTCTAAAGGCGCAAACAGTAAGCACGGAAGCTACCAAACGGCTCTTTCTGGATGTATTACAAAGCAGGTCTACGCGCTGGGGAGCTGTTTCTAGATAGATTCTTGACGAGAGAGAGAACATTTTATGGAAGATGTTTTTATTTCCTCTTGATTTTTTTCTGACTTGAAAATGTGGCTCTCACAGAGTACTCCTCTACTAAGCCCGCTTGCTTAGTTTTCCCTTCTCCTTTAAAAAAATCGTGTGTCTGTATGTACATATATACATAATTTTTTTTTAAACTGCTTTGGGGGAGAGGCGGCTTTGAGAAAAAAGCAACTTATTTATCATTCAGAATGGGAAGGTAATGGTGCTGTGACATTAGGGACTTATGCATAAATAGGAATGCACATCCTTTTGAAACTTTATAGAACTTTGCTTAATCTCTGGAAGTTCTGATCTGCTATTTTAAGGAAATCCAATTGTTCTGGTTAATGGTAACCTAGGAGCTTACAGCCTGACTCACCTTCCTCCATTCAATGTGGGATAGACACATGAACCATAAGGAATTTGACACTAACCATAAAAGCTTCTCCTGTAGATCCCCCTCTGGATTTATGAGAGTATTATATCTTTCACACTCCTTATTTTCCAGTCTTTATTTCAAAGTCCGCTGGGACTAGCAGAGCCCTTGATCAACCATCCAGCCTCCACACTGTGGAACTCCTATTCTTAGACCCTAGAATTACAAAACCTTAGAGGAAAGTTAGGTGGCAATGAAACCAAATGCCCTCACTTGTCACATGACAAAATGAAATCAGGTAGTCAAAAAGGTTTAGGCACATCACACAATGACCAGGAGCCAGGGTTCTCATTTCTAGGCAGAGCCCGGAGCTCCAGGTCACATTAGCCCCCATTTCTAACTGCCCTCACCACTACCTTGTTTCTGCACATAGCTAACCTAACTAAACCATGGTAATGTTTAATGTAATTTCTTCCATTCAGTCCTCAAATAGAGACAGCAAAATGCATATTACGTTCTCTAAAAAGTATATCCATGTACCTGAAGATCTTTTGTTATACCTTTAATAATAGAATTGCAAATAGAAGACAATCTCAAGAGGTCGTTTTATCTACCTGCTTGCAACTGGACATTACTAAACAGAGAACAGTTGTCAAGGATTTCATTTTACTTGGCTCCACAATCAACACCCATGAAAGCAGCAGTCAAGAAATCAAACCACATATTGCATTGGGCAAATCTGCTGCAAAAGACCTCTTTAAACTGTTAAAGGACTAAGGTGTGCCTAACCCAAGCCATGGTGTTTTCAATCGCCACATATGCCTATGAAAGCTGGACAATGAATAAGGAAGATCAAAGAAGAATTGATGCCTTGAATTATGGTGTTGGTGAAGAATATTGAATACACCACAGACTGTCAAAAAAACGAACAAATCTGTCTTGGAAGAAGTATAGCCATAATGCTCCTTAGAAGCAAGGATGGCGAGACCTCATCTCATGTACTTTGGATATGTTATTGAAAGGGACCAGTCCCTGGGGAAGAACATCATGCTTGGTAAACTAGAAGGTCAGTGAAAAAGAGGAAAACCCTCAACAAGATGGATTGACACAGTGCCTGCAACAATGGGCTCAAGCATAACGACAATCATGAGGATGTGGAAGGACAGGGCACTGTTTCAGTCTGTTGTACATAGGATCACTATGAGTCAGAACTGAATCGATGACAGCACCTAACAACAACAAACAGAGAAGAAAACAGCTAGGAACCTCCTCTATTTCTTTGGATTTCCAAGAAAGAAAGAGAAATGCTTTGGTAAGTTTAGGAAACGTAAGTGCTTAGGTTCATTTACTGATGAAAATGGGCAAAACAAAATCACCCTATACATCTAAAAACACTATGTGGTATCATGAGCAGTTTGATGTAACAAGTTGGCATCAATTGCTGTAGGTAACTACTAATTGCTGAAGCTCTACCAAATTTGCTTTGGGCGTTTGTTAAAAGCATCTTTGAAACTTCTGCAACTTTCCAAGACTTTGTCTCCCCTGGTCCAACCTCCTCCACATTCTCTCTTGTTTATTGGTAATGAAATGCTGATAATTAAAGTAGCAGACAGGAAGATACAAAAATGAAGAGGGAAGAGCCCTAATACATGGCATAAACACAATGTGAACCATAAGTAACAATGCACAAGTACTAGAAGACAGACTAGATAAATGGGAGCTTCTAAAAATCAAACACTTATGCTCATCAAAAGACTTCACCAAAAGAGTAAAAAGACA
>NW_004443941.1:22749886-22762750 GCF_000243295.1 Trichechus manatus latirostris | reverse complement strand
AACAGAGAGTCCCTGATGGAGCAGGAGAAAGGTGGGGTGCAGAACTCAAATTCTAGTAAGAAGACCAGACTTAATGGTCTGACTGAGACTGGAGGAACCCTGGAAAGCATGGCTCCTGGATTCTCTATCAGCCCAGAACTAAAACAATCTCTGAGGCTAATTCTTCAGACAGGGATTGGACTGGACTGTGGGACATAAAGGGATACTCATGAGGAGTGTGCCTCTTAGCTCAAGTAGATACAGGAGACTAAATGGGCAGCTTCTGTCTAGAGGTGAGGTAGGAGCTGGTTGAATGAACGTGGGGAACCAGGGGTGGAAAGGAGGAGTGTGCTGTCACAGTATGGTGGTAACAGTTAGGGTCACATAACAAAGTATGTATAAATTTTTGTATGGGAGACTAACTTGAAATGTAAACTTCATCTAAATCATAACAATAAAAAAAAAAATGAAGAGGGCAAGGATAATGTCCTTGATTTGTGGGGCTAAGGAGGACTTCTGGAATTTTGTTCACAAATATAGGATGGACTATATTGTTTTATACTACCCATAACTGGGTTCATCTATTCCTACCCTAGATGGAGTTAACCACATATTGTTTGTACCTTGTGAAAACTCTAAAGATTATACTGTACTAGTGAAGGTATACTATCTTGGTGGCAGGAGTCAGCAGACAAACCAGGGACAGAAGAAATGTTTAGCAGATCAGTGCCAGCACTGACTGAATTTTACTGGTCTTTCTTCTTTGGCCCTTATTCAGATAAATATATATACATGTAAACTATCAAATATTTTACAATATTTGGTAACTCTTTTTTACAATTACATCAAGAACAAAGTCACAAAATCCAAAACACGGAAGTCAGCATCACCTGTATTCTTTCTGTAGTCCCTAGGTGGTGCAAACAGTCAACAAGCTCTGCTGCGAACTGAAAGGTTGGAGGTTTGAGTCCCCCCAGAGGCAACGCAGAAGAAAGGCCTGGCAATCGGCTTCCAAAAAAATCAGCCACTGAAAACCCTATGGAGCACAGTTTTACTTTGACACACATGAGGTTATCATGAGTTGAAATCCACTCTAAGGCAATTGGATTTACTGGTTATATTCTTTCTCCTCACAATTCAAAAATTGTGCTGATTAGAACACACTTGCAACCTCATGGCCCTATGTTATTGAGTCAGGAAAAAATCCAACAACAATCCAAGAATCTGCTGGTGTGCTTTTGAGTCTTTCCTCAGAGCACGTATATTAAGAAGCCTGGCAACCTTTGCTTTTGGTCACTTAATCTGGCCTTACAGTGTAACAACACTCACAAACAAAATTTCTAAGGTGACGTTTACAGGATCAAAGCAGGGATTGCTACTCCAAATGTTTATCTGTCCTCTTTTAGCTCAAGGGTTTGTCAGTCCATAAAAACAATCTGTACTCCCATTTGCAGTGAACGATTATTACTTTCTTTTTTTCATTTCCATTGTGAAATCTTAATTCTAGGTGTACTCTTAATTTACCTAAACCATTTCCAATCCTATGTATATCCATATGAAGATGCTCCCACCACAAATAACTGCAGAAGTAACTGTGTAATGGAAAGAAATAAAAATTTGGAATGTTATCTCTGTGTTCTTTGATTTGTGAAAATTCAGCTTGTCACATAATTGGATATTACAGCTGGAAAAGTTAGTGATTTTATTTATATCATAGGATCTGTCACCAGACAAAGAACAAATGTAACTTAAATGGATTAAATCACTGACAGTCAGCACCTACATCACTCAATTAACCAAAAAGTTGAGAAGTTCATCTTTCATACCTAAGCATATTACCCTTGCATTGGCAGTGGGTTATATCAAATATTGTACCACAAGGCCTGAAAACACAACCAGGTTAACCTAAGCCAGTGGCTGTAAACTGGTGGCAGTTTTGCACATATCCACGCCCCTCCCAAGGGGACATTTAGCAGTGTATGAAGACATGTTTCGTTGTTCAAACTTTGGGGATCCCTAGTGGTGCAATGGTTAAGCGCTCAGCTGCTAACTAAAAGGTCAGTGGTCCGAACCCACCAGCGGCTCCATGGGAGAAAAGACTTGGTGATCTGTTCCCATAAAGATTACAGCCTAGGAAATCCTAGGGGGAGCAGTTCTACTCTGTCGTATAGGGTCCCTATGAGTCACAGTCCACTCAAAGGCACACAACCACAGGAACTGGCATCTAGTGGGGAGGGACCCGGAATGCTGGAAATCAACCATTTAAATGTCTTGTGATACGCAAGACTGCCCCCACAACAAAGAATTATCTAGTCCAAAATATCACGAGTGCTGAGGTTGAGAAACCTCATCCTAAATATTAAGAAGAACTAGACATTGCAATGCAGCTGCAACACGCTATGCAAATCCCTGCATTTTAGGAGGCAGGGAGAAAGCACAGCCATTCTCGATAGAGGAATTTGTGCCAGTGTGGGTATTTCTTCCCACTAAACTTTTAAGATGTTTGCCTTCCTTTAAGAGGGTTCATCAGGGCAGTGAAATTTAACTCGTACATTTAAAATGCAGTGTATACTCTCTGTGTTTTCTGTGATTTTCTGAAATAGAATTTTAACAAAGCAAAAGACAAATTTTCTTCTACCTTAGACTCTTTGGTAAGGTTATACAGAGCATAAGGTGGATACCTAATACATATTTCTTGGTTTGTAAGAATAAAGAAACATGTGAACCAATGTTTGCTTCCTTCCTTCCTAGAGAACTGTTTGCATCTTTCTTCTTTTTTTTTCCAGCATGTATAGTTCCTGTTGCCATAGCAATCACTGATTTAGCACAACAACAGGTCTTTTTTTTTTTTTTTCCCTTCTTCTTCTTTTAAAATTTTGGTTTCCATTCCTGCTAAGAAGGAACATATTAATCTGCCAATTTTGCTAGTTTAGGGAAATTGAAGACCACAGAACTTGTCATTTATGCAAAGACTCCCAGAAAGTCAACTGTAAATATCTTCCCTGCCAAGGGCTCTACCCCAGGCTTAGAGAGGAATGGGACACTGAAACAGAAGATTCCGGGGCTAGGAAGCTAAGGTCTCTCTTCTTTTCCACAAAGCGCCCCCAGCAGGGTGTGAAGCCTCATACTCCCTGGTAGAACATCACGTGCGTCTAAACAAAGCAACTCTCCTGTTGGATATAGATTTAAAAGGACCTGGAATAGGCATTCTTCTTTAAGACAAAGACTTATCTTAATCTACTTACCTCTGAGGGTGGGGCAAAAATAGCAACAACAAAAACAAGTGAACAAACAAAAAACTCCTCTGAGGTATCTAATACAAGAAGTAGAGAAATCTTGTTGAAGAAACCAAAATCAACTGCTTAATTCTTGAAGATAAAAAACCCCGCATGAGTCTTCTGACTGACTAAATTATTTCTATTACCACTTGCTGTGGAGTAGGTTCCGACTTAATGGCAACTCTATGTGTGTCAGAGTACAACTGTGCTCCATAGGGTTTTCACTGGCTGATTTTTTGAAATTGATCACCAGGCCTTTCTTCCACAGTGCCTCTGGGTAGACTTGAACCTCCAACCTTTCATTAGCAGCTGAGCACATGAACCATTTACACCACCCGGGGACTGTGCCTATAAACAGTATCCTGAATGTGTCTGGGCTTGTCTTATGACAAGGGCCTGTTGGCCTGCGCTAACCTGGATTTCTATAACTGACACTCGAAGCTGAGTTGGCCAGATTCTTCTCAATTCCTCCAGTCAAATCAATTGACTCCCTTGCTTGTGACATTCCGTAAATTTGTCCAGTCCTTAATGGGAAATGCCACCTACTTGGGTCAAAGCATTTGAGTCAGAGGAAGAAAGAGTTCTTAAGAGGTTGACTTTAGGCTCCTATTCTGACCTATTGACTGCTCTAAGAGAAGAACCAGAGCTCCTGGGCGCCATCAAGTGTTTAAACCCTGGACTTCTAATGAAAAGGTTGGTGGTTCAAACCTACCCATAGGCACCAGACCTGGCAATCTGCTTCCAAAAGGTCACAGCCTTGAAAACCCTATGGAGCAGTTCTACTCTGCACACATGGGGGCGCCTTGAGTTCAAATCGACTCAACATCAACTAACAACAAGAAGAAAGGCAATGGGAGGGAATACAAAACAAAAGTGGAACTGTAGTATTATCAAATTTTAAAAATGTCTGCTGATTATCAGCGTGGTGAGAGCTCGAAATTAAGAAATGGGAAAGCAAACATCAGAAATGCAGAGTTAAAACTGGTCTTCAGCCAAAGACTTTACAGAATTTGTTAATAGCCTATATAGGAGCCTCAAGGCAAGAAAGAGCTTCTCTAAAGAACAGATGAATGTGAGGCCCATACATTTTTACTAATGGCATGCATGGAAAGTAAACACGCACTGCTTTTTAAATAGACTCTTTAATTGCTCATATTGTTCTATAAATTCAGTATATTTCCCATTGTTTTTTACTAGAAACAAAGACCTGGCTATATATTTCCTTTAAAATCATGGAAATGTACAAGGGTTAAACAGAAGAAAGATATCTCCTTAGACCTTGAATGTTTTGCTGGAAGCACCCTTAATGGAATGCATCTCTCGTAGAATAACAAAAGCATTTAAGGCAACTGGTCTCTAAGAGAATATGTGAGAAATGTGTAATTGGTAGAAAGTAATATTCAGTTGCACTAAGCAAGACCATTCCTCTGCTTTAAGTCCAAATCTAAAAATATTTCTTAAGTAGACAACAATGTGAGGGGCATCACCATCTCTACCGAAGTCAGTAGTTCATGAATCTCTAAGGTTACATGAGTCTATGGATGGGCCGCAAACTACTCATACCCCAGACTCCAATTCTGATGCCGGTAATGATAATTATATTGATAATCAGTTCCTGTAGAGTCAATTCTGACTCATGGCAACCCCATGTGTTTCAGAGTAAAACTTCTCCATACGATTTTCATGGATGTGATCTTTCAGAAGCAGATCTCCAGGCCTTTTTTCCTAGGTGCCTTTGGGTGGGTTCAAACCACCAACCTTTTTGGGTAGTAGCCCAGCTCTTAACCTTTTGCACCACCCAGGGACTCCTAATAATAATACTGCCATTCTATTCTATTTTATTCTACTGTAGTAGCCTAATGCAAAGCTAGGATCACTACAAGGTGCTACCAGAATTTGAAAATCAAGGATTACAAAACAAGACTGTCTAAATCAAAGGATAACAGACAATGTAACACCTCTTCAGTTATCTACAGAGCCTGCAAAAACTAGCTGACAATGAAAAAAATGTGAAAAGTATGAACAACTCATTAAATTTTTCTTGACCCAGATGTTTCAGTAAGAGGCTCTGGTGGCACAGTAGTTAAGTGCTTGGCTGCTAACAGAAAGGTCAGTGGTTCGAATCCACCACTGCTCCGAGGGAGACAGATGTGGCAATCTGCTTCTGTAATGATTACAGCCTTGGAAACCTTATGGGGCAGTTCTATTCTATCCTATATTGTCGCTACGAGTTGGAATAGACTTGACGGTAATAGGTTTGGTTTTTTGGTTTTGGATGTTTCATTAAAAAGGAAAAAAAGAGGTTATTGGAATAAATAAGTTTTTATCTTTGTTAAGCAGTATCCTTTTAGCCACAATTATCTCTAATAATTAAATAACACACCATAAGAGAAGAGAAGCAAGTCAGAGAAATCACAGGTTGCTGTGTGGACAGCTATTCCAGTGGTAGTCTTCCTGCGTTCGTCTTCTAGCTTGTCTACAGGGCTCCGAATGGTGTTGGGGAAGGTGTGCTTGCTCAGTCCACGTAAGGTTTAACAGATTTCTAGCCAAGAAGGCTAAGGTTTAAACCTACAATTCTTAAGGCCCTGGGAAAGTCATTTAATGTCTGGTCATTGCTTCCTTAACTGAAAAATGGTGATGAGAGTATCTCAAAAATTCTGTGTAGGAACTGGATCAATGAATTTTATTGAACGGAAGAAAACTGAAGTATTAGTTTATGAGTTAAAGGAGAATAGACATATAGTGCTTAAAGTAAGTCCTGGAACATAGTAGGTGCTCAGTGATGGAGCCCTGGTGGTGCAGTGGTTAAGAGCTCAGGCTGCTAACCAAGAGATCAGCAGTTTGAATCCACCAGCCACTCCTTGGAAACCCTATGGGGCAGTTCTACTCCATCCAATAGGGTTGCTGTGAGTCATGTCTGCCTCCACCCTTTCCTTTTTCTCTTTCTGAGATCTACTCCAGTGTTCATTCTGGTGGTGTATATATGTAATGAACTAATGTGCCCATCTGATGGCTTAGCTTATGACCTTCAAGCAAGTTTTACCAGTTGATAAGAATGAGTATTATTGACAATTAAATTAAATGATCAGTTCCAACATGAACTAATTGGCTTGTCTTATTCCATGGTCAAAATGCATCTCAGTGAAGTTTTCCATCGCTTACAGTGAGGACTAGGGAAGAAGACAACTCCCAAATTTGCTCCCACTGGTGGAAAATCAATTCAGGGAACACCTCCAACCCATCAGGGGCCATGAACACCATCTCTGCACCTGAAGGTCTGCACATTGTCATTATTGCCTGTCTGGATACATTTGCTGAGCCTGACCATTTCACATCAGTCTTCTCAACACTGGTTACATGTTAGAATCACTCAGGTAGCTTCATAAACATGGCAATGCCTAGGCTTCATTCTGAGAAAAGTTGAACAAAGCTTTCCAAAACAGAGAAGATTCTCATCAGGAGAATCCCCTGTAAATTAACAGAAATAGACATCATGGGTCTAAGGAAAACATCCCCTTTCCCCTCTGGTAATCACCAGCATTTAAAGGGATATCTACCTATGACTGGCTATAGGACTCAGAGCATTTTCTTTAAAGTGGGACACAATGTGCTCTGAATCAAGACCTGACACTAAATTTATCACGGTTAGGTAGCTGCTACCTTATGGAGCATGGCCTGTGGGAGTCTGAACTTACACATTACGCAGCAGAGCCAATGGATGCTGTGACTGCCAGGGAGATAACAGAATGGGGAGACCCTCTGTTCATCTGAAACGAGTGCCAGCTTGGCAGAAACAGCATATTTTTTCCTGCAATCATTGAAAGAAAATTATCTAGCAACACCTATTGCCTTTTAGTGCTGAAAATACAGAGCCATTTTTTTTTTCAGCTTACTTTCAACACAAATCTGACTCCAGACTCAGGGGAGGCACAAAACATGCCTTGGAACCCTGGTAGCTCAGTAGTTAAGTGCTCTGCTGCTAACCGAAAGACTGGTGGTGGTTGGAACCCGCCAGCCACTCCTCAGGAAAAAGATGTGGTAGTCTGCTTTCATAAAGATTTACAGCCTTGGAAACCCGATGGGGCAGTTCTACTCTGTCCTGTAGAGTTGCTATAAGTCGGAATGGACTCTATGGCAGCGGGTGGGTGGTATGCCTGTTATAGATTGAATTGTGTCCCCCCGCAAAATAATGTGTTGTAAATTCTAACCTCTGCCGGGTATTATAATCCCATTTGTGAATGGGTTGTGTTTGTTATGTTAACGAGGCAGGATTAGGTTATGTCAATGAGTATTAGGTAATGTTTATGATGTTAATGAGGCAGGATTAGTATGTATCTTGAGCCCATCTCTTTTGAGATATAAAAGAGATTAAACAAGCAAGCAAGAGAAGCAGAAATACGGGAAGAGAGATGCCAAGCCATACAAAGATCGCCCAGGAGCAGAAACTCAAAAGGACAAGCACCTTCGTCTGAGATGACAGAGAAAGCCTTCCCCTAGAGCTGGCGCCCTGAGTTCAGACTTCTAGCCTCCTAAACTGTGAGAAAATAAATTTCTGTTTGTTAAAGGCACCCATTTGTATTTCTGTTACAGCAGCACTATATAGCTAAGACAGCACCTATCCTTAGTCTTGATTTTCTCTTTCAAGTCCTCTGACTGATCTGGCCTCCCATCTGGCTGGCTCAAGAACTCGATCAACACTATAGCAGAGTGGGCTGTTGAACTATGTTGCTAACAAACACATCGGATCTCCATCCCTTCCCCACCATCTGCCACCTTACTGTCTTGTTCCTGGTTACTGGTGGTACTGGGCTTTTCTATTCAATATTGTTAAATTTTAAATAACTTAAGAAATTAAAATAGCAATACAGGTTCATTATAAAAAAGTAAAAAAAAAATAGACAAGCAGAAAAAAGAAAATAATATTCACAATCATCCCACCAAAAAGTAACAGCTGTTAACACAATTTCTGAACTTTTTCTATGTCCATATCCTTTATACTTTTAAAAAAAAGTTGTATAACTAATTTTTCACATAATAAAATATATAAGCACCTTTTTCTCAAAAATAATTCATTTGAAGCATTCTTTTTTTTATGCAGTACAGTATCTCTTTGTATTTTACACAGCCATCCCCATATTGATAAACATTTAGCTTGTTTGAATAGTCTGCAGTCATAAACTATGCTAGTGTGATACTTGCAGCTTTTATTTAACTGTGAATAAACAAAAAGGCAGTTTGAATCAGCCAGCCACTCCTTGAAAACCCTATGGGGCAGTTCTACTCTGTCCTACAGAGTCGCTATGAATCGGAATTGACTCATCAGCAATGGGTTTTTTCTTTTTTCTTTTTTTGGTTTTTACTTCATAATAAGACACTGATGACCCAGTTTCCTAGGCTTAGGAAGAAAAAACCAGATTCTGAGGTTTGCAAAGCCTAACACTGCAGCTTATCAAGAAACAGGTCAGCAGGACAACATGTATTATTATTACATCCATGACACATCACGCTCTTGAAAGAAAAAGCCACTGTTGTTAACTGAAAGGTCATATGTGTATATATGTACTTTTTTTTTCCCTAAAAGGTTTTGAAAGCTGACTTTTAAAATTGTATAAAGCATGTGGAGAGACCATCACCCACAGATTCATCAGTCGGAATTAGCTACTGTTTAGAAAGTCCACCTCTATTCGCTAATGTTGCCATGGCCTTAACAGAGGAAAGAGCAGGTAAGGCAGCTGAAGTATCACTTCATTGGCTTTGATAGGGCTAGACAAGAACTGTAAACATTGAAAGCTTCTCTACTAGATTTAGTTTACTAACAAGAAGTCTAGAAGGCACCATGTAACTAACAGGAAGCCTTAGGGAGACCAAGTGTGAGATTCGCTGACATTGCCTTGGAGAGGCGCACCCTCGTCATCCTCCTCACCCACCCAAGCATCAGAGCAGTTCGGGGGACAGTGTCAGCAGGAGCCCATGCCAGGTGGGTGGCAGTCACTGTGACCTTGTTCCTGGTCGGGGCTGCCCTGGCATGACTTCTGCGGAACTCATGGAGGGGAAGGCAGTTGAAGGAATTTACTCAGGTCTGGAATGGCCCAGTCTCTAGAGGTCTGGCTCCAAAAAAAAAAAAAAAAAAAATGATAGTGATTTTTTTTACCCGGCTCCCACCAGAAGGAAAAACTATTCTAAATGCTCCCAAGGGGCCTTAAATTGTTATGTTTCCAAAAATGCTATGCTGTGGGAAACACTAATATTAAATAAATAGCCCCTCTCTCTTTTACCGAGGACAGTGTACTTAAAAAATAAATAAATCACTGATGAAGAACTGTGAAGCTGGTTTAAGTTGCTGAAACTGACATAATAAAAACCACCATTTTTCTAAATTCCTTAGCCAGCTGACAACCTATGCTGCTAATCTCTATATTCAATTCTATTTCTCAAATAGCCACCTTCAGTTGAAGGAGAACAGTCCCCGCCTGAGGAGGAAGGATCAGAGGCTGAAGGCAGGTCCTAGAACTGAAAGATAAGGGTGGATAACTGGGAGGATGAATCATCCAGGAGAGAAAATGAAGAGGCTATCTGAGAGTTCACAGAAGAAACTCTAGGCTGTGGCAGTCAAAATGCCCTAGCAAGCTATCAAACTCATTTTCAATCAAATCAGATACTCACTGGTTCTGGTTTTCCAATCTTTTGTTTCCTCTTGGTCTCTAAGTTAAAGTCATTTCTAAAACTTTCATGGGTCAGATGGGGAAGAAAGGGGAGAGGGAGAGACAAAGCAGGTAGGGAGGAAATGAGCAGGTGTTCCTGCTGGCAAACGCAGTGATGACTGAATTGCCTGCTCAGAGCTAGAAGAGGTGGGAAGGCCAGGGAGGCCTGGGAGAGACAGGTGCCAGTTGCCCTGCAAGATGGGGGGCAGGGAAGGCTTTTCATTAAAAACTAGTAGAGATTTTAGTGGTGATGTCAGAAACGGAGCATCTGCCTTTAAAGGACTTCATCTGCCAACTGGCATGGGGGCACGGTCCAGAGGGCCAATTCTCTATGCAATAAGCAAGGGCAGGAAGTGAGCAGGGAGTGTGAAACACAGTGGGAACAGCCACATTTGAAAGACACTAGAGAGAGAAAGGGAGCGACATGGAATCCTGGCATCTTCAGCGAGGAATACATTCATATCTTACAGTTACATGGTATTTTACAGTTTACAAACACATACATTGTCACAATTCAAATCTCATGATTACCTGAGAGGCAGGCACAATTATTGCCATTTTCCAGGCGAAGACATTGTCACCTAGAAATAAGTGATATATTTGATTACAACTCTTCTTACACCAGTCTAACGTATTTTCTATTACATCTGAGAAGCTTCCCCATGGCAGGTTTGCACTGAATGAGTGGAGTGAAGACTTTGTAGACAGTAATGCCTTCTTAGAATACAAGTTATTACTATTAGCATTCTTACTAGACTAGTTCACACCTGGAGCAAACACTAGAAACGTTTGTCCCTCCCATGGGTAGAGGGAAAGAAGACATCAAATCTGAGTTTGGAGGGAAAATAAGGTATCTCAAAAAACACCATAACATCAAAGGCCTAACTATTCACACATCACCAGGAGAGACTTCTCTCATCTCCAGCCCAGGTATGCTCAAAAAGCACTGATCTCCTATATTCTAAATCCACCACTAGTCTGTCAGTTTGTCATACGGTGACGCTGCCTCACAGTATGCTTCATGTTGCTGTGATGCTGGAAGCTCTGACAACAGTATTTCAAATACCAGCAGGCTCACTCACAGTGGACAGTTTTCAGCGAAGCTTCCAGACTAAGACAGACTAGGAAGAAGGACCTGGTGATCTACTTCTGAAAACATTGGCCAGTGTAAAGCTTATGAATAGCAGCAGAACATTGTCTGATATAGTGCTGGAATATGAGCCCCTCAGGTTGGAAGGCACACAAAAGATTACGGGGTAATCTCAAAGTAGAGTCAACCTGAACGATGTGGATGTAGTAAAGCTTTCAGGACTTTCATTTGCTATGCAGCATGACTCAAAATGAGAAGAAATAGCTACAAACATCCATTGATAATCGGAACATGGAATGTACGAACTATGAACTAGGAAAACTGGAAGTGGTCAAAAGTGAAATGGAACGCATAAACATCGATATCCTAGGCATTAGTGAGATGAAATGGACTGGTATTAGACATTTTGAATCAGACAGTCATATGGTCTACTATGCCAGGAATGACAAATTGAAAATGAATGGTGTTGCATTCATTGTTCAGATCTATCTTGCAGTACAACTCTGTTAGTGATAGGATAATATCCATACCCCTACAAGGAAGACCAGTTAATACGACCATTATTCAAATTTATGCACCAACCACTAAGGCCAAAGATGAAGAAATTGAAGATTTTTACCAACTTCTGCAGTCTGAAATTGATCAAACACGAGTCAAGATGCATTGATAATTACTGGTGACTGGAATGCGAAAGTTGGAAACAAAGAAGAAGGATCAGTACTTGGAAAAAAAATGGCCTTGATAGAAACAACACTGGAGATCACATGATAGAATTTTGCAAGGCCAACCACTTCTTCATTGCAAATACCTTTTTTTGACAACATAAACGGTATCTACACACGTGGAACTCACCTGATGGAATACACAGGACTTAAATCAACTACATTTAGGGAAAGACACAATGGAGAAGTTAAATATCATCACACAGAACAAGACTAGGGGCCGACTGTGGAAGAGACCATCAATTGTTCATATGCAAGTTCAAGTTGAAGCTGAAGAAAATTAGAACACGTCTACGAGAGCCAAATATGACCTTGAGTATATCCCACCTGAATTTCAAGACCATCTCAAGAATAGATTTGACACACTGAACGTGAATGACTGAAGACCAGATGAATTGTGGGATCATATCAAGGACATCATGCATGAAGAAAGCTGAAGGTTATTAAAAAGACAGAAAAGAAAGAAAAGACCAAAATGGATGTCAGAAGAGACTCCGAAATGTGCTCTTGAATGTAGTGTAGCTAAAGGAACAGAAGAAATAAACTGAAAATAACTGAACAGAAGATCTCAAAGGGTGGCCCGAGAAGACAAAGTAAAGCATTATAATGAAATGTAAAAAGACCTGGAGTCAAAAAACCAAAAGGGAAGAACAGGTTCGCATTTCTCAAGCTGAAAGAACTGAAGAAAAAATTCAAGGATCAAGCTGCAATACTGAAGAATTCTACAGGGAAAATATTGAATGACCCAGGAAGCATCAAAAGAAGATGGAAGGCATACACTGAGTCATTGTACCAAAAAGAATTAGTCAATGTTCAGCCATTTCAGGAAGTAGCATATGATCAAGAACAGGTGGTAATGAAGGAAGAAATCAAAGCTACAGTGAAGGCACTGGTGAAAAACAAGTCTCCAGGAATTTACAGAATACCAATTGAGATGTTTCAACAAATGGATGCAGTGCTGGAGGTGCTCACTCATCTATGCCAAGAAATCTGGCAGACAGCTACCTGGCCAACTGACTGGAAGAGATCCATATTTGTGCCCATTCCAAAGAAAGGTGATCCAACAAAATGCAGAAATTATCAAACAATATCAT
>NW_004443941.1:22705018-22749786 GCF_000243295.1 Trichechus manatus latirostris | reverse complement strand
CAACTGACTGGAAGAGATCCATATTTGTGCCCATTCCAAAGAAAGGTGATCCAACAAAATGCAGAAATTATCAAACAATATCATTAATGTCATATGTAAGTAAAATTAAATAGGTAATTATAATAGATAATTAAGAAGATCACTAAAAAACGATTGCAGCAGTACATCCACAGGGAACTGCCAGAAGTTGAGGCCAGATTCAGAAGAGGACGTGAAACCAGGTATATCATTGCTGATGTCAGATGGATCTTAGCTGAAAGCAGAGAATACCAGAAGGATGTTTACCTGTGTTTTATTCACTATGCATAGGCAATCGACTGTGTGGATCATAACAAATTATGGATAACATTTTGAAGAATGGAAATTCCAGAACACTTAATTGTGCTCATAAGAAACCTGTACTTAGACCAAGAGGCAGTTGTTTGAACAGAACAAGGGGATACAAGAATGGTGTACGTCAGGGTTGCATCCTTTCACCATACTTATTCAACCTGTATGGTGAGCAAATAATCCGAGGAGCTAGACTATATGAAGAAGAACATGGCATCAGGATTGGAGGAAGATTCATTAACATCCTGCCACTTGCAGATGACACAACTGTGCTGGCTGAAAGAGAAGACTTGAAGCACTTACTGATGAAGATCAAAGACTACAGCCTTCAGTATGGATTACACCTCAACATAAAGAAAACAAAAATCCTTGCAACTGGACCAATAAGCAATATCATAAAAAACAGAGAAAATACTGAAGTTGTCAAGGATTTCATTTTACTTTATCCACAATCAACGCCCGTGGAGGCAGCACTCAGGAAATCACACGATGTATTGCTTTGTGCAAACCTGCCGCAAAAGACCTGTTTAAAGTGTTAAGAAGCAAAAATGTCACTTTGAGGACCAACATGTGCCTGATCCAAACCACGGTATTTTCAATCGCCTCATATGAATGCAAACGCCAGACAATGAATAAGGAAGACCACAGAAGAACTGATGACTTTGAATTACGGTGTTGGCAGAGAATATTGAATATACCATGGACTTCCAGAAGAACGAACAAATACTGCTTGGAAGAAATACAGCCAGAATGCTCCTTAGAAGCAAGGATGGTGAGACTTCATCTCAGGTATTTTGGACATGTTACCAGGAGGAACCAGTCCTTGGAGAAGGACATCATGCTTCGTAAAGTAAAGGGTGAGCGAAAAAGAAGACTCTCAACGAGTGGATTGACACAGTGGCTGCATCAATGGACTCAAGCATAACAATGATTGTGAGGATGACACAGGACTGAGTAGTGTTTTGTTCTGTCGTACAAAGGGTCACTAAGAGTCGGAACCGACTCTAAGGCACCTACAACAACAAACCTTCTAAATCAGATTGCTTTGTGCCTCTCCAGCTGCGTATTACATGCATTGTCAACCCTCTTTACAAATGCTACAGAGAAGTGACAATTCTGTAGTTACAGGAAGTACACAGTACAATATCAAATCAGAGTGTTTTATTGAATTGAAATACAGTATTGACTTTGGTATGTGTTCAGATACCTGTTTCAGTAAAGAAACATCTCGTTGGTTTTCGAACCCTCATTAAACTTCATACTTTCCCCGAGCACACTGAGTTTACTGTTGAATTAGGTCCTGGCTGACCTGCTGGGTTCAGGAGTTTTTGCCCCACCTGCAGTAGGTGGAAGCAATGAGGCATCACCTATAGGCTGCTAGGTAAGAAGTACAGAGACCAAAATCTCAACTGTGATTCCATCTCCACCTCCTAGTGACTTGCTAGAAAGTCATAACAGCAGCTATCTCTAAGTACCTACTATGTGACACATGCTTTACATATATTATCTTTAACCCTTGAATTACCTGCAAGGTAGATCTAAACCCCATTGTACAGATGAGAAACTAAAGCTCAGAGAAAATAGGTAACTTGACCAAGGTCACACAATCCTTCCTTGCATCTACAACCACAAAGCTTCAACTTTCCCTACTACACCAGAAAATCATTTTGCCCCCATGTACTTTACAAACACCAAAATGATGAATGGTATTTTTTGAAGGTTGTCTTTAAAATCAGTTTGTGTACATAAAGTCCTACACACTCACCAACTTGCCAAAATTTTCTTTTTTTCCATACATGATGAAACTGTTGCTTAGTCCTGGGAACACTCTGGAGCCTTGGAGAAGAGTTTACATTTCCACTCACTCAAGAGCTACTCTTTTATAAAAACATGCTCCTTGTCACTCCAAAAACCGAGAAGATGATTGCTTAAAACTACCTTAACTTTGATAAAGTGATGACTAACAATTTATATTTATCTCTAACCCATATTTCCTAATGAAATTGAACAATAAAAATCCTGTTCTTAATTGTAGTCAATGCATGTAATTTTAGTTAATGTACATTTCAGGTTTAGATTCTTAGAAAATTGGGTGTAATCACAAAATAGGATATTGTTTAATTTTGGTATTTTCTGATTTTAAATGTATATTTCAAATTGCAGAGTCTAGAACCTTCTGGGACTCCGGCTTTGAATTTGCTTGCCCTGCATTCCAATGTCCTTATTTTTAGTCTACTGCATACACAAACATCCTTCAGGAATTGCTTTAAATCTAAGATCTTAAATGCTAAAATTCCCCTCTCTGAACTTAGTCTCCTTTCTAGCCATTATTTCTCAGTGTTTTTCACTGACTTCCAAGCAGAACTTCCAATAAGGACTCTGTATGTTCTTAGCCTACAAAGTCTCTCAGGCATATTCCCTTCCATTCTGTCCTTTAACGCTCAAGTGCTTATCCAATTCTTAACTAACTCAACTAATAAACCCATACCAAAGTTCTGTCAGATTAACTTTCCTAGAACACAAATGTGACTTTATTAAACTACTGCTGAAAGGGCTCAGCCACTTGCCCTCTGCATATCGGTCTACTTAATTTGGCATCTTAGGCCTTTGACAAGTTAAACCAACTAACCTTTTCTGTTATCTTTCATACAGCATTTACCTTCAAGACCCTACATTTCAGGTAAAATACATTAGTGCCATTCTTCAAGCATGCTATGAATTCTCCTGCCTCTATGCCTTTGCTCATGCCATTTCTGCCACCTGAACACCATTGCCTAACCTGGATTGTTGAAATGTTACCCACGTCTTCCAAGGTCTAAATACCAACTATATCTGTTTTTCTTCTATGATATTTTTATCATGATTCTTTTTATTATAGATATTTATATACATTTCATCTCCTAAACTAAAGGTAACTCTGTATTCATTTTAATGCCTAGTAAAATTCCTCGAACAGCATAGGAAGGAACTTAGTTTTGAACGAACATGCTAGTCAAAAATTTTCGAGTTCTTAAAACTATTTTTTTGTACATTAAGTCAAAAAGAATTTCCCAAAGTCAAAGTAGATTTTATGTACAATTATGGTCACGCATCACTTAACGTCCACGATATATCTGTGAAATAGGATGTTATGTGACTTGGACGTTGTACAAACATGCCTAAATCTCGAGCAATAGCATTCACTGATTTTCCACCGTCATGTTGTTTAATAATCCTTTGTTTCACTTCCAGATCAATACTCCTCCTTTGCCTCTTGCTGCTGCTATCACTAACACTGGTTTTGTTACACTTGGGAGCTTTGATGCACTTCACAGTAACATTTTCGAAAGAAAATTAAACGGAGAGAGAGAAAACTCAAGAGACAAGTGATACACAAGATTGGCTGCTGCTGCCTGCAAGTTGAAATATATACTGTTATATGGTAAACTTTTTATCTGTAAGTAGGAAAGTTCACATTGCAGGAAGCTGTTGCATTCGCTAGGTCCAGCTACTTCCATTACTTCTCGTTCTCTAATAGGGATTTCTGAACTCTATTATAACCTTATGGGACCATGGACATACATGCGGTGTGCCCTTGTCCGAACGGACATTATTGGGTGCATGACTGTAGTGTAAAGTTTTTCTAACAGAATTCTATATCTCATATTTATGAAGAACTATTTATATCTATTCTAGATATTGATATAATATTTAAGGTGTGTGGTTGTGTGGCTGTTTGATTCATTAAAATGAATGAAACAGTTGAATCTTCCTATCTTTGCTGAGTTTATGAGTCATGTCTAAATACAATAGTCAGTACTCAATGAAAAACTGTATGCAGTTGGGTACTAAAAGATACTTGTGCAGATTATCTCACATCTGATTTTCTAACCCTCAATGCACAATTCTAGGGTTTAATTGATTAAAACCTAGCTGCTAAACAGAACCTCAAATCGCGTTTTGACTTTCATCATGACTGGGATTGGTGTCTCTGTTTCTCTCAGTCATGGCTGCCATGTTGCATGTGTTAAAGAAAAACTGTCTTCACCAAGTCATATCATGGGGCTTCAATCCTATTTTTTCCAGCACAGGCAAGTGAAAAAAAAACTTGCAAGTGGTGTCCTGGAAGCATCCTTCAGGTACTCACCTTGACTATACCATCATCACTCTCCTACAACATTGTGCTCAGTACACATCCTCTCTCAGATTAAAGCCTTTGTTATTAGTTATTGATACAATTGCACCAATTTGATTTTTATTTATGACTTTTTGCTTTGAGCCACAGTTACCAAATTAAAGCCGTGAATTTCTCCTCTAATTAGGCATTTGTGCCCATTTGTGCCTTTCAAAAATGGCACTAAAATGTACAGGATGTAGGTTCTATGCACAATACACATCAGTGGCACAGCATGAAATAATTTTGGAACTCAAATGTAGATTTAAATTGGTAATTAAAGTTAATCCTCGCTGAATAGGAAACATTAAAAACAAGGCAAGCATGAAAAATACCAAGCAATTTGGCATTATTCAGGATAGCATGCCAATTCCCTTTATTCAAAAGCAAACATTTTGCAAAGCAAAAATTCTCCCATCAAACCCAAGCATTAAGAGAAAAGTCGACTCTTAACTGCTCAATGAAGAAATGCACTTGCTCTTGTTTAGCAGGTTAGCAATGTAAGAGCTTTCTACATGGCTCCTCTTGCAAGCACCCCAGGCTCTGCTCTCCCATTCCTTCCAGCAATATGAGCAAACACCTTTGTCCAATATTGACCACCAGGGGACTACTTCAGTCTTTGCCCTCATTTTACCCACACGAGTAAATTCAGTTAAACCCTTAACTGGTGTGAAACAAGTCAAGTCAGTGACTGTCTGATTCCTAGATATTCAAGACAATCTTCTTAGTAACCTTTTGGTAATAATTTCCTCTCTCCATTATTCCACTGTTCACGCACAGCTGACTTGAAATTCAGCATTAGCTTCAGACCAGTAAGAGAACATTTACTGTGCAAGATTCAAAAAGCACAGAACCTATTCATAGAAAACACCCATGTATCCCAAACAAGTGTGTAACTAGTGATGAATAACAATAGCATGGTTTCTGAAGACAAGAGCAAGAAAATACAGCTACGAAGTAAAAATAAACTCCTGACAATGCCATATGTACCCTAAAGGAAATAAGTGGAAAGCTTTTGCTGCTTTTCAATAATAGGTGTCATTATTTCACTTGAGTATTTTAAAATGTAACTTTTCATAAATTTGAGATTTTTATGGATTTGCAGATTCTCTTGTATCTAAGAGAGACTAGTAGCCTTGGACTAAAGCTTTCTCACTTTTCAGTCATTAGTGGAAGAAATGCTCCTTTCTATATATATCTCAGCTGTCCCTGGGTGGGGCAGTCGCTTCACTACTAAGAGAAATGTTGGCAGTTCAAACCCACCCAGAGGAACCTGGGAAGAATAGTCTGGTGATCTACTTCTGAAAACCACTGAAAACCCTATGAAGCACAGTTCTACTCTGACAACATGGCGTCATCATGAGTTGGAATTGACTCAACCACAACTGGTTATACATATTTGACAACAATCTTTTATTTCTCTGGTTTTTGTCCTTATGTGTGTATGTCTATGATTACCAAGCCTGCACTATTTTTATTCTCACCTGTAAGCACTAAGATCATTTCTATACTCTATCTGTAAGACACTGCTTTTGTTGATGCCGTAAAGAATTGTTCTGGTAATACTTTTTTTTTTTGAAATAGATATGGTGATTTGAAAAGGACGTAATAAAGTGTATAATTTTATGCAACAGCTATCAAATTTGTAAAATTCAGTATCCCAAGGGTTTATGCATATAGGGGAAACAAATCTAAGAAACATTTAACTAAATTAATGAATCATCATTCCTTCACTGGTTACCCATGTCCTAGCTTCATTAAGAGATAGAAAATTGGGCTCTAAGGACAATTGGTCTTACTTAAGGTGACATTTCTTGCATTTTCATGATCTGAAAGTAGAACTAAAGTGTTTTAGCCGTTTCAAGCTGGCATGGGTACATTGCCTCCTAGCTTGAAATACATAATTAACCAGAACACTAGTTGTTGAACAGCTAAACAGACTGTCCACAAAAGGCCCCATTGCTGTTCAAATGAATGCTTAAAAGTAGGGTGCCACGGTGATTTTTTGTTTTATAGACAAGCTACATCCAGGCAATTAAAAAAGACTAATTATCCTTTTTTCAAAGCCAATGAAAGCTTATGGGTAACAGCAATTATCTCTGTTGTCAAATACTTGTATCCAGAATTGGATTTATAATCCCATGAAAATTCTGTAATTTACTGGACCCCTGAGCAAGTCCATGTCACTCCTCCTCCCCATCCCCATAGGATGTAACTCATTTTGGCTGAGAAATGGAGTCAGTGATGGAAATGAAGTAGTTGTCATGAGGCAGAAAGGGGGGTGGGGGGAGAAGTTAGGGAAATATGTTTCCCAATTTCCATAAGAAATACTCCCATGATTGGATGGAATCGCCAAATTTCAGAGCATGAGCAAATTCCATTCCTGTTTCTGAGTGGAGAAGGTGCTGGGGCAGAATTAGCGGCTTTGATTTAAGATGAGCTGTGTACCTAAACTTGCTAAAGCAATTACTGCAAGAAAATTAAAAAATAAATATGGGAAACATATTGGACTAAAGCCAAGGAATGTCTTAAATCTAGATTGCTTAGAAAAAAATGCATGAATATTTCCGTATCTTGTAAATGGTAGTTTTTAAGAGGTTGTTTTTAAAATGGGTGAGTCATTATGTAAGAGTTGTCCCTTTTTCTAGCACATCCTACAAACTAGAATTCTTGGGAAATTCCACACCTAATTCATCTTCCAATTTCCAACTCAGAGAAGGTACTCCAGCTTTTTACATTTGCATTGACACGGCGGCTTATGGTTTTGGAGTTTCTTCTTAAAAAATATTAGAATCGGAATGATGATGTAATTCTTTGACTGTCTCAATCATTAACGGTTTCCATGAAAGACAGTGTTTATACTTGAACTAACAGATGTTTTATTTCTTCCTTGTCCATTCTATTTTTTTTCCCCCTGCTCTGGTCAATCCACACAACACACCAGCTGTAAATTATTCTGATTGTATTAACAAGCTTTGACTTGCAACCAAATTAAAATTTCCATAAATTTGCCTTATTCCTTGAAAACGATTAGCTTGGATTTGGAAGATCTGTTTGCTGAGTTCTCAAAATTATTATAATCTTGAGAAAATCATATGTAATATGTCATCCATCACTGTATGCTACATATTCATCATCCTCTTTGTATAGCACTGAGCTTATGAATGTTTTCCACTCATGGAAAAATGCAATTAATATTGGATTCCTCAGCCATCAGTCACATTTACAAAATATGCACATTCACAGCTATGTATATATATACAGAGAGAGAGAGAGAGAGACCAGTTTTTAAATTCTGCATAGCCTTGAAATTTATACGAATAAGCCAAACATTACAAGATTATGGAAAATATGAACTTAGGAACCATTCAGATCATGCTCTCTTTGATAGGCAATGTTAAAATAATAGAAGAGATGACTGCTTTTGGAGGTTTGTGGATTCCTGGCCTTTCTAAGTCTTAATAAACGCATAGTTATTTTTGCAAGAATATTCCCCAAGCAATTTTAATATAACATTTGGATACACAAATGTCAGACAGAGAATTTGAAAACTTCTAAATGGGTTGTGCAGAGCTAACAAGGTCTTTAACTTTTCACTACCAGACAGGTGACGGTTTGAAAGGAGGTAGAACCTTGGTCAGTGGTGAGGGCTGAGTGGGGAGGGCTTGCTACTACCCTAAAGGAGTGGAGAGTCTTTCCAGATTAACTGATGAAAAGAGCTTGGTGTTGCTGTAGGAACCCAACGTACTAAGCTGCCCAAAGCTATGTGTCTGGTGCTGAGGGTCTGGCCACAAACACAGAGCCTGTTTCGTTCCACATTTCCACCCAAGCCTACAATCTAACCACTGTTAGCTCATCTGTGTCAAGCCCAAGCCAAACCAATTTGTTGGTCACTTTTTCAAAGCTCGGGGACATTGGTTGAAGGAATGAACATTCCACATTTTCTGTTTTTGGCTTAAACTTAGGCAAGTCAGTATACATGTGCATTCCCTGTATCTATGTCACACTGAATGCATATGCATATAACATAGGAACAAGGCAACCCCTCTCCCTATTGTTTTCTCCCAACCTCTTCCCTACTGTTTTCTTACTTTATTAGGACAATGCAAAGAGTAGGCTGAGGACTAGGTGAAGTGGGTTCTAGGCCCAATTTCGCTACTTCTTAACTGTGGGATCCTATCAAGTCATCCACTAGATTTCTCCTGGACTCAGTTTCCTTATCTGTGAAATACAATGTTTAGCTAGATGATAAATATGGTTTCTTCCAGTTCTTAAATGTCAATGGTTTCTTCTTTCTTAATAGTTTACTCTGTCCCTGCCTTTTGCCTGTGTCCATTACTTGTCTTAGTCATCTAGTGCTGCTATAACAGAAATACTACAAGTGGATGGCTTTAACAAAGAGACATTTATTTCTTCAGAGTAAAGTAGGCTAAAAGTCCAAATTCAGGGCATCAGCTCCAGCGGAAGGCTTTCTTTCTCTGTCGGCCTTCACATCAATGTTCCCCTGGACTAGGAGCTTCTCTGCACAGGGACCCCGGGTCCAAAGGACACGCTCTGCTCCTGGCACCGCTTTCTTGGTGGTATGAGGTCCCCCTCTCTGCTTGCTTCCCTTTCCTTTATCTCTTGAGAGATAAAAGGTGGTGCAGGCCACACCCCAGCGAAACTCCTTTTACTTTGGATCAAGGATGTGACCTGGGTAAGGGTGGTGTTACAATCTCACCCTAATCCTCTTTAACGTAAAATTAAAACAATCACAAAATAGAGGACAACCACACAATACTGGGAATCATGGCCTAGCCAAATTGATACACACATTTTTGGGGGGACACAGTTCAATCCATGACAATTACTCCATTTCCATTTTATGAAATTTTAACTGTCCACCTCAGTGAAGTCTTCTCCACCCACTCCCACACCCCCTGCCCTGGGAAAACATCACTGCTCTATAAGTGGAGCTCCCACCGTATGCCTGCATAAACCATCAGTTGCATTCAAAAAGACCTTCTCTATCTTATTTATCCTTATTTCCCCAATGTCCTGACAGTTAGCATACATTCAATAAATAAATTTTGAATAAAGGACCTTTTTACCCTTCCCTTGGAGGGTCCTATTAGGTAAAACAAACGGTCAAGAGGATTCACACTTTGTTTTTCTGGCTGGAGCCAGACTTGTGTTCAGTCTCTTCCGAGGTGAGTTTTCTGGGCAGTAGGTCTTCACTGGTGACTGTAATCACTGATCAGTTTGTATCTGTTCACTCACAAGTACAAGAAATAACCGTCACGGGCACTGAGGAATATATTCCATAAGAAATAAAGTCATAAATATTTTATCTCCATAACAATTTAATAATCATCTATCATACTAGACCGTGAATGTGGCCATGTAGGGCTCATATTTCCTTCAGCCTTCTCTATTTTCTTCTGTTTCTACCTTCCCCCCTCCCATCCCCAATATCAGCACATAACATGGTTTGAAGCATCACATACTGATCAATACATTTTTACTGAAAGTTTGTTGGAGTTGAACCAGATCACATCCAATCTAAAATAACACCTTCAAAAGTTTTTATTTTATGTTCTCTATTAGATCATGATGCTATGATGCTGAACAGGTTTCAGTGTAACTTCCAGACTAAGATGAACTAGGGAGAAAGGCCTGGTGATATACATCCAAAAATCAGACAATGAAAACTCTACGGATCACAATGGTCTGATCTGTAACCAGTCACGGGAATGGCGCAGGACTTTCCTTCTGTTGTACATAGGATCGCCATGAGTCAGGGCCTGACCAGGGGATAACTAACAACAACCACTCTGAAAGATACGGAGACGTTCAGATAACCCTCTCAGCCTTAATTTATCAATATTTTCTTTTAGACTGTGGATATATTCATTACTGTGGACATACCTCTGCTGATTCACACATACAAAGGCCAATTTGGAAGTAGTAAGTGGAGAGATTGTCCCCTACTTTATATTCTGTATTTCCCTTCTGAAATCAAATGAATTTGGGGGCACTTTGGACATTCCCTTTATACAAAAGACAACAACAACAACAACAAAAAAACAACGGAATTCAACTGCCCGAATCTGGAGGAAGGGCGACAACAATTAGGAGTGCTTTGGGAGGTTGGGGAGTAATAACTGGGTAGCCTGATTAGGAGAAAGGAAACTACAATGACATAGCTATTAATGGACAAACCACTGCACACTGACGTCTTCACGCTCACAAGAGTGAAAATTAGCACTGAAGGCCCAAACGTCGGAGGGGTCCTAGTTAGGTATTTAAAATGCATGAGGTTGATCAAGGTTTAGAAATACAAATTACTTATCTCTTGGGCTTAACCAATCCTGCTATGCTGAAAGCTATAACATTGGTGTTAATTTTACTGTCACTTAAAAGCAGTTTTGAGCTAAAAAGATATTAACATAGGAAATAATTTCTTGCCTTAAGAGTTGTTTAAAAAATGAATTTTCCTTGGTATCTTAACTGCAACTGTATAGGAATGAAAATTATATAGCATGCTTTACATAAGAGTAAATGATTATATTCAAATATTATTCTTGATCTCTGGGCAGTACAAACAGTTAACATGCTCAGCTACTAGACAAAAGGAGGGAGGTTTGTGTCTACCCGGAGACACCCTGGAAGAAAGGCCTGGCGCTCTACTCTGAAAAATCAGCCACTGAAAACCCTATGGATCACAGTTCTGCTCTGACACACATGGCGTCACCATGAATTGAACTGACTGCATAGCATTTGGAACTGGAGCTTGATATTATTGTAACTATACCAATTCATGAAAGGCCTGTAAAATTTTGCTTTTCCTATAGTCATTTATATTTTTGAGACCATGAGCCAAGAATGTAAGGTATTTTCTTCAGATAGAACAAATGTCTCTGAAACAGTCTCTGGTACTCAACTTAAAAAAGTCTATTAGTTGACTCAAATACCACCTATGAGTACCCAATCATATTTTGTCACAGATGTATGTACTGATTTTTTTTCTCCTATTGGGAAGACAAATCTGCAGATTCAGGCTTTAGAAATATACTTGGAGTCAATATGGAAATCAGGGTTTCTACCCTGCCTCATAGCCAAAAGGTAATGGATTCTTAGGCTCTTTGTCAAGAATTTCCAGCTTCAGAACTGACCAAAATAAACTGTTGGACAGAAATAAATTTGAACTCTCGAAATATGTTTAAAATCACACACCTGAAACATGTACACAACACATCACATCACAGCTGCAGCTTATCAGTAGTAGGTAATGTCTTAGTTACCCACTGCTACCGTAACAGAAATGCCACAAGTGGGTGGCTGTGAAGGACAGAAATTTATTTTCTCATAGTTCTGAAAGTTAAAAGCCCAAATCAGGTTCTCAGTCATGTGGCTTCCTTCTGTAAGACTTTGTCCTAGTTTCTGGTTTCTGTCAGCCGTCCTGGGCCTTCCTTGGTGTTCCCTCATGTTCCTTGGCATCTGTCTTCCCTCTGCGTGTGCCTCTGTGTCTATACTATTCTTTTCTCTCTTGCTGTCTTTTTCTTTCAGTAATTACATTTTATTTTATTTTTGGTGAAAACATCCACAACAAAACATTTACCCATTCAACAATGTTTACGTGTACCATGCACTGACAATGGTTACATACCTCAATACCATTCTCACTATCTCTGCCCCTATTGCTTCACCGTCATTAACTTATCATCTCCGCTCCTTAAAGTTCTCATTTGTGCTTTAGAGTTACCGTTGTGCTTTCAATCTCTGAAAGTATCCCGTGAAGTCATCTTTAAACTAAACAGCAATTTCGCTCAATAAAGAATGTCTGCTTTGAGCATTGCACTCTATTGAAGAATTACCTATATTCTTCTCTTTTCATAATTCAGAAATGACTAACTTTAGGACTCACCCTCCTCTGTTATGACCTCATTAACATAACAAAAGAAAACCTCTATTTCCAAACAGGGTCATATTTACAGGTACAGGGGTTAGGATTTCAATACATATTTTGGGGGGGCCACAATTCAATCCATAACAGATACGTAGTCATCCATTTAGAATACTCTAAGTCTTACAGCACAACCTCCATCTATCATCTGGTTTGTTGAAATGAGAAAAGAGTTGCAGATGATGGCAAATGATGAGGTTGGAGAGAATGGAAAGGAATAAGAGAAATAAGATGTTCAGATTTGTGGAAAGTTATTACGAGAGAAATCTTCTTGCTCAGAATACAGTGGAAATTATGTGCTCTGATGTTACATCTTCCAAAGGTCACCATTATTAATCAATGAAAAGGGCAGAAGACGTGATAGAGTGGGGTCATGTGTGTATTGTCCTCTTGTTCCGGCTTTGTCTTTAATTTCACAAATGCCTGTCAACCAACCAAATTTAAGCTGCCAATTTTTTAATGGTGCTATTCTGTATCAACTCCCCCCATGCCACCAAAAATGGAGTTCTGTAAGCTACTTTAAAAATAGTCCAGTGAATAGGAACAACCATGGGTTAAGGGTGAGAAAACAGGAAGAGAAAGAGAAAAAGAAAAGGGAAAAAAGGAAGAGGCAATGTTTGGAAGCAAAACCTAGATAAACAGTAGTGAAAGTTAAACTTTCTGGTTTTATTTCTCAATAGATCATAGGGCAGGGAACAGAACGTGTAGCACTTTTCACTAAAGCTTTAGACTATAAATCTTAGAGATGGTTGGACTATTATAGTACCCTTCTGAGGGCAATGAAATTATGTAATGAAAAAAATCAGACCATCACAATACTAAATTATCCTGACTTACATAAATCCCAGCCAAGGCTTTCAATTTAACCTGTTACTCACAAGCTGAACCAGGATGAAATCAACATCCTATACTAAGCATCATGCTGAAGGCAATTTTACTTGGCTTACATTAAAAGCTTTCTGGTAAAAGTAGCCCATATATTCTACCTATAGTTTGATGAACATAAGCCTTACAGGAAAGAAGGAAACTTTACAGATCTCTATTTGTAGACAGAACAGTGGGAAAAAAAGCAGAATTGTAAGTGAGATTTCCCTACTATAAAATATCATCATCATCATAATTCTTACATGCCAGTTTAAGGCATGTCTTTCCACTCTTTGAGCTTACCTATAAATCATCTTTAACATGTGCTAATAATAATAATAACACATTACGTATTCCTTTCTATTTAACAAAACATTTTCACGTACCTTCTCTCATCACAGCAATTTGATTAAGAACTATTTTCACCATTTTTCAGAAAAGGAAACTGAGTTTTAGGAACACATAAAAAAGCCATTCCTATGAAACCAGCAATAAGAGTCAAAATGAGATTTTTCAACCCCAAGAGTGGTGCCCATTCTAGCAGACTGCAATAATACAGCTACAAGCTTGATAAATTATTTTGAAAATTGTAGATGTTTGGAGATTGGATTTAATTTTGGGAATCAGCCTGAAGTTGTTTGGCACTAAGGCTTTTGAATAAAGTGAATGACCAAGCAAGATAATGCCATACGAAATTTGAAAATACAGACATTATCTATGGTTTTGAAGATTATTTCGAAAGAGGAGTTTTCTTTAAGAAGAGTATGGACCATAATGGCATTACTGGGATATAGGCACATTTAAAAGCTGACAAATTTAAAGTATGATAATAGTTGGGACAAACTCTGTGCACATAGTATATACTCAGAAAATGCTAGTAAAAATATTTTAAAGGATGCATCTCCATATATAAGAGCTACAACGTTTTTCTTAAAAATAAAGTCTCATCAGAAAAAAATTGAGACTTAGGGACATAAATGGATATAGAATCTCTTAAAATAATTGGGGGAAAGTTATTCAGAGTTTTAACATTTCTATACATTGTGACCTATTTATTCTGTCTTAAGGATTAGCCTAAAGAACTAATATAACATATGGATCAAGTTTTTTTTTCCCAAAAATTTTTATTGTGGCCTTATTTATGCGTATTTGAAAAAAAAAAATCCAAACAAAAACCAATAATAGAGACCTCATTAAGTAAAACGTATTCTTATAATGAAGTATTAGTCACTTAAGATAATATAGGAGCCCTTGTGGCACAGTGGTTAAGAGCTGGGCTGCTAACCAAAGGTCAGCAGTTCAAATCCACCAGCTGCTCCTTGGAAACGCTGTGGGGCAGTTCTACTGTGTCTTACAGGGTCACTGTGAGTCAGAATTGACTCGACAGCAATGGGTTTGGGTATTAAGACAATAGAGGAGCCCTTGTGGCACAGTGGTTAAGCACTCAGCTGCTATACAAAAGGTTGGTGGTTCGAACCCACTAGCCACTCAGCTGGAGAAAAAGTGCTTTCATAAAGATTTACAGCCTTGGAAACCTTATGAGGCCGTTCTACTCTGTCCTACAGGGTCGCTATGAGTCAGAATTGACTAGATGGCAACAGGTTTGACTTTTGGTTTATTAACATAATACTTTAAATAATTTTACTTATATAAAGAATACTGTTAACACAGCCCTACACAACAAAAAATAAGAGCAAAACAAAGATTATATAAACTAAGACATAGAACATAATCATCTTTGGGTTGTGAAGTTATTTACAATTTTTTCCTTATCTTTTAAAATTACTTTACATTGAGTATGCTCTTCTTATATAGGTTCTTAAGTTACTTTAAAATTAGTATTAAAATGGTCATCATGGATTGAGTTTTTACTCTGTGTCAGGCATAGTTCTAACCTTTTTACACATATTATCTCATTTACTTCTCCTAAAAACCCTTGATGTAGGGCTATTATCCCTGTTTTACAAATGAGGAAATGGGCAGAGAGACATTAATAAATCACTAGCCCATATCACCTACCAAGTAAATACTTGAGCTGGGATTTGAACCCAGACAGTCTGTCTCCAGAACCCATGCTCTTCATCCCATGCTCTACCATTGGTACTACACAGGCTGCTCAGTTACATGTAGGAATGTATTCCTCTCATGGGAAAGTGACCTATGACAACTGTAATCCCTATTTATGAAATTTTATAACCCTGCTAGTAGTATGGTCTGTGATTCTCACGGCCTGTTAAGTGTACTTACTTTACCATGTGTATAACCAGTGTTAGGGAATGTGTTGCTTCTTATCCTAAGAATACAGAATCTGTTTAATATACTAAACCCACCGCCATCTAGTCGATTCCGACTCATAGCGACCCTGTAGGACAGAGTAGAACTGCCCCATAGGGTTTCCAAGCTGTAACCTTTACGGAAGCAGAGTGCCGCGTCTTTCTCCCAAGAAGCAGCTGGTGGGTTCGAACTGCTGACCTTTCGGTTAGCAGCCCAGCACCTAACCACTGCGCCACCAGGGCTCCTCCCGTTTAACATAGAGGTATGTTTTATATCCATTTATATCCATTTTGTGATCATTCATTTATACCCATTTACAACATAATAGGTATTGGATTAATGGCTCGGAAAAATTAGCTACTTACAGCGTTCAGGGTTAAAAGCCCAGCGGCTAACCAAAAGGTTGGCAGTTAGAATCCACCAGCCACTCCTTGGAAGCAGTTCTGCTCTGTCCTATAGGGTCGCTATGATTTGCAATTGACTTGACTGCAACAGTTTTTTTGTTTTTGTTTTTGTTTTTTGTTTTTTTTTGTAGCACTCATGGCAATGTTATTATTTAACCCTGCCTTGGAGCGAGTATGCCCTCTAAACTGAAGTGATTTCTTGACCACAGGAAGGAGCAGCCACTCTAAGAGCAGGGAGAGCCAGATTGTTTGCTTGCTGAAATGAGCTTCTCAGACACTACTGCCACATAGATTAAAGACAATACAACTAATGTTACTGCCTTCAGAAATTCCTGTGAAACTCACTGGCTAGTATTATGCTCAGAAAGCCACAGCTGCTAAAATTGTAAAAGTGTAAGTCATGATAACAAAAATACAGAATACTATCATAACTGTATCAACTAGGAGGACACATTTCTAACCTTATTATGGATGAAACTATTGATGGAAACTTCCATTATTATTTTTATTTTTTTAAGAAAATGCAAATTTTTTAAAATTGTACTTTAGATGAAGGTTTACAGAACAAACTAACTTCTCGTTAAACAGTTTGTACACATATTGTTTTATGACATTGGTAAACAACCCCACGACATGTCAACACTCTCCCTTCTTGACCTTGGGCTCCCTATTACCAGCTTTCCTGTCCCTTCTTCCTGCTAGTCCTTGCCCCTGGGCTAGTGTGCCCCTTTAGTCTCATTTTGTTTTATAGGCCTATCTAATCTTTGGCTGAAGGGTGAACCTTAGGAGTGATTTCATTACTGAGCTGAAAGGGTGTCCAGGGGTCATACTCTCAGGGTTTCTCCAGTCTCTGTCAGGCTAGTAAGTGGTCCTTTTTTGTGAGTTAGAATTTTGTTCTACAATTTTCTCCAGCTCTGTCCAGGAAGGAACCTCTATTGTGATCTCTGTCAGAGCAGTCAGTGGTGGTAGCCGGGCACCACTTAGTTGTGCTGGAATCAGTCTGGTGGAGGCTGTGGTAGATGTGGTCCATTAGTCCTTTGAACTAATCCTTCCGTTGTGTCTTTAGTTTTCTTCATTCTCCCTCGCTCCAGAAGGGGTGAGACCAGTGGAGTATCTTAGACGTCCATTATAACTGATTGCTTTTAAGTGTCCTCTGAAACGTTAACCAGGATCTAATCTAGAGGTTTTGTGTGTGTGTGTGGTTATTACTGCTGATTGTTAAAATAATTTCTTTTAAGAATCTTTAGTATCAGATCTTTTTTTTAGTACAGGAAAAAGTCAGGAAGAATTCAGAAGTTACTACTATTTATCTACTTTACTTTCTGAAGTAAAAATACTTTCTGAACATAATACTATATTTGTTTCCTTTCTCCAAACGCCATGTGAGTCTCATTTCAAATGAAAGTGAAAACACTTATGTCCTGTATCTTGCCTGAGGCCTTATTCTATATAATATCATTGCACAGCATGATATATACATATATATATATATATATGTATGAGTGTCTTTTAAGAAGAAACTAAAGGCATACAAAGGCGTACATAATGTGTGTTGAGAAGCTTCGTTCAAACTTGCATTTGTTTATAAGGCTGATTTACCAATCCCTGGATAGATAGGACTGTGTTGTTGTTAGGTGCCATCGAGCTGGTTCTGACACATAGCAACCCTGTGTAAAATAGAACACTGCCTGATCCTGTGCCATCCTCACAATCCTTGCTATGTTTGAGCCCATTGCTGCAGCCACTGTGTCAATCCATATCACTGAGAGTCTTCTTCCTTTCAGCCGACCCTCTACTTTACCAAGCGTGATGTCCTTCTCCAGGGATTGGTCCCTCCTGCTAACATGTCCAAAGTATGTGAGATGAAGTGTCGCCATTCTCTCTTCCAAGGAGCATTCTGGCTGTGCTTCCTCCAAGACAGATCTGTTCATTCTTCTGGCAGTCCATGGCATATTCAATATTCTTCACCAACACCATAATTCAAATGCATCAATTCTTCTTTGGTCTTGTTTATTCATTGTCCAGCTTTTCCATGCACATGAGGCGATTGAGGCTTGGGGCAGGTACACCTTAGTCCTCAAAGTGACATCTGCTTTTTAACACTTTAAAGACGTCTTTTGTAGCAGATTTGCCCATTGCAGTATGTCGTTTGATTTCCATAGGCATTGATTGTGGATCCAAGCAAAATGAAATTCTTGACAATTTCAGTATTTTCTTCTTTTATCAGAATGTTGCTTATTGGTCCAGTTGTGTGGATTTTTGTTTTCTTTATGTTGAGGTTCAATCCATACTGAAGACTGTGGTCTTTGATCTTCATCAGTAAGTGCTTCAAGTCCTCTTCACTTTCAGCAAGCAAGGTTGTGTTATCTGCATATCACAGGTTGTTAATGAGTCTTCCTTTAATCCTGCTGCTGGATTCTTCTTCATACAGTCCAGTTTCTCAGATTATAAAATAGGAATATAACAGATGTAAAGAGAAGATGTATTTTTTTTTCTCAGCAAATCCATTATAGGTACATGATAAGAAGGTCTTTGCTAGGTATTAAGTGTAATAATACAGATTGGTTTACAATCTAACAGCTGCTACAAAAATTAATCATTTCTGTAGTATCATATTTTATACCAACCAAAAGAGAAAATTCATGAGAATTATCACAGAGAAATAAGCTAATACTGAAATGGCACCTTAACTGTGTCATCAATTTAGAAACAGAAAATTAATGTCTTGATTTCCCTAATGTAAAAATATTGTTGGCATTCTTCAAGTGCTTAACAAAATGAAACACAAATGAAACTGATTACATAACTACCAATGAGTGAAAATGCATTCTTTGATGTCTCTCTTATTTTAAGTGTTGATTTTGTTGGAAAGCAATATCCTATATTGAAACCAAAATTCTGGGAACTGCTGAGGTTCTAGACCATGGGAAAGCAAACACTGTATACATCTGTATCCAAATATAAGGTGCCTCATGAGATGTGGCAACCAGGGGTGTTTTAACAGTTGAGTCTAGTATGTGCCTAGCACACTGGGACTGTTTCATGGTGTTACCTGTACTTTCTGCTGAGTAATATTTAACTTAAGTCTAAGGACTCAGATTCTGTACTTGCATGATTGATATTCCCTTGTCTAAATTCCATCTCATTCTTGCCTTGACTAATCAATAGCTACCTATCACTTTTAATGAGTTAAAATATTTAATTCTTCAATTGCTTTTCTGTTCCAGCCACAAGTCATGTTTAAATTAGGATTTATTTTAGTCTCCTGGAAGCTTTTTCATTGCTCATGTACTTTTACAATACCTCTTCCTCCTTTTTTTTAAATCAATAAATAGCCTTAATTCCTCATACCTTTATAATGAGTCAATATATTTATTATAGAAAACATAGAGCTAACTTGATTTGAACTGAGTTGGCTTATGCTTGGAGATCAATATTGTCCTTTTTACTCCTACACAGTCATCCTGCAAAAAAATATTATTGGTTAATAAAGAAGACCAAGCATACCACTTGCTGTCAAGTTGACTCCAACTGATGGCAACCCCATGTGCTTCAGAACAGAAGTGTGCTCCATAGGGTTTTCATGGCTTTGACCCTTTGTAAGCAGATCACCAGGCCTTTCCTTCTGAGGCCCCTCTGGGTGAATCTGAACCCCCAACCTCTCGGTTAGTAGCTGAGGGCTTAACCATTAATGATGGGAGCCCTGGTGACACAGTGATTAAGAGCTCAGCTATCAACAAAAGGTCAGCAGTTTGAATCCACTAGCCACTCCTTGGAAACCCTATGGGGCAGCTCTACTCTTTCACACAGGGTTGCTCTGAGTTGGAATGGACTCAATGGCAACGAGTTTTTTGGTTTATTTATAACAGTAGGGGTCAATTCAAGAATACCCTTTGCAGATGGCAATATTGGGAAAGAAAGGAGACAAATTTGTGTCATCTGTATCCCAAAGAGCATGGATTACGTGGCTCAGATAACTGTTATAAATGGGAATGAGGGTGTATTGAAGGACAGGGCCCTGGGGAGTGACCACAGAATGCATGAAGAAGGCTAATGAGAATTCACCTTAAAAGGCTCTTCGGGGTTGGCTGGGTAGTTTAGGAATGCATCAAGCACTTCTCTAGGCCTGGAAAACCAAGTCTGAGAGTGAGAGCAAGGAAGATGAGACCAAGTGGTCTCAGGAAAGCATAAGGCTGATGAATAATTGCATTTAAGAGCTGGAAGGGACTTCAGTGATTCTTTTTTATTTTTATAATAAAGACATAAATAGTAACTTTTTTGAGAGCTGCTGAGGCAACACTAGAATTACAATCCCATAATTCTACTTCAGTTGCAACTACAGAATTTCCCTGAAGACATAAAAGAAAAAACAACTGTTTTAATTCATATGGGAAAAATAACAAAAACAACAACAAAAACAAAACCTGTTACTGTGGTTTGACTAGCAGACCATTGGAGTTGTGGTTTAAGCAGAAGGGATTCCCTCTTCCATTATCCCTAATCTAATTAATGTCTCATATTTATCTGTATTCCAGCAGACGTATTTACTAGTCACATTGTGATAAGATGATTTTGGAACAGTCTCACTGAAAAAGAAAAAAAAACTGACAAGATGTGGATAGGTTATGAAAACAAAAAGAAACTTCAAATACAAACTCTTTTGTTCCTGATGACCATTGCTCTATATCATGGATTGAACTGTGCCCCCCAAAACGTGTATCAATTTGGCTACACCAGGATTTCCAGTATTATATGATGGTCCACCATTTTGTCATCTGATGTGATTTTCCTATATGTCATAAATCCTACCTCTATGATATTTATGAACCCTATGGGGCAGTTCTACTCTACCCTAGAGGGTCGCTATGAGTCAGAATTGACTTATAATGAGGTGAGATAGGCAGCAGCTGTGTTAATGAGGCAGGCTGCAGTCTACAAGACTGGATTGAGTCTTGAGTCAATCTCTTGAGATATAAAACAAAGAAGTGAACAGAGAGACGGGGGACCTCATACCACCAAGGAAGCAGCGCCGGGAGCAGAGCATGTCCTTTGGACCCGGGGTTGCTGCATGGAGAAGTTCCTAGCCCAGGGCAAGATTGATGACAAGGACCTTCCTCCAGAGCCAACAGAGAGAGAAAGCCTTCCCCTGGAGCTGACGCCCTAAAATTGGATTTCTAGCCTACTAGACTGTGAAAAAATAAATTTCTCTTTGTTAAAGCCATCCACTTGTGGTATTTCTGTTAGAGCAGTACTAGACAACTAAGACACTCTACTACTATATATCTCTAATGAAAAAGAATTCTCCTTAGTTTTCTGACATACCAAGCACATAAAACAATAACAAAAACAAAAAATCGCCATCGAGTTGATTCCGACTCATGCATCTCAGAAAATGAGAAACTAGAGCAGTCACTTAACCTTTTCTGGAATTCTTGAACATGCATTGACCACACTGCATCCTACATCCCACTTTGCATTAACCTAGAAAACCCAAACCAAACCAGTTGCCATCAAGTCAATTTCGACTCAAGGTTGTGTCTGTAAGGCAGAATTTTAAAACTTATTACATCACTGATACCTGGCTGCTTTTTGAACATTATATAAAGAGAATTCTCCTGGCTCTGAATCTTGCCACTGACTTCAGCACCAAAAAGAAGCAAGAACCTTGGGTGGGTTGGCCCATGAGGCATCACTGAGAATTTTGGGCTAATTGAAGCAACACACAATCAAGTTATTTTTCTTAATATTCCATCTAACACAAAGTATAACTGGATCCCAGAGAAAGTGTTAGGATTAGTTTCACTGGAAAATTTAAAGGTAAAAATTTTTAAAACACAAAAAATATATTTAAAACAATATACTTGTTATGATAGAAATATAGAGGAAACTCAATAGGTAAAGTGCTTTTATTTTCCTTCCTGACACAGATTTATCTACTGTGTTTGATGTTTATGTTAAATTAGAATGTTCATTTACACTCAGGAAAAGGAGTTTATTTACTAAATTTATCATATCAATACATTGAAGGGGCAACAATCACTCTAACTGGATTTTAACACACTGGAACTTCTTGCATAATAGAATTTTACTTAGTAAAAAGGCGTATTTGCTATCTACATCTATCTATACCTCTGTAAAATTTAGACAGAATCGTGTATTTAGGACTTATTTTCCAGCAAGGAATCAGTTAATATGCAGTGAGATCCAGGATGGTCGTAATTAAGAAAAAAATTATCATTTTTGAATAGTTCAAACAACATTTCCCCTTGTTTTTTCACAATTGCTGAGAGAATTTAGTTCTTTGTATCAAACTTATCCTGGAGTCATTAAATAATAATAATAAAAAAATTAAACTAGTGGTATTGTACACCAGTTACTAAACTCCCATGACACTTTGCCCATGTCTCTATGATAGTGATTATATCACTTTGTGCTATAATTAATTTTCTTTTTTTTCCCACTAAATTCTAAGTTTGGAAAAAAAGGGACTATATTAAACTTGTTCAAGTCTCCAGACTAAGCATAAAACAAGCCACAATTAAGAGGTTAATGCATGTTTCTGCATTAATTGACTGATCAATACATGGATGGACACAGAATCAGAGTTGATATGGAATAAAGATAGGCTTAGACAGTAAGGACAAAACTAGAATCTCAGGTGTGATGAGAATTCATAGATAACTTGTTCATATCACCAGCTTCACTTAACGCAACATTAACGTTGAAAGAAAAGGAATCACTTATACCCACAGATCGGTGTCTTTTAGGGTAAAAGTAAGAATATGGAATATGATCCTGGCATTGTCACATGAGGAATTTTATTACCCTTGATTAATTAGTGTGGAGCTCTGGTGGTGCAGTGGTTAAGCGCTCAGCTGCGTACTGTGAACCCATCAGCTACTCCATAGGAGAAAGATACGGCAGTCTGCTTCCTTAAAGATTTTTGCCTTGGAAACCCTATGGGGCAGTTCTACTCTGTCCTATATGGTCATTATGAGTCAGAATCAACTCAATGGCAATGGGTTTTGATTAGTGCAGTCCTAGTGGAAGTAAAATTTTGCTGAAGATCATTCAAAAGCAGATGCAGCAGTATATCAACAGGGAACTGCCAGAAATTTAGGCCAATTCAGAAGAGGACATGGAACCAGGGATATTACTGCTAATGTCAGATGGATCCTGGCTGAAAGCAGAGAATACCAGAAAGATATTTACCTGCATTTTATTGACTATGCAAAGGCACTGGACTGCTTGGATCATAACAAATTATAGATAACATTGCGAAGAATGAGAATTCCAGAACACTTAATTGTGCTCATGAAGAAACCTGTACACAGATCAAGAGGCAGTCGTTCAAACAGAACAGGGGATGCTGCGTGGTTTAAAGTCAGGAAAGGTATGCGTTAGGGTTGTATCCTTTCACTATACCTATTCAATCTATATACTGAGCAAATAATCCGAGAAGCTGGACTCTATGAAGAATGGGGCATCAAGATAGAAGGAAGATGCATTAACAACCTGCATCAAGATTGAAGGAAGATGCATTAACAACCTGCACTATTCAGATGATACAGCCTTGCCTGCTGAAAGTGAAGAGGACTTGAAGCACTCACTGATGAAGACCAGGGACCACTGCCTTCAGTATGGATTACATCTCAACATAAAGAAAACAAAAATCCTCACAACTGGACCAGTAAGCAACATCATAAAGGGAGAAAAGATTGAAGTTGTCAAGGATTTTATTTTCCTTGGATCCACAATCAACACCCATGGAAGCAGCAGTCAAGAAATCAAACGACACACTGCATTGGGAAAATCTGCTGCAAAAGACCTCTTTAAAGTGTTGAAAAGCAAAGATGTCACCTTGAAGACTAAGGTGCACCTGACCCAAGCCATGGTGTTTTCAATTGCCTCATATGCATGTGAAAGCTGGGCATTGAACAAGGAAGACTGAAGAAGAATGGACATCTTTCAATTGTGATCTTAGCAAAGAATACTGAATATACCATATATATTGCCAAAAGAACAAATAAATCTGTCTTGGAAGAAGTACAACCAGAATATTCCTTAGAAGCAAGGATGGTGAGACTACGTCTCACATACTTTGCACATGTTATCAGGAGGGCTGGGTCCCTGGAGAAGGACATCATGCTTGGTAAAGTAGAGGGTCAGCAAAAAAGAGGAAGACCCTCAACGAGATGGACTGACACCGCGGCTGCAACAATGGGCTTAAGCATAACAACAGTTGTGCGGATGGAGCAGGACCGTGCAGTGTTTCCTTCTGTTGTATGTGGGGTTGCTATGAGTTGGAACCAACCTCAATGGCACCTAACAATAACAACAATGGAAGTAGATATTCCATTGCTTCAATGCAGATTATAATAATAATAATAAAATTACTGTTATTATTTTCATCCAAATCCTTCCCCCAGTGCTAACTCTGAATGATGCTATGTGTCTTATAATAACTACTCAGGCATACTAATGTCATTGTCATTACCATTCCTTAACGGCAAGGAGATGCAGAGCACAGGGAATCAAAATGCAACGCTCTTTTAATTATAAATTAATACAGCTAGATACGTGTTAGATAGGATATGAAAGAGACATAAGGTAAGTCCTAGGCCCAACAACTACACCATTTGGTATAGTGTCAGGATCATCAGGCTAGGTGTCAATGTGCTTGGTTTCCAGTTCTGGTTCTGCCACTTATAACAACTTATTTAATTCTTTGTTTGAACTTACTTTTTCTTATGTGTAAAAGTCTTTATTCCTTCCTTTTTTCTTTCTGTTATCTATTCAAAAACCATTTATTAAGGTCCTACTATATATTCATCACTGTGGCAGTCCTTCAGAATGATGTGGGAGCTAACAATACTCTTAAAAAATGGATGGTTCAGTGGTAGAATTCTCACTTTCCATGCGGGATACCTGGGGTTGAACCCAGACAATGTACCTCATGTGCATCCACCACCCATCTATCAGTGGAGGCTTGCGTGTTCCAATGATGCTGAACAGGTTTCAGTGGCGCTTCCAGACTAAGACAGACTAGGAAGAAAGCCCGGGCTATCTACTTCCAAAAAATCAGCCAGTGAAAACCTTATGGATCACGACGGTCCCTTCCTTTTGCATGGGGTCACCATGAGCCAGGGACTAACTCAATGGCGGCTAAGAAGAACAAAAACAATACAGGGTTGGTTGGAAGATGTAACAGGAATGTAGGAAGCTTTAAGCAGCAAAGTGTTATGGAAAGGAAAAGGCTTCTCTCTGACCCCCTCCAGGGTTCCCTATTAGCCTAGCTCCCTGGTCTCCATGTTAGACTTTACTCCCTTCCCTTTCCCCAACAAAATGGTGATTGCACTGACGAGGCATACTCTGAGCAGTATCTAGCTATAACGTTCATCTCCTTCTGTAGCCATCATTATCACTGGGCTGGAGAACACAACTGTATGTTTTGAGCAGCTCAGGTGGTTTGCATTTGGCCACTAAACTAACAGTTGGCAGTTCGAACCCACCTAGTGGCTCTGGGGAAGAAAAGGCCGGGTGATCTGTTCCTGTAAAGATCACAGCCAAGAAAATTCTATGCAGCCGTTCTACTCTTTAACACATGAGGTTGCCATGAATTCCAGGCCAACTCCACAACTCCACGGCAGCTGACAACAACAACCATGAATACAAGCATGAACGTACACACACACACAACCCACACATAGAAGTCCATAAAACCTCAACAGTGTTTATCTATTTTATTTTTTTTTAAGAGATGGAAGAAAAGCAGAGAAGCCCCTTCTGTCTAATTTCCAGCAAGCCTGTCTCCTTCTCCACCTTTTTAAATGTGAGTAGATCACGATTTTACAATATCACCCTCTTGTCTAGAGATTAGACTTCTGTAAACACAACCATCTGGAAAGTAACTAAAAGCAACAATAACACCTAATATTTACCGAGTACTTGCTAAAAGGCAAGTGCTGATCTAAATGGATTTAGTCCTATAACACAGGTACTATTATCATCATTCTACATATGATGAAACGGAATCATAGGAGGTTAAAGAACTTGTCTGAATTTATGCAGCTTGTAGGTGACAGAGGAAGGAAGGACAGTCTGGCCCCAAAGCCTCTGCTCTTAATCATTATGTAACTGCAGAAGATGCCTCGGAGGGGCTACAACGGTCCCAAAGCCTGCGCACTACAAAAGTTCTAAACACTTGACTTCCTAAAATTTGTCATATATGTCCACATTGAATACCAACTAGTCACTCTTATTAGTTGTGCAAGTTTGAGAAGAAGTACATTTAAAATGAACATAGCTAGAATTAGGCCCAGTGATAACATAACTGCGAAAGAAGAAAAAATTTAAAAAACTATTAAAAGGCAAACACAAGGACTCACAAAACTCAGTAGACCAGACAATGCTACTATAGGGCCAAAGACCCAGGTCTACCTCCAAGTGCTCCAAGTGCTTCATATGCAAGAATCGATAGCTGAATTAATGACCAAATCATCAAGAACAGATTAATGTAAGAGGTTTACAATGACTAGGAAAATCATGGAAAATTAGGAATGATTTTCCTTCTGAGGAAAAATTCAAATATAGAATAAAAATTTAAAAAATCCAGTTGCCTTTGAGTCAATGCCAACTCAGCGCAACCCCCTGTGTCAGAGTAGAACTGTGCTCCACAGGGCTTTCAGCAGCTGGTTTTGCAGAACTAGACTGCCAGGCCTTTCTTTCAAGGTGCCTCTGTGTAGGCTTGAACCTCCAACCTTTCAGTTAGCAGCTGAGAGCATTAATCATTTGCATCACCAAGGCACTCCAAGCAAAATATGCTTCAATTATTCAAACAAGTAACTTCTGCAAGATAATTCTGCCCTCGATGTTGCCAGATAAATGTGGACTTAATGTCTACTCTTCCATTTGATTAGGTCATGGGTAGGTCTGAGAAACCACTTCCCACAATACATTAATTTACAACATTTCTGAACTTGCCCATGTAGGGTTTCTGTTGTTTTCCACATTAACGAGAGTTCAGAAAGACCTCCACCTCTGATCATCTGTCTTTCCTTTGAGAATCTATCTGGCCTCTTTCAACTCCATATCTGGATATTCCGAGATTCTGGGCCTCCTGAGCCTGAGACCTGAAGGAACTGAGCCCCTAGATTATTGAATTCCTAGCTAGGTACTTCCAATATCTGTAATATCCCTGCTTGTTTATGTTCAATAAAATCTTACTGTTTAGAGAACGGGCTCAGATGTGAATGGCATATGTTTCCTCCAGTAATGAACAGGGTTAGGAAACAAAGTAGAAGACAGGCAGCTGCTGGGGTTAGAAACCAATGCTGCCCGCTTTTCTTACCTTACTCCCTCTGAGTTCATCATTACTACAAAAAAAAAAAAAAGGAATCAGGTTTGAATTGTTCCCAATCTCTACTCTTCTGGTCTCCATTAGAGAGGGCAGACGAATTGTAACAGGAACCATCTGGGGCCGGGACAGGAGAGAGAGGGTGAGCTGTGGTTCTCCAGGGACGAGCAGGCACAAGGAGTCACTGTGGCTGCCAGAAGTGGCCAACAGAGACACTGACAGCTCATCATCATTCATTCTCAGCCTAGACACCAATGGCGATGGCCCCATCAGAAAGCACCCAGAGAGCAGCAAGGGAGGGGAGAGGGAGAGAGAAAGAATGATGCCAAGGAAGGCACAGGAAAGCAGAGGGTGACTAAACCAACTCTTGTGACTGAAAGCACATTAGATTTCCGTTAGTCGAGAAAAAGCAACCTCCGAAGTCCTCAAATGCAAGGATTTGTTCTGGGCCCTTTACAGAAAGCAGACAAAATGCCTCCTGCAGGTCTCCATCAAGGAATGTCTACTATTTTTTACGACTGAACACCTGTACATCTATGTCCTCTGGCACAGGGAGAGGTTCTCTAGGGCAGGGGCTATGCCTTTGTCACCTCTGAAGTCCCAGCATCTTACAAGGGCCCTGACACAGGATAAAAAACAAAAACAAAAAACCCCACTGTCATCCAGTCGATTCCAACTCATAGCAACCCTACAGGACACAGTAGAACTGCCTCATAGGGTTTCCAAGGCTGTAAATCTGTAGGGAAGCAGACTGCCACATCTTTCTCCAACGGAGTGGCTGGTGGGTTCAAACCATAGACCTTTTGGTTAGTAACCAGGCATTTTAACCACTGTGCCACCAGGGCTCCTCTGCAGGACAGATGCTCACAAACCATGTGCTGAATGTAGGAATCAATGAACTGAGCATCTGCCTGCTGGATTCCGCAAGCCACCTCTGGCACCTCACACACACTCAGGCACATACATTTGATTTCAAAGACAAGGCTGCTGCCTATTTTTAATAAAGAAGCAGCTTGAGTGACTCTACTTTCTATTTCCTTACTCTAATACTGTCTTTTATTTGCCTGAACAAGAATTTGGACTAATTCCAGGCTTCACTTCATTTTAGTAATAGCTGAAATCTAATCATGGCTGCATACTCTGTCGTTGTCTCTGCCCTTCTGCCTGCCTCCCCTCTCTCTCTGCGTCTCTCCTCCTCCCTCTCTCTGCCTAACCCTCTTCTTGGACCCCTCGGCCACTCCCTCTCCTCTCCTTTCTCTCCACCTCCCAGCCGGCCTCCTCTCTCAGCCTCCCCACCTCTCTGCCTCACTGCCCCTCCATATATATATTTCTCTCTAGTTTTCTCTCTCTGTTGACCTTCTATCTTTGCCTCTTTCCCTCCCTTCCTCCCTCTCTCCCTCCTTCTCTCTTCCTCCTTTCCTCTCTCCACCTCGTTTTCACTCTCTTTCTGCCTCTCCATCTGTGCTCCCTCACTGCCTTCCTGCCAATCTGGGCTTCGTTCCCCACACCTCTCTGCCTCTCTCCTTTGCTACCTCCACACGCATGTCCTCAGCCTGGCATCCCTTGAATTGTAGGTTTGTTTGTATCAGATGAACTGTCATGTGAGCCATTTATTCTAGGAAAACCTTCCAGCCAAGAATTCTTACTGCTAAATCACCTCCAGGGTCAGAGGAAGTCACTTTTTAAACATCTTGGTAGTGCTGACACGAAATAGCAAGCATCCTCTGCTACCGCTTCACTGGTGTCATTGATTTACATTGTCTTGTAACATATTTTAAAAGGACTGTTGTTGTTAGGTGCCGTTGAGTCTGTTTTCGACTCATAGCACTCAAGAAAGTACTACTTTAAGTACAGAGAAAAGCTTCACCCGTTGTTCAGCCATATAAGGACATTAATAATGACAGAGAGCTAATAATAAAGAAGTTTCTTTTTATTTACCAACAAGGAGAAATAAATACTGTCGTACAGAAAAGAAAAGACAAAAATCAGACAGGTCAAGTGCATGGAGGGATTATAGCATTTAGCATTTTCTTGCTTCTCAAACTCAGTTAATTATGGATCTTCTAGGTTAATGAGGAGCAGAATGCAATGTGGTTAATGCATATTCAAGAATTCCAGAAAAGATAAATGACTGCTCTAGTTTCTCATCTTCTGAGCTGCATGAGCAGGTGTCACAGTCAGGGACACAGTACCACGAGCCTCATATGCTCTTCCTGTGTAAGAAAGTCATCAAGGAGACATGGTCCCTGATGAGACGGTGTAGGCTTCACCGCCAGGCTGTCCATACTGCTGAATTCTAGATCCACCCCTTATTAGCTGTGTGACCTAGAGAAAGTCAGTTAATCTCTCAAACTCAGTTTCTTCATCTGTAAAATGAGTATAATGGTACCTACTTCATATACTTGGTGTGAGGATTAAATCAAATGACTATTATAAGAAAAACAGCATGAGCCTGGCTCTCAATAAATCTTAGTACCATCATCACAACCACCTCCACCTCCAATACCACCACCACCACCATCATCTCCTACACCATCACCGCCAACAGCACCATCAGCATCACCACTACCACAACCACTCCCACCACATCCAACATGACCACCTCCAATATGACCACAACCATCATCACTATTTCCATTAACACTATCACTATCATCACCATCACTACCATCATCACCACCACCACTACCATCATCCTCAATTTACAGGTGAGGAAACTGACTCAAAGCTTAAGCAACTTGCTGAAAGGCTAGTAAGTGACAGAGATGGAGCTCAAATTTGCATGTGGAATTGATGTTGAGGGCTCCTCCTAAGTCCATCTTTATCTCAGAGAGTCTAACATTGAAAAGTGAGTAGCCTTGGTTTCAAAAGTTACCACATGGGATTCCAGAGTAGTCAGAACCCCATATCTCTCATACTTAAGCCTGCCACTAAGTGAAACAGGAAGGTAGCATTTGGAGTCATGTGTATAATCCAGATCCATCAGGACTTTCTTGTTGCCATTTAAAAAAAAAAAAAAAAACTATATCTGAAAACTAAATATACCAGGCAATTTCATTAATATCTGAATTATCGGGTATACTGAAATCTCCCGGGTTACTCTGTTATCGTGAGCACTAGCCTGGAAGTCATGGGACCCAAGTTCTGTTCTTCATTCTATTTTTGCTCCTTGCCTCAATATCTTTAACTGTATCCAAAGAACACAATGCCTATTCCCCTATCTGACCCTGTGGAGACATTGTAAGAAGGAAAGAAAATGTGATCTGGAATACCAAGTGCCCAGGAGAAACGCAGGAAATGAAAAGGCATTGTTTATTTAGCCTGGCTCTAGAGTGAGACAGCTAGCTGTACAGGCCTGTGAAAAGAATGAGGTCTGGCTGGCTCAACTTTTGGCAAATAGATGACTATTACGTAGGCAGTATGTTAAGCCAGGAGGGGAAACAAAGGAGGAGATTTCCTATACTTTTGCCCATATGGTTGATTTCTTGGTTTTCCTCCCAGGACCTTCTGGACTTCCCCCACTACCAGGGCAGAAACTGCAAGGCAATGTGGGCTAAAGTCCACTAGCTGCCACAGCAGTCTACCTGCTCAGTCAGCACCTTCCATTGGGCGTTCCCACAGCTGGCTCACCCAAGGCAGTTATAAAGAGTATCTCCAGTGCCCACTGACCCACTTTGCTTCAGCTGTCCTCTCAACCTTTCCTGCCACCTGGCCCTGAGCCACTCCTACTCAAGGTTAATACTTAAAGAGTTGTTTGGCATTTACATTGTAATAGGGACCTAAAAGCTTCCTCACCCCCAAAGAATGAATCCCTAATGATAGGATCTCTGGCATCATGAGAGGACACAATGGAGATATTTTTATAGCAAAAGCTCTACAATTCCCATGGTATTATACAACCCCTAAGGAATTTTCTACACCTCAGCTAGCAAAGACAGAGCTTCATAACAACATATAACCTGATTGTACGTGCTGTACCCTCAAAGATGCTCCATCAAAGACAATTAAGCATAGTTGAATCTACTTCCCTGCATTACTGGTGTCCTCAGGAAAAAAAAAAACAAAGAAAATATTTTCCCACTTCACAACTGGGTGGAAAATCCGCTCAAGATGGCAGTAGTACAATGGTAACTGAGAAAACAGGGTAAGAGTCCAACGCAAAATTAGTGAAGAATTGCTCAAGTGGCTACAGCATCAAAGTACGTCAAAACCATTCCTAGAAACCACGGTATGATTCACAAAGTGCAAAATAAAATACTGACAATATTTTACTAGAAATCTTGTAAATTCCTTAGAAACTGCAACAGGCAATGTGGTATAGGAGTGCAAGACCATATAGCGTTTAAGTCAAACAGATAAAGAGTTCAGTCCTGGATTTATCACTTAGTAGTACCCTGGGGAAATTACTTAACCCAAGTTTCAGTTTTCTCTTCTGTATTATTACTTACTGCACTGAATTGTTACAATATTCAATATGTTAAAAATATTTGGGAAAGTTCTTGGAATGTAGGTTGTCCAATAGCAGTGGTCTTGGAAATTTTGCTTCAATATATGCCACCAAAAAGGATTCCAATACAATAATCCCTTAAGGGACATACTCAGACTGATTCAAGCACTCTCATAATGGTTTAAAATTGCAGAAACTAAAATGAAATTCACTGAGTCTTCCATTAGTTTTGATAACCATCTTGTCAATTTATTATAATTATTCATACTCTCAGGTTTACCAAAATATGACTTATCTTAAAGCATAGATCTCATTTTTCTTTCTATTATGCCTCTGTACTCCAAAAGCAAATGCAAATATTTTGTCCAAAATTAAGGCTTCCCCTACAACTTACACTAACGTCTTCATAATGATGTTTCTACTCATTATGTGGTATTTTATTATCTCTCATTTTAGAGTATAAGGAGTATATTTGTTAAATTTCCTTCATAATGATTAGCCCAGTGCTGGGCACAAATCAGTAGCTTATTAATAAGTGCTGACTGATTGATTTGTAAATTCTCCTCTTGCCATGAACTGGTGAAGCAGCCTCTATGTATATGGCCTTGAATGACAACTAAGGAAAGAGCTCATAATTGAAACACTCTAGTATGTCTAAACTATGAATTTTCCTCATTTGCTAAGATAAAATTTATTTACATAACTATATTATAACCCCAAACGTTAATTAGCAGTGGGAAAACAAGATTACAACAGCAAACATGGCAATCTGGTTAACACGGTAAACAACCTTTCTGCACATGGTCAATTTTGCTTCCTGGCAGCAGTGAGTGAGAACCTGTAAATGTTCTTTGGCTCTTACCTTGTCTTATTTTTGTAATAGTTATGTATTGATGAAAACGTATGCATTTATAAAATTATTTCTTGTAGTTATAACTTCAGTTCGCAGATATACGACGTGTTTTGGTTGTGAGATAAATATTTCAGACTAAATAAATAATTCACAAAAGCAGAAATCCATGAAACTTCTAAAGTGATTCCATCCAAATTTCTTACATTACCATATTACCTAGGAAAATGTTTTGCCATTGTAAAACATTGTGCTTCCATCATTGTAATACAAGTGGTCCCCGACTCATGACGTATTCGAGTTGTGATGAACCACACTTACTATGTACAGCACGTAATTTGTGATGTCATCATATTTGTAAGTTTATATGAAATGTTTCCAACCCCCAAAGACAAATAAAGATCAGATTTATAAAAATACTGATAATAAAAGGCAAAATAATGAAAACTAAAAAAAATGAGGTATTCGACTTAGGTCAGAACCCATGTAAGACAAGTCATCCAAACAGAACCCCATTGAAGTAACAATAAAACTCTTTGCCTATAAAGTAAGACTATGTGGGACTCAAGGTAGTATATACTAATAGCGTTTTTGCCTAACTTTATTTTCTCTAGTATTTCTACCATTTCCGATTTCTCCCACACACAATTGTTCTTCTCTTCTGATGGTTACAAGTTTCTTTTTGCTTTTTTTTTAAATATTTTGTTTCTTCTTTTTACAGCTGGCTCCCTTCTGTATTACATGTTTTGTTTTACTCTCAGACTAGAAATGCTATCCTGTATAGGTAGGTCTTATTCCTTGGAATTCTATAGAGCCAGAGAATAATACTGGTAATATGAAGAAGAAAAACAAAATATTTATCTTCTTTGGAACATAATAATAATTATAATAATAATAATAACACCGACTCATAGCAACTCTACTGTGAGTGCAGTTGTTGAGAGCTCAGCTGCTAACCAAAAGGTCAGCAGTTCAAACCTGCCAGTCACTGCTTGAAAACCCTATGGGGCAGTTCTACTCTGTCCTATAGGGTCGCTATGAGTGGCTATGAATATTACCATAGAACCTACATAATACTGAAATCTTTTTTCATTAACATTTATTTTTCTTAAAAATGTGATACAAATATTTAGTGGCAAAGAACTATATTTGTTGAAATGTCCTACATATTGTCTTTCTCAGAGTTAATGAAGTTACAGCTATGCTTGAAAATGTAACAGTTGTTAAAACAAAATTAATTTTGGACAGACTCACTGTTTAATGAATTATGCTGTGTCTAGGCACCTCCAGTAAACTGATTTGATAGGCAATACATTATATAAATTTTCCAATTACATACTTTGTTTTTTGAACTCTGTATTTTAGATACATAACAGTAAAATACTCATGATCTTTTGAGTCAACTCCCCAAAATGATATTATTATTGGACTATAACTGAGTAATTAAACTTGATTTGAATCTACATAAGTTAATTAACCTTAACATTTTTCCAGGACAATCGAGCTAATGTTAGAAGACCAAACAACATCGTGTAGTAATTATTACCACTAAACTAGCATCATTAAAGAACAATCATTAGTAGCACTTCAAATTTGTGGATAACACCTACCAAACCACAAATCAAATTAGCATATTCTTCATTTATTTTTTATTAGCTGTTAACATTAGGCAGAATTCCCTGCTGAAGTCCAGACTAGCTGGCATGGGCTTGATATTTGTCATTGATTGAGCTTACATAAAAACATGTGCTAGCTGTTAATTATATCTATTGAATGGGCTTTTGCATTGTAATTTTAAAATGTTTCGTTCAGAATACATTTTATTAGACTATAAGCACTACACATCACTTATCAGTATTTTTCTCAAATACACATTTTGATCTTTAAAAAGGTCAAGTTGAAATAATTCAACTCGTTTATGTAAAAACATGAATGAACAGGTAGGGACAGACTTATATTATAAACTTAAATGGCTTCTTCTACACTAAAAATAACATCAAAGATTAGGAATCTATCTTGTTCTTAAAGCCACTATCCAAAGAATCAATAATGCTGTACTGCCTCTTTATCTCGTTCCCTGATCAAATTGGACTCTATCTCTACCTTGGTTAATGGTCTCTTAAAATTAGATAACCTTTAAATCCAGGCTTTTCCAGGAATCTCTTTATGGTGCTCTGGAAAGAACTGTAAATTCTGACTTTCTGCACAGTATTTTTTTTTTTAAATAAGATTTTTCAAAGATTTAATAAAGTTCTGTAGTGTCAACAGCTCCATCTAAGCATTGTAGGTTTTTAAGAAAGTCATTTCTCAAGAAAAACTGAGCAATTAGATGAGATATAAATTCATAAAGATAAGCTGAGTTGAGTCTACATAGTCCAACTTCAATGCACAATGACAAACTCTCTTGTACTCAGATCTGACTTGCGGACTTGGCATTGGAGACAGCCACCAAAGGAAAATTGATCCATAAAAAATACTAATGGTTTCTAAGCTGCTAAGAGCCCAGCACAACTTCATATTTTTAATACTATATTTTTCTAAAAACATTGTGTTTAAATCTTGGTGCTTAGCTGAAGACTTAGTCCCAATCAACCAAACAAATTTCTTCAATCAAGGGACCTATTAAGCACCTACAATAACTTGTTAATAGTAAAGCTCTATGAAGACAAGATGAAAACCCTTTAAAATTAAAATTCTGTAAAGAAAAAAATGTATGGCTGTAATTTCATTCCACTTATAGATAAAATACTTTGCTTTTTCTAAAATACCACATTATCAGCATAAGGAATAAAATACAGTAAGAGTTTTACAGAACTAGACTGGCACTTGATCTAGAATACCCCTAACTCTATGAACACAAAGATGGCATCCAGTTGGTTCCACCAATTCTCACCAAATTTTCACAAGAAATCTAAATTTCTAAAGCTAGAGTTTGGCAATCTTCCTTCCTCAGCAAGAATAAGATCAACTTAATTGCATAGGGTGAATATTTTAAATGGAGCTTGGCAGAATAAATTGTTACATCAAATCACTGTCAGTTCTCTCCCCCGCCGCCTTCTACTGCACTGTGCCCAAAAGAAGGTTATTTATTCACGGTTTGATAAAACTCCTGGACAGCAGAGTAGATAGAGAAAGCCTGTTTCATAAGTAAGCAAGTACAGAGCCATTATTCTTAAGAGAAAGGAAAACCAAATTTCCATGAGAATATATCCTAGTAAAACACTGTTTTGTTGTATTTCAGAGATACTCTTGTGAGTTCATTTAATAACATGCAATATCCCTTTAAGGACATGTGATACACCTTTATATGAATTACAAGTGCTATTTAAAACAGGATTCGATAATTAAAATGATTTTAGAAAATATAATGGGAAAGAATTCTTAGCAATGGAATTAAATTTGTGTCCTACCAAGGGCAAGATCACATTCAATACAAGCCTTTTGGAAAAATCCCCGTGTTATGCAGGATGTTCATTTGTTACGAAATCACCATATTTCAATAAAATAAGTGACCCAATAAAATACATCTCCATAAGTGAAATATTAACAACACAAGAACCAATGTAAAATAGATATATTATCAAAAAAACTATCCCCCCACCACACACACACACACACACACACACACCAGAAGACAGATATTATAATCTCAGTTTTGCTCGACTTCCTTATGATATTGTATTCAGTAACTGTCTCTATAATCAACATGAAAGAGATGTAAGGACATTGGAAGTCTCTTTCAGGAAAATCTGTTTGCTCTGCCTGTCTCCCCTCCCCCCTTTTTGTTTGTTTTCCTAACATTCAACGGGAAGAATTTCATGGAGAGCACATACTTGCCCTTTGACACATCACATGCCATCATCACCAGAGTTAACTCTTTTAGAACTAGCTCTATTTTAAATATTTTTATTTCCTGAAATTCCTAAATTTCCAGTGATTCAACCAACATAATTTTTGTTCATTTTAATGTCCCTTGTTGCATTGTAGACATTATAAATAGCTTCATTTCTTCCTTCCTTCCTTCTAGGTTGGACATGGCTCATGGAGTCCAATTTTCTGGTCTAGATTAGGTGAGTGGAGTACAATGCCCTCGCCCAGGAACAGAGAGGAGGTTCAGCTCTCTAACAGCAGCTCTCAGTGAGGAGTCACTGCACAATGGGTACTCCGTGTTACAAGAAACCATGGGCACGGTTTGTCACCGCAAAGTGCCAACAGGAAGATGACATTGTCCCCCACTTCTTCTCTCTGACCTGTTGACTGTCAATTAGAATACTTGGACAGTACCTTATTTACTTCCCCATCACCACCTGGTTGGGGGTAAAAGGATTTATTTAATGATGTAAAGTCAAATCAAACTGGAACTAATAAGAGCTATATGGTTTTCCCAAGTCGGCATAAAGCTGAAAAAAGTAGGGCTGGACATTACATCACAATTTAACATAAGCATCTGAGCAGAAACATTATCTTAAATTGTCACAAAACCACAACGTCAGATAAAAGCAACAGATATAGTTCCAGCCAGTTCTGGGAGCCAAGAAATTCTTTCCAGAAGTGTTTGTTTCCTTTTTGTGCCTTCCCAATTTGTATTCAGCAATGACGTTAGGGACCGTACTTTAATGTCTTAAATGTGCCTTTTCTGTGTATATATTAATGTGATTCAAAACAGAATACAAAATTTTCCACCCCTCGTAAGCAGTCTGATAAATTCTGTCACAATATTTGTTCTCTTATAATGTACTTAAAATACGTAAAGGTACAAAAGTAAATTTACAATCATGATGTCAAATCAACTGATGTCAAATTAATTATCTCTGTGTGTACAGCATATCAACAAGTGGCACTCAAGTAAGGATTGATATTTTGAAGGTAGTCTTGTATGATAATTATTGTTTCTCATTTCGTTTAAACAAATAAACATTCACACTCACAAGAACAGTCAACCACAAATATAAAAAAGAGAACTTACACAATTTCATCATTCTGGAATTCGAGCTCTCCACAAGTGTCCTCAAAGTCTTCTCCTCCACCTCTGGCAGTCCCTTCAATGGTTTTATAGGGAACGATAACATTTCCTCGTGCTCCAGATGTTCTCAATACTTTCACCTCCATGATGCCAATGCTCTCGCTCACATGAGTCACAGGTTCCTCAAAAGTAAAGATGCCTGCATGGTCATCATCAAAAATCGTCACGGTGGCAGTAGAGGGAGATCCGAGGCAAGCGAGTGTGGAAACATGATTGGCTTCCAGTATGCCATCTTCTGAAGCTTCAGAGGACACTTTGACATTGCTGAGATGCACAAGGAAATTTTCGTCCTCCTCAAAGATATCATCATCAATGATGCCAACTCTGATTTCCTTCTGGGTCTCACCAGGCTTAAAGACCACAGTTCCCTCAGTAAATTCATAATCAGAGCCAGCATTGGCTGTGCCATCCTCTGTTCTGAAGTCAACAAACACAGTGTTGGTCAAATCACCACCTCTGCGGATTATGGTCAGGGCCACAGTACCACAGTTCTCCAGACACTGATATGTCCCTTGCTCAAAGAAGATCTTACTAACTGGATCATTTTCTGCAACTTCAGTGTTGACCTCGTGCATGCTGACAGCCTTCCTCGCTTGGTCAGCTGCGTGCCTCTTTAAAATGTTGCCAGCTCCCGTCATCAAGCGAGTAGCCTGAATGCGGTAAAATGCTCGGCTCTTTTGCTGCTGACTTAGGACCTGGTAGTTAGCTAATTCTATTAGTTGCTCTATTTCTTTCTCTGGATGCTTCTGTTTGAGTTCTTTCAGGATCCTAGCCATTTCTCGCCTAGCCTCTTCATCATCTTGGTCCCTCTCATCAACCTCCAGAACCAGAGCGCCATCTAAGAAATTGTCAACGTGAGAATTAACCACTTTCCCATCCATTTCAATTTCTGTCTTGGAAGATGGCCTGTCTCCTTCATGTTCAATAATCATTCCCCTCTGCTTGCCAGCCCGATACCTCTTGTAGACATACTTGTAAAACAGAAGCCTCCTGTCTGCTACCCAAGCAAACACAACACAAATGGGAAAAAAGAAGAAAGTAAGCAAGCCTTCCCAGACTTCCACAACTCCAGGAGAGATGACAGACAAAATAATGTAAAGCCAGGTATAGGCAAAGATGCTCCAGGCTGCGGTCACAAAGAACACACGCAAATGCTTAATCTTCCTCGTCTCTCCATCCGGGACCACGTAAACGCAAAGGGCAATAATGATAAACATGTTGAATGCAGCGCTTCCCACGATGGTGCTAGGACCCAGGTCTCCTGCAGTGAAATTATGGCCACACACTTCAATGACTGAAAGCAGAATCTCAGGAGCAGAAGATCCCAGGGCCATCAAGGTTAGATTAGAAACTGTCTCATTCCAGATCCTTACAGTCGTCTTGGTGGTCTCTCCATTGGGTTTCTTTATGGTTATTTCTTTTTCTTGAGATGTAATGACTTCTATAGAGGACATGAACCGGTCAGCAATGATAGATACTCCGAGAAACATGTAGACCATGGCCACAAAATACACAGTAGCTCTAGCAATTTTGTCCCCAAAGGAAGGGTCTTGGGGCTCCCAAATGGGTAAAATCACCCCTTTCTTACAGTAATATGAGCCGGTACATTCACCAGTATCATTTCCTTCTCCTTCCATTTCACTCTCAGCATTTATATGGTCCACGTGGGAAAATAAGACAGCCACAATGGCTAACAGATGAAATCCCATCGAAAAGGTGGGTGAGAGACTTAATCGCAACATTTTGTACAATGATTTCCAACTGTCCCAACCTAATGGTAGAAATAAGATAGAGGGAGGGTGGAAAAAATCATATCATTAGAACAAAATCCAAAGCATAACAAATTACTTTTTTATTATGGTTACCAATAATTTATTTATATTTGATCATCACAAAATCTATGGTGAATCATCATTATTCTAAGAAACCATCAGCTATTAAGCAATCCTTTGTAAATTCTTTGTAATCTCTGTGGGTTTTCTACATGTAGTCCCCATTCACTGAGCCAGATACACAGTTGACTTATTGGAAAAGAAAAGTTCAGTTATAACCTTGCCTTATTGAATACACATTTATGTATGTTAACAGCCAATTAAAAAAAAAAAAAAAACTTTTGAAGCATTAAATAATTTTCTCCTAGCCGCTAAAGCAGATTTTCTTTTAAATTTTGGCTAATACATCATCTTCCAGCTACTATTTTGTTGCCAAAATCACTTTATTAAGATTGATATATGGAAATTAAGACTCTGAAAAATTTTACTATCATAAGGTCTGGTGATCATCTTGAATTCTGTAATATACCTTATATTGTATTTCATAAAATCATGTCCTATTGCTCCAAACTTACTTGGAACACAAAGAAATCCTCAAGCTTGCCTGCAATCAAAGCTCAGTGGTATTTATACATGAAAAAAATCTGCTATGATGCAATATTTCCACACATTAAGTACAGTTTTTAAAAGCATGTTTTGATGAGAGCACATTTCCTTCTCATTTTCAGCAAGCCAAGGTCTCCTGATACATTAGCAGCTGGGCATCTGGTTCTTCATGCACAGCTCTTCACATCTGTGTACAGATCCTGTTTTAAAATCTGTGGGCTGTCCACAAAAGGAAAGGGCAGCAGCCAGGCCTGGACCTAGTTGGAGAAAAAGTATACAAGCCTGGCAATCTATGAAATCAGCCATTACCAGCCATAAAATGCTTCATCTTTGTGTTGATGTCATACTTTCCAGGGTCATTCTAAAACACATATTAGTTCTATAGAGGGTTCACATGACCAAAAAAGTGCAGGAACAACAATTCCATCTAAATTAGCACACGCAACATAATGACAGTGACCACAAAGTATACATATGATGAAGGGTTACAGGGATATAGTAACAGTTACTGAGCATCACAAAGCTTGGTGGGTAAAGCAGGGGACTGAGCTACCAGAGCCCTATATTCACCCACCAATTCATCCAAAACTCAGCTTGGACCATTCACCACCTCTGCATCCAGGACCTGGGTGGACACTAAGTATAAGAAGGCGTGCGCCAAGTCAGAGTAATTCTGCTCTGCAAACTTTGCAGGAGGGGCCAGTTATCAAATCAGATAAGGAGGCGATCCAAAGGTGTCCTGAGTCAGAACACAGTTTTGTTGTCTGGCAAAGAGTTAAAAGAGGAGCTGGATTAGAGCCTGTCATTGCTCAGGCTGGCTAAGAGCAGCCTCCACACTCCTGCAGTTCCCTAGTGGATGGCCTATACTGAAAACCACACTGGGACGCAGGAGAGCCTCCTGGCCCAGCACATTCTGGCAGACCCTCAGAGACCATAGCCTAAAACCTTTTTGAGTTTATCACTGTCGGGAGATAGGCTTCTTTGGCAATTTTCCCATATTAGAGAAGACAATGAAATCTTGAAAGTCGTAATGGTAGAATTCCAATCTAAGTACAAGGCTGAAAAACAGATGCACATTTTGAAAATATGCAAAAGGTCACGGTCAGTGTGTCTGCTTGTCAGTCATTACGTGGCTCAGGTGGCTTGTGGGATCTCTGCTGAAAACAAGGTTGCATTTAACCAGTCTGCAAGAGTAATGGAAGACCTACCTCCACCCATCCCTACCCATAAATTTACTCCACAAGCATTTACTGACTGTCTAGATGTATTTTAGAATGACCTGCTAGGCCTCTTCTCGGTCCTGAGAATTCATCAGTGAATAGAAGTCCCTGTCCTCAATGAGCTTATATTCTAATGGCAAGCAAGAAAACAAACAAATAAATATAAAAGTCAGATGGTAAAAAGTGCTATCATGAGGGGGAAAAAAGCAATATAAGGAGGACAGGGTTTGTGTGTTTTCTGTATGTGTGCATGTGCACATGTGACACACATTTCATTTTGGATGGTTAAAGAAGCCCTCTCTGATGAGGTGTCATTTGAGCAAAGTCTTGAAGGAACCAAAGGATTAGATGTGATGGTTATCTACAGGAAGAGAATCCCCAGCAAGTACAAAGGCCCTGATGGGGACCGTGCCTGACATAGTCTAGGAACCACAGAGAAGCCAGTGTGGCTAAGGGGCAAAGAACCAGGGCAGGCAGGGCTCAGGAACTGGGATGCAGCAGGGATGGATCAGGGAGAGGTGTTGCGGTCACTGTCACATGTTGGTTTTTAACACAAAGGAGATGAGAATCATTTGGAGGCTCTGATCAGAAGTGAGACATGATTTGATTTCCCTTTTACAAGTATCTCTCTGGACAGCTATCAGAAATCCAGAAGATTAACAATAAATTTCAGAATTAGACAACTCAATAGAAAGTCATAGGAGCAGAACTGAGGCAATGGAAGTCAGAATTCGTGAGACTGAAGATAAAGCACTTGACACCAACTTATTTGAGGAAAAATCAGACAAAAGAATTGAAAAAAATGAAGAAACCCTAAGAATGATGTGGGACTCTATCAAAAGGAATAACCTACGAGTGATTGGAGTACCAGAACGGGGGTGGAGGGATAACAGAAAATACAGACAGAATTGGTAAAGATTTGTTGGCAGAAAAATTCCCTGATATTGTGAAAGATGACAAGATATCCATCCAAGATGCTCATCGAACCCCACATAAGGTAGATCCCAAAAGAAAGTCACCAGGACATATTATAATCAAACTTGCCAAAACCAAGATAAAGAGAGAATTTTATGAGTGGCTAGGGAAAAACAAAAGTCATCTACAAAGGAGAGTCAATGAGAATAAGCTGGGACTACCCAGCAGAAACCATGCAGGCAAGAAGGCAATGGGATGACATATATAAAGCCTTGAAGAAAAAAACTGCCAGCCAAGATTATATATCCAGCAAAACTGTCTCTCAAATATGATGGCAAAATTAGGGCACTTCCAAATAAACAGAAGTTTGGGGAATTTGCAAAAACCAAACCAAAATTACAAGAAATACTAAAGGGAGTCCTCTGGTTAGAAAATCAGTAACATCAGATAACAACCGAAGACTAGAACACAGGACACAGCAACCAGTTATCAACCCAGATAGGGAAGTCAAAAAAGTAAATCAAAGCTAAAACACTGAAAATAGGGAAACAGATGTTAATATGTAAAAGATGACAACATTAAAACAAAAAAGAGGGACTATAAAATGTAGACAGATTTTTCACATGGAGAGGAAGTCAAGGCAATATAAAGAAATAAAAGACTGGCATAAACTTAGAAAAATAGGGGTAAATATTAAGGTAACCACAAAGGAAACTAACAATCCTACAAGTCAAAATAAAAAGATGGGAAAATAAAGACTCAGCAAACACAAAATCAACAACCATGAAAAAGATGAAAAGAAATTACATAAAGAAAAACGACTCAGCACAGAAAATTAAGTGGAACAAAGAAACTGTGAACAACACACAAAAAAAGACATCAAAATGACAGCACTAAACTCATACCTAGCAATAATTATGCTGAATGTAAATGGACTAACTGCACCAATAAAGAGAGAGTGGCAGATTGGATAAAAAAACACAATCCATCTATACGCTGCCTACAAGAGACACATCTTAGACTGAAAGACACAAACAAACTAAAACTCACAGGATGAAAAAAAATATATTAAGCAAACAACACTAAAAAAAGAGCAGGAGTGGCAATATTAATCTCTGACAAAATAGGCTTTAAAGTAAAATCCACCACAAAGGATAAGGAAGGACACTACATAATGATTAAAGGGTCAATACACCAGGAGGACATAACTATAATAAATATTTATGCACCCAACAACAGGGCTCCAAAACACATAAAACAAACTCTAACAGCTCTGAAAAGAGAGATAGATAGCTCCACAATAGTAGTAGGAGACTTCAACACGCCACTTTCAGTGAAGGGCAGAACATCCAGAAAGAAGCTCAACAAAGACATGGAAGAGCTAAATGCTACAATCAACCAACTTGATCTCATAGACATATACCAAACACTCCACCCAACAGCAGCCAAGTATACTTTCTTTTCCAATGCGCATGGAACATTCTCCAGAAGAGACCACATATTAGGCCATAAAGCAAGCCTTAACAAAATCCAAAGCATCGAAATATTACAAAGCATCTTTTCTGACCATAAAGCCATAAAACTAGAAATCAACAACAGAAAAAGCAAGGAACAAAAATCAAACACATGGAAAATGAACAACACCTTGCTCAAAAACTACTGGATTACAGAAGAAATTAAAGATGGAATAAAGAAATTCATAGAATCAAATGAGAATGAAAACGCATCCTACCAGAACCTTTAGGACACAGAGAAAGCAGTGCTCAGAGGTCAGTTTATAGCAATAAATGCACACATCCAAAAAGAAGAAAGGGCCATAATCAAAACATTAAGCTTACAACTGGAACAAGTAGAAAGAGAGCAGCAAAAGAAGCCCTCAGGTGCCAGAAGAAAGGAAATAATAAGAATTAGAGTAGAATTAAATGAAATACAGAACAGAAAATCAATTGAAAGAGTTAACAAGACCAAAAGCTGGTTCTTTGAAAAGTTCAAAAAAATTGATAAACCACTGGCCAAACTGACAAAAGAAAAACAGGGGAGGAAGCAGATAACCCATATAAGAAATGACATGGGTGATATCACAACAGACCCAACTGATATTAAAAGAATCATAACAGAATACTATGAAAAACTGTACTCTAAAAAATTTGAAAACATAGGGGAAATGGACAACTTTCTAGAAACTCACTACCTACCTAAATTAACACAAACAGAGGTAGAACAACTAAATAAACCCATAACAAAAGAAGGGAGTGAAAATGTAATTAAAAACTCCCAACCAAAAAACAGCCTGGCCCGGACGGCTTCACTGGAGAATTCTACCAAACTTTCAGAGAAGAGTTAACACCACTACTACTAAAGGTATTTCAGAGCATAAAAAAGGATAGAATACTCCCAAACCCATTCTACGAAGCCAGCATAACCATGATACCAAAACCAGGGAAAGACACCACAAAAAAAGAAAATTACAGACCAATATCCCTCATGAACATTGACGCAAAAATTCTAGCCAACAGAATCAGCAACATATCAAAAAAATAATTCACCATGATCAAGTGGGATTTATACCAGGTATGCAGGGATGGTTCAACATTAGAAAAACAATCAAT
>NW_004443941.1:22702670-22704918 GCF_000243295.1 Trichechus manatus latirostris | reverse complement strand
AGGGAAATTCCTCAGTATAATTCAGGGCATTTATACAAAGCCAACAGCCAACATCATCCTAAATGGAGAGACTTTGCAAGCAGTCCCCTTGAGAATGGGAACCAGACAAGGATGCCCTTTATCACCACTCTTATTCAACATTGTGCTGGAGGTCCTAGCCAGAGCAATTAGGCTAGAGAAAGAAAGAGGGCATCCAAATTGGTAGGGAAGAAGTCAAAGTATCTCTATTTGCAGATGATAATGATCTTATACACAGAAAACCCCAAAGAATCCACAAGAAAACTACTGGAACTAACAGAAAATTTCAGCAAAGTTTCAGGATACAAGAAAAAGATACAAAAATCAGTTGGATTCCTTTACACCTACAAAGAGAACCTCGAAGACGAAATCACCAAATCAATATCATTTACAATAGCCCCCAAGAAGACAAAATACTTAGGAATAAATCTAACCAGCGATGTAAAAGCTCTATACAATGAAAACTACAAGACGCTACTGCAAGAAACCAAAAGAGACCTGCATAAGTGGAAAAACATACCTTGCTCATGGATAGTTAGACTCAACATTGTGAAAATGTCAGTTCTATCCAAAGCAATCTACAGATACAATGCAATCCTGATCCAAATTCCACTAGCATGTAAAGCATTACTCAAGAAGAACAAAATGGGAGGCCTCACACTACCTGATTTTAGAACTTATTATACTGCCATGGTAGTCAGAACAGTCTGGTACTGATACAACAACAGATACATAGACCAATGGAACAGAATTGAGAATCCAGACATACATTCATCCACCTATGGGCAGCTGACATTTGACAAAGGCCTAAAGTCAGTTAACTGGGGAAAAGACTGTCTCTTTAAAAAATGGTGCTGACACAACTGGATATCCATCTGCAAAACACTGAAACAAGATCCATACCGTATACCATGCACAAAAACTAACTCAAAATGGATCAAAGACTTAAATATAAAAGAGAAAACAAGGAAGATCATGGAAGAAAAAATAGGAACAATGCTAGGATCCCTAATACCATAAGTAACAATGCACAAGCACCAGAAGACAGACTAGATAAATGGGAGCTCCTAAATATCAAACACTTATGCTCATCAAAAGACTTCACCAAAAGAGTAAAAAGACAACCTACGGACTGGGAAAAAATTTTTGGCTACCACAAATCTGATCGGTGTCTTAACACTAAAATCTACAAGATACTGCAAAACCTCAACAACAAAAAGATGAATAACCCAATTAAAAAATGGGCAAAGGATATGAACAGGCACTTTGCCAAAGAAGATATTCAGGCAGCTAAAAGACACGTGAAGAAATGCTCATGATCATTAGCCATTAGAGATATGCAGATCAAAACTACAATGAGATATCATCTCGTCCCAACAAGGCTAGCATTAATCCAGAAAACTCGAAATAATAAATGCTGGAGAGGTTTTGGAGAGACTGAAACACTTACACACTGTAGGTGGGAATGTAAAATGGTACAACCACTTCAGACATCCATTTGGTTCTTCCTTAAAAAGCTAGAAATAGAAGTACCATACGATCCAGCTATCCCACTCCTTGGAATATATCCTAGAGAAATAAGAGCCATCACACGAATAGATATATGCACACCCATGTTCACTGCAGCACTGTTCACAATAGCAAAAAGATGGAAACAACCTAGGTGCCCATCAACGGATGAATGGATAAACAAATTATGGTATATCCACACAATGTAATACTACGCAATGATGAAGAACAATGATGAAGCCGTGAAACAGTTTGTAACATGGAGGAAGCTGGAGGTCATTATGCTAAGTCATTTGGTCAGTCACAGAAGGATAAATATAAGACCACTATTATAATGACTCAAGAAAAGGTTTAAACACAGAAGAAAACATTTCTTTAATGGTTATGGGGTGGGGAGGGGGAGGGTGATCTACTAACTAGATAGTAGATAAGAATTATCTTAGGTGAAGGGAAGGACAGCACACACTACAGAGGAAGTCAGCACAACTGCACTAAACCAGAGCTAAAAAGTTTCCTGAATCAAACACTTTGAGGGACAGAGTAGCAGGGGTAGGGGTCTGGGGACCATGGTTTCAGGGGACATCTAGGTCAACTGGCATAACAAAGTTTATTAAGAAAATGTTCTGCATCCTACTTCGGTGAGTGGCATCTGGGGTCTTAAAAGCTTGCAAGTGGCCATCTAAGATGCATCAATTGGTCCCAACCACCTGGAGTAAAAGAG
>NW_004443941.1:22699674-22702219 GCF_000243295.1 Trichechus manatus latirostris | reverse complement strand
GAGAGGGTTAGGAGCTGGTTGAATGGACATGGGGAATCAGGGGTGGAAAGGAGTGTGCTGTCACAGTATGGGGAGAGCAATTAGAGTCACATAACGATGTATGTATAAATTTTTGTATGGGAAAAAATAAAAATAACAAAAGTGAAAGTATTTCTCTGCTTGTTCAGTAGAGAATAGACTGCAGGGTCAGGGGTAGAAATAAGGAGACCAGCTTTTATCTATTATAAAATGGATCTGATTTATAAAGATCCCAATGCCCGGCAGGTATGTCAAATGATACAAGAGAGAGCTAAAGTTTACAAAGGAGAAAGAAACATTTGCAGTGACCTTTGTGGAAGATCAGCAACTTAAAATGTCTTAGGGTCCTGTAAGGGTCAGAAAGGTTAAGTATTTGCTTAGAGATAATAGTACTGAATAGAGATTCAAAACTCTGTCTGTCTCCAGGACTGATACAATTAACCACTCCACTCAAATTACTGCCAAATCTCATGACTCCATTCTTCACATTTGGGCCAAAATGAACTTTCTGAGGTGCAGATCTGATTCTCTTACTCCACTCATAATTCTTCACTGCTTGCCTATGGTGCCCTGCGGACAAAGCCCAAACCCCTCAATAGAATGTACAAGACCTTTCATGGACCTAGTCTCCCCTCCGAGCTCCAGAATACGGAAATTCATTCTACTCCTTAAAAGAGACAACACTTTATTACTTCCAGACCTTTGAACATTGTGTTTTCTCTGCTTAAAACAATTTTCCTTTTTCCTTCTTAGGCAAGTTTCAAAATGGCACAACAGCAAATCATAGTCAATCGCCTGAGAGAGTAATGACACTAGGTTCTAGTCCTTAAACACTGTTGGAAACAATATGCTAAATTCTTTACATGTATCATTATATCTCATACTTAAGACAACCAGCACTACTGTGTTACACAACTCCTAGTGCTGCCATTTCCTTTATAGACGGTGTGAACAACACCCTCTGGAGCTGTGGAGCAATGCACAACAACCCTAACAACAACCCTATGTAGCAGTTATTATTGGCCCATTTTTGGAGATGGGATAGCTGAGGCTCAGGAAGGTTAAGTACACGTTGAAAGTCATATAGATAGTAAACTACTTAACTGACATTCAAAGTCTGATCTGTCTCCAAGATTGATATAATTAACTCCTACATTATATCATCCTGGATGATGTGTGAAGTAATCTTTAAGAACTACTGGACTTTGGCTTGGGCTAGCCCATGGGAAAGCTTCTTGGCTTCCAGGCAGGGTTAGGAGGGACTTGTGAGCAAATGTCTTGTGGAAGGTTTCCAAAAGCCTGCTTCAAACAGTCAAGCATCAATAACTGTGGTGCAAAGTGTGGGCTGGCATGTTGGAAAGACAGCTGCCCTGCACTATCCGGCCTTTTAGCAATTACCTGGCAACCTCTTCACGCACACACCGTCAGTGCCATCTCTTAGGTCAGCAAGAAAAAGTTCTGCCCTTCAGCTCTGCCCCAGCCCACGTCTCACAATATGTTCTTAGACAAAAGGGTGATAGACGCACTTGAGTGGATGGATCAGTAAAAATCAATCATCATTACCAGAGAAAAAGAAGGAGAGCTAACGAGTTTAGCTCAAAATCATCACAACTGTATTCATAAGGTGGAAGAAATAGAATTTGTGAAATAAGTGAACAAAAAACCCTCATATAACTTACTGGCAATGAAGCAACTGGAAAAAGCTTAAGTTTTGGATTGATAAAACTGTGACCTAATGAACAGTAGTTCAGTTCTCCGGGCTTCAGTCTCTTTGTTCAGTATATTAATACAAAACCCAAATGCTTGTGAGAGGGTGGAACGTATCTTATCTAAATGTGGGTTCCTTTTTCATCCTATCATCTCTATCCTTTTAAGGTCTTTCCTTAGTCACTGGATTCAAGCATTTCTACTTAACCATCCCCACTCTCTTCTTAAGGAGCCCTCGTGGTGCAACGGTTAAGTGCTCTCCTACAAATCGAAAGGTTGGTGGTTTGAACCCACTCAGTGGCTCTGTGAGGGGAAAAACATGGCAGTCTGCTCCCTTGTATAGATTACAGCCTAGAAAAGCCCACAGGGGCAGTTCTACTCTGTCACATGGGGTCACTATGAGTCAGAGTGGACTTGAAGGTATTTAACAACAACTTTCTCCTCAAAAATATATTACCTTACAAATTAGGCAGGAAGATGAGAATGGAGGCTACAGGTATCTGCTTTCTGGCTTCCTTATATTCTGTCTTAATCTACTGACCCCTGGGCATAAGCAAAAGGCTGATTTTCACAGTTGCTTCAGATCAACACTTAGTCTATGGCCAGTTCTGACTTAGCAATATGCACTATATCAACCAAATGAATCTTCAGCACAGTAGGTACCAAGAAGACCCAAATTATTTTCTGTGTGCTATTTATTTAAAAAAAAAAAAGTACTGGTACAACAACAGATACATTGACCAATGGAACAGAATTGAGAACCCAGATGTAAATCCATCCACCTACGGTCACCTGATCTTCAACAAGGGCCCAAAGTCCA
>NW_004443941.1:22679578-22697657 GCF_000243295.1 Trichechus manatus latirostris | reverse complement strand
AAAAAAAAAAAAAAAACAAAGGTCGATAAGGGAGAGGGTTGACATGTTGTGGGGTTGTTAACCAATGTCATAAAACAATATGTGTTTTACTGTTTCATGAGAAACTATTTGTTCTGTAAGCCTTCATCTGAAGTACAATAAAAAAACAAACAACCCCATCACCTACAGATTATATACCTGACTGGTACTGACAAAGGATGGTAAAAAGATATCTAGGCTGGTAGTAAGTCCAGTCACCTGTGTTAAAGGGGGAGGTCCCATCTACAAGGAATGGAAAGACATATCTGCAAGACAGACATTTATCTCACTGTTTTGGAAAGGGTGAGGAGGAGCCTCCCACAGCACAGAGGACTAAAAGGAAGTTTGGCAGCAAAGGGGCAAAGTAGCTTGTTCCTTGCTGGAAGCTGCAGCCTGTTTTGACTACCAAGAGAAAAGGAATACGGCTGGCATCCCGGCTAGCATTGCACTAGCCCTGAGTCTTAGCTCACTCTGTTGACTGACAGCCGGGGGTATTCCAAGCAACTCCTTGACCCTCCTACATCAGGACCTAGAATTCCCTTCTATGTAATTCTTACTGACTTAAGGTCTCAAAGCTAAGCAATTAATCTGTTTCTAAGGCAATGTTAAGGCAACCATAAATCTATACCACTACCAAGACAAGCATGTCCAAATGCTTCTAAACAAAGGGATGACGCTAGGGGAAGACTGTATTCCTCATCCGATCATCCCAACTATCGTGCAATGTACTGTCCTGACTCCAATCTCAGGCCATCAGGTCTCACTAGACTGCAGGAAGGAGATCAGTTTTCCACAGTGACTCTTCCTGCTATACCTTTTTTTTTTTTTTTTGCCAATGAGAGTTTCCTCTTTGCTGCCTGATAAAATGGGACAGGTTCTAGAGGAATACCGTGAGAGGTCTTGTGAGGGAGTCAGGCCCTTCAGTCTGAACTTCCAGGACAAAGCTGACTGCAGTTAGGATCCTGTCCCATGTCATAAAACACCCACCCAATCTTTGAGCAAAGGGAACAACTGGGATAAGGGGATAAGGATCAGGCAATGATGCCAAAAAAAAGATGGACTTAGACTTTAGGGTACTAAAGAAGTCATTGACAAGTCATGAGATGCACATGCTTGGTCCTTACCCGTACTTTATTCTTCTACACAGCACTTATTATTTTCATATGTTATTTAATAGCTCTGCTGATTGTCTTTCTCTACCCACTAGAAGGTAAACTCTAAGAGGACAAGAATTTTTATTTGTTTTGTTTACTGACATAGTCTCTTAGTTCCTAGAGCAAGGCCTGGCACGAAGATGCACAGCACATGCTTATTGAATGAATGAAAGAATTCTCATATGGTAATGTGCTGATTCACCAAATCCCTGGCAGTGAATCAGAATCTTGGAGCTAGGCCTGGGCATTTGCATTTTAAAATGGCCCCTATATGAAATGGATGTCCCTTAAGATGAACAGAGGTCAGTATCAGACTGGAATGCCAATGCCAGGGTTAGATGGAGTATAAAAAACATGTGATGCAGGCTCATGGGCAGAGCATCACAGGATGGAAAAACTGATCTCAGAGATGACCTGGAGCCCAGACCTTTTCCCCACCACCTGGCATAGGTCCTCCTACACAAGCCCTGGCCTGCCGGTTTCTTCCAGAATGCCCAGATCATCTGCTCTGAGACAGGGTCCTAACGTTTTGGACATTCCCAAGGAAGCATATCTTCCTCTTTTTTCAGTAAAATGAAAACATATCTAGTTAAACATCAACCAAAAGCCACCTTTATTACAAAAAAACAAACAAACTGTTGCTGTCAAGCTGATTCAACCCATAGCGACCCTATAGGACAGAGTAGAACTGCCTCATGGAGTTTCCAAGGAGCGGCTGGTGTATTTGAACTGCCAACCTTTTGGTTAATATCTGAACTCTTAACCACTGCACCACCAGGACTCCTTAATTCTGCATACTGGCATATAAATGTGTACAGGATGAAGAAAAATAGACTTCCAACGGTAAATAAAGAAGAACTCATTGGGAAGATAAAGCCTGCTAATCTTGGGCTCCACATGAAGTCAGCTAGAATGGCCCTCAGATCCACCATGCCAGAGCCACAGAGCAAGGTAAGGGCCCCACTCAGGGGCATTTATGACAATAATGACTGATAGCATTTACTGAGCACTTGCTATGCCCCAAGTGCTGTGCTAAGGATTCCCGTGCACAATCCTTGACCTTCCTGAAAATACTGCAGAAGTTCCATTATTCTCATTTCACCAATGAGAAAAATAATGGTTCATAAAAGTAAGTTGGCTGAAGTCACAAAGACCCAAGTGACAGAAATAGGGTTGTAAACCCAAGCACTTTGTATCATACTACAATGACTTCCAAAATCGAAAGTCTCATTTGTTTGATTTTGCTACATGGGTTAACTATACTGTTCTTTGAGGCAAAGAGCTCTGTATTTAGAATAACCTCCCCAGGCTGCTCCTCCTTCCCACCCAAGCACATAAGTGTAGGCTGCATTATGGCACCTCAGAAGAAAGGTCTGGCAATCAACCTCTGAAAAATCAGTCACTGAAAACCCCATGGAGCACTGCTCTACTCTGACACACATGGGGCCTCCATGAGTTACAACCGACTCGACAACAGAAATTGGTTCAGATAATCTCCTCAAGGGGCTTTTACGTTCTCTCCTGTCTCTTGCCAGCTCCTGCCCAGCACAAGGCAATGTTTTATCTACACTCATACTCAACATGTAGCAAGGGAAAGATGATCCATATGGGATATCATCAGTTGAAATCTGAGATATAAAATCATTCCAAAGTCACATATTAATCTCAAGGTTTTTCTCATTTTTTCAGGAAAAAAGAAAACAGAAAGAATCTTAGGAGTGAATAAGCAACACTAAAATAAATGAGCAAAATAGGCAATGAGTGGAAAGCTGGGGAAAATGAGCATGCTGGGATAACAAGTTAGCACTTTGCTCTAATAACAATGAATCCAAGTTTTTATCTGTGTTTTTTGTTTTTCAAGAATCTCAGTGTAGTTCATAAATTCACTGTGTTGGAGTCAAGTCATTATTACACTTTTCAACTTGATAAGTAGTAAGTACTCCAAACAAATGTAAAAAACAACACATTGATTAACTTATGATTTTGTGTGCCAAGTTGTCTTAGACACTCTTGGGCCAGTCACTGTATTACAGAGATGAGTAAGATATAGCTCTGAAGCTGCTCATGTTCTAGGGGGCATCACCAAAGTGACAGAGTAAGTCCTCTTTCTGGAAGACAGGCTCTTCTTTGGGAAGAAGGGTTTGAATAGTCCATTACAAGAGAATCACTGAAGAGGAGAGACTTTGTTGGAAGCCAGAAGATGGGTACACCTTGATTTATTCAAAATGGACACTCTAGTCCACGTTAAGGCTCTTGGGTTCCTGGGTTAACCCTTTCATGACCCAATTATTTTTTCTGTTTAATTTTTTGTTGATGCTATGTGTTTTCAGTAATGGAGGGCATGCTGAACCATCGAGTGTGTCTGAATTTTTGGTAGGTAATATAGTTTTTGTTTTATGCCTCATTCCACAAATCCTCCTCTCAGAGTCCAGAGGTACATATGTGTACCCCTTGTGAACACAAATTCTATCCCCAGAGTCCAAAGGTATACATGTGTACCAAATAAAAGTACTCAAAATTCATGTTTTTCCTACCAAAAATTCAATGATTTGGCACCACCTCATACAATACCCTGTAAAAACAGTAATTTGTGGCAGATGCCTATTTTTTCCATTTTAAATTGTTATATAGAGTAGCACGTACTGTCAATGGGACACTAGCTTCCCAATGAACCTTAGAGGCACAAAAAGTAAGTGGCAGCTATATATACTGCCAGTGGTGAAAAGGTTAATACAACTGAGTTCCAGAAACCTTTGACTGTACAGGCTATGCTCCTGTAACCCAGAGTTTCCAAGTGTAATTAGCACCTAGAAGCAGGGCTTTGGAGCATCTTCTCTGTACACTGCGAGGCTCTCAGAAGGGACAATGATAACTATTTTGGATGAGATTTTGCTCACCCTCTATCCAGAAGATAAAGAATGACTTTTGTAGGATTGTTGACCCTACACAGGGAAAAAAGATCTGGTCACATGCATATGCTTCTATCTAGGCCACCAAAAAAAGATTCCCTGCCTAAAAATATTTCCCCAGTAACCTGTTGATAAGGAAGGTGTGCTGGTGGCACAATGATCAAAGTGCTTGGCTGCTAACTGAAAGGTGGGCAGTTCAAACCCACCAGCTGCTCTGAGGGAGAAAGATGTGGCAGTTTGCTCCCATAAAGATTACAACCTTGGAAACCTTATGGGGCATTTCTACTCTGTCCTATAGGGTTGCTATGAGATGGAATTGACTCGATCGCAACAGGATAACCTGTTGATATTTTGCCATAGGAAATTTGTTTTGGCGGGGGTAAAGTACAGGTTTTTCTATATTTCTAGTTCTGGGAGGAACTACTGGATGGCTTCTATGTATATAAAACCATATACACATAAAGCTAGGGATTACAAAAATGGGGATTACACACGGTCCCTACACGCAATGAATTTATAGGCTCTGAGTGGTGGTTACTTAAACAAACATTAATACTCGGAAGAAATACAGAAAATTCCATAGAAGGAGGGGATTGGAAGTGTGACAGAAGCTGGGGAAAGCAAGAGGGCATTCCAGAAGGAAATAAAAAAATGATGCAAATAAAGGTACAGAACAAAGCTTCTCCAATTTCAATTAACCTAAGAATTACTTGGGACACTTATTACAATGCAGGTAAGTGGGCCCTATCACTAGATATTTAGTAAGTCTGAAGAGAAACCCAAGGATTTGAATTTTATCAAGCACCACAGGTAATTCTGATGTAGGTGGTCTTTGCACCATCCCCTGAGAGGCACTGGCATAAAGGGTAGAAAGGCATAAAGGGCAGAACGGGGCAGAACGGTAAAACAGGCATAAAAGGCAGGGGGCATGCTTAGCAAACAGAGAATAGAGAGCAGAATACTTAAATAAGGTACCTGAAGGAAGGCAGTGGCTGAAAATCAAATCAGAAGCTATGTGTTTATTGTAACATCAGTAGCATGTTGGTGCGAAATAATATATCAGATGGACTTTCCTTTTCACAGGCTGAGACTCCTGGAAGCATCAAAATACGAAGCCTATTGGTGAGTATTTGTGTGTGTGGAGGGAGGTGGGCAGGATAGAGAGTAGAAATGAATAGATCCGAATAGGAGATCATAGGGCACCCAACAGAGATTAAAGTAGTAGAGGTAGCCTACTTCATCATTTTGCTGAGAGTAAGTTTTGCCTTCTCAAAGCAGAAATAGACAAGGATTTTTAGAATACTACAGCTACACATGACCCAGGCCTGGGACAAATGAGTCTTCAGAGACCTTCTATCCAGTTTCCATATATAAGCCCTAGATCCAACCAACCAGTTGCCCCTGAGTTGACTCTGACTCACGGTGACCCCACGTGTGACAGGGAAGAACTGTGCTCCATAGGGTTTTCAATGGTTAATTTTTCAGAAGATCGCCAAGGCTTTCTTCCAAGGTGCCTCTGGGTAGACTTGAACCTCCAACCTTTAGGTTAGCAGCTGAATGCGTTAATCATTTGTACCACCCAGCGACATTCAAGCTTTCAGTAGGGGTAGAAAAAATGCAGGAACATGAACCCCAAACTGGAAGCCTTGGGTGGTGAGGAATGCTATGCTCTTGAAATCATGGGCTCAGTATTAAGCATCCATCACCTACTTCCCCTATTCACCTCAAGTAACTGTAAATCTTTGAGTCACTTTTTGCTTTCTATTCTGCCTCTTGGAACTGGGGGTGTTTAATACAGGATCCAGTTCCAATTTCAAGCTGTGTGATAGGAACATCCAAAATGCCTTTTCTTTTTCTTTTTCTTTAATAAGGAAAATACTGATTATGTGGGTAGAGGCTGGTGAATTTCATCAGCCTTTTCCCTGAGTCATTAAGCTTCATCTTCAAGTAGGTAGCTTTTCAGGAGATGGAATCCTATCAACTCGAGGTTTGCAAGTCTTTTAAATCTTCCTGCATAGTCTCAAATCACAGTCCTTGAAAAACAAGACGTTCTTGAGAGGAGCAAAAGTACGATGTAAAAAGAAATTATATAACAAAAGTCAAGTTGGAAGATGCTCACTTAATAGTGATCCCTCATCAATCTTCTCTGACGCAATTTCCTAAAGTTCCTGACAGTACACTCGGTATGGCCCCATGCCCTCAAACTGAGTGTATATTAGCATAAAACCAATAAATTTTAAAAGTGGAAGTCAGTTTTAGAAAGGAACTAGGCAAATCTTACTCTTCAGAGGAATAAATGGAGTTTGGTTGGCTGATGGGACAACACAAAATTTTGATACAAATTTATCCCTGAGAACAGTTTATGAAACAGATTCTCTACTAGATAGGGCATCCTAGTGAATGTGCCCTTTAAGCCAATCCTATACACTTTTAGTTGAAGAACTTTTTTTTTTTTAAATATTAGCTTAAGTGTTATGGCTTTAGTGTTAATAACTAGCCCAAAACTATTATATTCTTTTCTTTTTGTGACTGGGGAGGATTGCAATAGATGAGGATCCATCCATCACAAAGGTAATCTTGAGCAGAACCATGGAAAAGGCTAGAGAAAAAAAAAATCAGTCATGAAACAAATGCTAATCATTTAATTAAAAACTGAAGATAGTAACATCTGCCTATTAAGTTTTTGCTTAAGCTAAGACTGTTTTCGTCAATATCAATGACTAATGAGAGAACCTCCATTTATTCATTTATTCATTCCTTCAACAAATATCTGTGGTATTGAGGTCGTCTTTAGAAAATATTGAAAGTGGCTTCTGTAATTTATCTGAGACTTCTCCCTTCTGAGGTCAGAGTCACACCACTGTATTAATTACATTCTACTACACTGCTGGGGACAATGTGGTGGATAAAACAGTCACAAGCTTGGGGAGGGGGGTAGGTCAAAAGGAATGAGTGCTGGTCTCAGCTCTCATTGGCTAGCTGTGTGGCCTTGCCCAAGTCACTTTCCTTTTCTCAGTCACATCTGTAAAACTGGGGAATTTTGCTAACAATCTGCACGTGTGATAATCTAATCCCTCAGTTAGGTATTCAAGGTCACCATCCACAACACAGCACCTGTCCATCTTCCCAAGCTTACTGCTCCTGGTAGTTAGCTACTAAATGAGAGTTACCCAAACATGCACCGTGTTTCTTTCCCCATTCTTCTATGCTGGCTCTCCACGCCCCATCTCAAATGTCAAACATGTTTTTGTTGCTAGTTGCTGTTGTTAAGTGCCGTGGAGTTGATTTCGACTCATAGCAACCCCACGTGAGAGAGCATAACTGCCCCATAGTGTTGTCTAAACTGTAATCTTTTCAGGAGTAGACACCAGGCCTTTCTCCAGGAGACGCTGGGTGGGTTTGAACTGCCAACCTATCAGTTAGCAGCCAAGCACCTAACTTTGGCACTACCAGGGCTCCTTCTGATTGCTAAGAAGGTTCCTAAAAGTCATCTAACCTAGCCTCTCCCTCTTTTTCCCAACAAGAAATCTCAGGTCCCGAGAAGTTAACAGATTTCTTTTAAAGTCATACATCTCAGAAGTGACAGAGATAGGTTCTACACCAAGGTGTCTGAGTTTCCAAGCCATCTCTCTTCATACTACATCAACACCACATTGCTAGAATTCCCTAAGCCCACTGCTACTGCATTTGTAACTCTCACCATCTATCGTGTGTGTCAAGAGTTGGCAAACTATGGCCCATGGGCTGAATTCAGCCTGCCTCCTGTTTGTGTAAGGTCCACGAGCTTAAAATTTTTTTTTTAATTTTTAAATGGTTAGAAAGAGAAGAAGAATACTACTTAACAACACATGAAAACTATACGATGTTCAAATTTAGTGTCCATAAACAATGTTTTATTGGAACCATTTACATACTGTCTATGGTTCTTTTCTGACTACATCTGCAGAGCTGAATAATTGCGACAGCCCCTATGGCTCAAAAGCCAGAAAAAATTTTACTATAAGGCCCTGTCATGGATTGAATTGTGTCCCCCAAAACTATCTGTCAACTTGGCTGGGTCATGATTCTCAGTATTGTATGACTGTGTACCATTTTGTAATCTGATGTGATTTTCTTATGTGTTATAAACTCTTTCACTATGGTAAGAGGGATTAGTAGCAGTTATACTGATGAGGTCTACAAGATTAGATAGTGTCTTAAGCCAATCTCTTTTCAGCTATAAAAGAGAGAAGTGAGCAGAGACACACAGGAACCTCATACCACCAAGAAAGCAGTGCCAGGAACGGAGAGGTTCCTGCACAGAGAAGCTCCCAGACCACGGGAAGATTGATGACATGGACCTTCCTCCAGAGCAGACAGAGAAAGCCTTCCCCTGGAGCTGATGCTCTGAATTTGGACTTGTAGCCTACTGGACTGTGAGTGAATAAACTTCTCTTTGTTAAAGCCATCTACTTATGGTATTTCTGTTATAGCAGCACTAGATGACCAAGACAGGCCCTTTCAAAACAGTTTTCTGACCTCTGGTGTATGTCATTATGTATATACTTATCTTCCTTCACCCCTCCATAACAACCCACTCACCAATTAGCATATGCATATAAAGTCACCCCAGGCTGGCAGAGGCACCCTCTCTCTAGCCATCTCTCAAGAAATAAATCAGCCTGTTATGGATTGAATTATGTCCCCCAAAAATATGTGCTGTAAATCCTAACCTCTATGGCTGTGGTTATATCCCATTCAGGAATGGGTTGTCTTTGTTATGTTAATGAGGCAAAATTAGTGTACAGTGTGTCTTAAGTCAATCTCTTTTGAGATATAAAAGAGACTAAACAAGGGAGCAGAGCAGAGATGGGGAAGATTGATGCCAAGCCACATGAAGATCAACCAGGGACAGAAGCTCGGAAGAGACAACGACCTTCCTCCATAGCCGACAGAGAGAGAACGCCTTCCTGTAGAGACGGAGCCCTGAATCAGACTTCTAGCCTTCTAAACTGTGAGAAGATAAATTTCTGTTTGTTAAAGCCCTCCACTTGTGGCATTTCTGTTACAGCCGCACTAGATAACTAATACAAAACCTTTACTGAGCATTCACATACCAGAAACTGTTCTAAGTATTTTATAAGTGCCTGTATTAATTCATCTATTCTTCACAAAAACTTCTTAAGGTTAGTTGCCGTCTTAAGCTGGGTTCTCTAAAGAAGCAAAACCAGTGAAACATATCAGTATATATATATGTAAAGAGATTTATATCAAGGCAATGGTTCATGCAGTTGTAGAGGCTACAACGTCCCAAGTCCATGGGTCAGGATAGAGGCTTCTCCTGATTCACGGAGCTGCAGAGGCTGGCGAACCCAAGATCAGCATGTTAGAGAGCAGGGCTCTTGCTCACAGGCTGCAAGGATCGACAAATCCCAAGATTAGCAGGCAAGATGGCAGGTAAGCTGCTAGCTCAAGTCCCAAGAACCGGAGGTCAGATGAACAGAAGCCAGCTACAGGATCAAGAGCGAGCAAAAGCCCACTAGCCTTGCCAGAATGTCCAGTGATATTCAGTGCAGCCCCCCTCCCCACAAGGAAACTCCTTTTCAACTGATTGGCTACTCACAATATATCCCATCATGAAAGTGATCACATCATCACATGACTTGCAAACTGCATGGTATCTGCCAAACCACTGAGAATCGTGGCCCAGCTAAGCTGACACACATCCTTAACTGTCAGTTGCTATTATCACCCCCATTTAGTAACTGAGGAAAGTGAAGCACAGAGAAGTTAAGTAATTTGCACAAGATTATATTTACCATCAGCTGAATTCAAATGCATATTGTAACTACCATGACTACGTCTGCTGATCTAGAGACACAGAATTGGGAAGAAAAACATGATGCACGTTTGGGTAACTTTCATTTACTAGCTCAGCTGACTATCAGGATTCAGTGAACTTGGGAAAGTGGACATGTATTATTAGCCTGAGTACCCTAGGGTCCTTCAGTTTGTTAGTTCATATTTTTAATCTAGAAGCAGAAGTCTCAATTCTCCTTGTACCCAGGGGAATCTTTGCTAGACAAACAGGGACTCCTGAGGCTGGGAAAGGCAGGCACATTTCTGAAGGCCTTCTACATCATCCAAGAAGGAAGGGAGATGTGACTGTGGTGTAACGGACCAAGAAATGATCTCAGAGTCATACGTACAGGTTCTGTTATTGTTGCTGTCAGGGGCTGTCGAGTAGGTTCTGACTCATAGCGAACCTATGTATAACAGAACAAAAAACTGCCCGGCCCTATACCATCCTCACAACCGTTGCTATGCTTGAGCCCATTGCTGTAGCCACTGTGTCACATATGGGTTCTACTACCCCCTAATTCACTCTTATAAAGTCCATAATTTCATATGACCTCCATTTGCTTATTTGTTAAATAAATAAATAAAAAGCTAGATGATCTCTGATGTCCCCTGCAGCGCTAGCTGTGACTCTAAGAACGGGAGCACTAATACAGAGAAGGTCTTTAAAAGGGTCAACTGACAGCAAGACGTCCAGGGGAAGAAAGACAGTGAGAAGTTAGGAGAAAAGAGTCATCGACATTAATCTAGCTTTGCCTAACACCAACTCACAAATTTCAGCTCTGGAGTCCAGCATCCTCCAACACAGATTATTTGGGAAGAGTGATTTGATAGTTCTGAGAGACATCTGATGTATGACTGGCCCCTCCCGAAACTTCGTCCTTTCCCCCCTGTCTGATGTTACATTTGGGGCACTAATATAATCTATGGAGAAGATATAGATTTGGGTGTAGAGTAAGCAGTCAGATTTTCTAAACCTGCAGTTAAGGACTGGATGCTATGCACGGAGCAGAGCGAAGTCAAAGACATGCCCTGGGTCCTGTGCTTTAAGAGAAGCAGAAGAAGGTGAAAGCTGGAGAAGCTCAAGAGAGAAAGCAGCAGAACCTTTCAGTGCTGCTACAGATTGTATTACCTTGAAGTTACCTTGAACTCCTAACCCCCAGGACCTGTGAACCTGACCTCGACTGAAAATAGGGTCTTTGAAGCTGTTAACAGTTAACATGAGGCCACACTGGAGCACCTGTTGAAATCATTGCCATCGAGTTGATTCCGACTCATAGTGACCCTATAGGACAGAGTAGAACTGCCCCATAGAGTTTCCAAGAAGCACCTGGTGGATTCAAACTGCCGACATTTTGGTTAGCAGCCGTAGCACTTAACAACTAAGCTACCAGGGTTTCCACAATGGAGTAGGCGGGTCTCAATCCAATCTGAACGATGTCCTTGTAAAAGAGAGGAGAAGATACAGAAAGACAGAGAGCAGGCAGCCAGGTGATGATGTACCTGCAAGTCAAGGAACACTTGGAGCTACTAGAAGCTGAGCGACAAGAATCTTCCCCTAGAGCCTTCAGAGAGAATAGGCCCTGAAAACATCCTGAATTTGGACTCCTGGCCTCCAGAACCGTGAGACAATAAATTTCTGATCTTATAAGCCACCCAGCTTATGGTATTTTGTTACATACAGCAGCCCTAAGAAACTAATACAGGCTAAAGAAATAAACAAAAATACCCATAATGGTTCCAGAAACATAATCATCAAATTTAATGGAAGAATAGGCTGGCGTGTGCTCCGTGCCTCGCCTCACTGCTCAAACTTTGTATTACAGCCTCTCCTCTTCAAGGCTGCCCTGGACGTTCATTGTCAATTTTGGTTTCATGTAGGAAATACACTTATGCCATGGCTCATGCTATCATTTGCTCCAAATCTACTGTTCCCTTGGCCTGATTCTGCCTGGGTGAAACAGCTGAAAGAGTCTAGAAATGGACCTAATATCACCAAAAGGTTGCCTTTGTCATAAGTTAGCTGGGGCTGGTTTACATGTTTTAAAAGGGCCAGGAATCAACTAGACAGCAACTGATTTGATGTCCCTGGGTGGTACAAATGGTTAACATACCCAGCTGCTGGCTGAAAGGTTGGAGGTTCAAGTCCACTCAGAGGGGTGTTGGAAAAAAGGGTTGGTGATCTACTGCCAAAAAATCAGCCACTGAAAACTGTATGGAACGCCTCTACTCAGGCACACATGAGGTGGCCAGGAGGCAGAGTCAACCTGACAGCAAACTGGTTACTGGTTTATTTGTCTGTTAAATCCTTCTCACTCTTTGAGACTGACCTAAAATATCTCCTCCTTCGGGAGGGCATCCTTTCAACTCCTCTTTTATTTTTCCTTTCAACTCCCACAACACTGCACTCACGGGATGGATGCAATGATCTAGCTCACTCTGCCTTGTATTTCAAGTATAAGGGCTCCATGATGAGACTCCCGAGAATAGAGAGCGTTGTGCAAAGAGCATGGCTTTTGGACAGCTTCAAAAACTGGTACTGTTACTTACTGGCTCTTAATTTGGGTAAGTTTTTTAACTGAGCCATAGTCTTCATTATTAAATTGGGATAATGACGCTTTCTTGGGGATCACTTGGGGGCATCAAATGAGAAAACAGGTATAAAGTGCCTAGATTAGTCCATAGCACATAATGGATTCTCAACAAATGTCAACTAACTTCTCTTCATGATCTGCATTCTCTGGAAAGCCTAACACAGTGCCTTGCATACAATGTGTATTCAACAATTACTGTGATTGGATTGAAGTAAATTGCTGAATCACTGTCCTGCTTGAGGGCATCTCACATTAGATTCAACCAGGAAACTATTAATCATTCTAACTTCACATGTAATGACATCTATAAAGTGATTACTTTCTTTCTTTCTGAGTCTTTTTTTTAATTAAGATACATTCTAATATTTCAATTTATTTTCCTATGTCTATTACATGTACAAGAAACCATTTATCTGCAATGCTATTATGCTAGCGTTTTCTAGGTTACTGTTAGGAATATTCCAAAATGATATAGTAAAATCCATTCAAGATTGTATTTTAAGGGTATTTTACTCTAGTGGAAATGAAATATTTTGTCCATTTCACAGCAGGCTTAAAATGGCTAAATGTTCAAGGAAGGATTAATTTTTTTTTTTTTTTTTTTTTAACCTTTGCTGCCCCAGTAGTAAAATTCAGTGTGGAAGTTTATGTTTGTCTCTGTCTGCCTATTCTCCACATGCCCCTCCCATCAACAGCCGCATTCCCGGGCACCCAGATCCCTCAAACCTCCCCACCAGAAGGGTTTTCTAAGGGTACTAACTGGGCAGCAACGCAGTTTCAAATTTCTTCCACTCTGTCTGCATATTCCTGTGTTCCAGACCTTCATAACTCTTCTATTGGCCGGCTGATCTGATAAACTAATTCAAGTCAAAAAAAAAAAAAAAAAAAAAAAGAACAGATGCTAATGGTTTGTGAGGATTAATGTTAGCTCTTTCCCAGGTAATATTGTTGCATTTTCTTAGGGATCTACTAGACTTGTTGTTGTTGATGTTGTTAGTTGTCATCGAGTCAGCCCTGACTCAGAGTAACCTTATGTACAACAGAACAAAACCTGTCTCGTCCTGCGCCGCCTTCATGATCATTGCTATGTTTGTGTCCATTGTTTCAGTCACCGTGTCAATCCATCTCACCAAGAGCCTCCCTTGCTTTTTCCAACCCTTCACTTTTTATCTACTAGATAACATTCTTTATTCGAACATATGGCTCACAGAGGGAATTTCAGATCCTATGTTGTCCAGTGGTTAAGTTCTGCGAACCTGGAGGGGTTTTCCCCATCCTCAAATCACTTTATAGGCAGCTGTCTATCATGCCAATGATGCGCTAACCACCAAACTCACCACAAAAACATTGTCTGTGCTTCAGCTGTCAATCAAGGCTGTGCTCCTCCCACACGTTCCACTCATCCTCATAAAACTGGCTAGAACATTTCAGATAAAGAGGAAGCGTGATTCTCTTGAAACTTTGCCTATCTAGTTACTTTCTATACTCTCTTGGCTGGGCAGATCAAACGACAATCACAAACGTAGCTACAGAACACTCAGGATTCTATACACAGTTGTCAGCAAATAAAGCCTACAAAAAACACTTGAGGCAGCAAGGACCATAAGCAATTGTCTTCCTAGTTGAGTCAACACACAGGCTAAGGGCACCAGACCTTCTCATTGGTATTCTGAACCATTCTTGACGAAAATTCACCAGTAAGGGTTTACTCTAGGAGTTTCAAGTTCAAGAGATGGGGTGTTTGATTTATAAGCACACCTGGGATACCAATCACTGATTATTTTAAGTCTTCAAAATATGTGTTGTATAAAAATATATTTTGCATATATATGTATGTTATAAGAGGGAGGAAGCCAGAGGGAGGGAGAGAGGCAGAGAGAGAGAGAGAGAGAAAAAAAAACTGAAAATAATCCCACCACACTTAACGAGGCCCCACTGGACTAGCCCTGAGTCCAAATCAGAATCTCCAAGGCAGACGCTGAACGCTCACATTCTCAGAATCTAGTCCATCGCAGTGGGTCAGAAAACACCCGATATTTACTTCCACTAAATCTCGGATACGTCTCCAGGGGACAGAAATCCCTTCTTTCAAAGAGAAAATGGAAACAGCTAGTTCAGCCACCCCCTGGCTTGGTTAGCTACAATTACTATTGAGACTTACCCAAGTTAAAGCCAGCTACAGGATGCAGAAGTGATGTTGGATCTGATTCTGGAATCCCGGGGAAGTGAGGGAGAGTATTTGCCACAAGAGGGAGCAGGAGAATTTGGTCAGATGGGAGGCTATTTGGTAGAGGTTATGATGAAGGGTCTAAGTATGAGGAATGAATGATATAGGAAAACGTTTTAGCAGGAAACATTTATCCCTTACAGGAAAAAAAAAAAAGGATGAAAAGAGCAGGAGAAAGGGAGCGAGAATGACACAATGATTCCAAAGGTCTTAGCAAATACAAGGTGAGAATTTAATTTTTAGTTGAAAGCACCATATGCACACACTGAAGAAAGACAAAACATGCAACACTTGTGCTTGAACATTCCTTTTGAACTCTATTTCTTTCTCCAGATTTGATTTCTATTCCAATTTTGAGCTTGTTTATTCCCATCCTGTTGGAGCAGACTGCTTCTTACCTGCATACTGTTCTCCCTCTCTCTGAAAGCATCAGGAAGAAAGGGCTCAGCTCACTGAACTGCAACATGAAAATCAGATGCTAAATCCTAAAATGCACTTACCTTTGGACAACCACATCTATGAGCTAAATGGATGCTCAACTTGCTTTAAAGGGGGACTGCAACTTAATTGGATCTGCAGAGCTTTTCTTGTTGCTTATTTTGACAAAAGAAATGGATGAACTACTAAGAGGGACAGAACCTTGCGTTTACTTTGCAAGATAAATAAAAGCTATTTTTGTCTGATAGAAACCATGTTAAATATAGCTTGCTAACAAATGCTGAAGCCCTCATGGAGTATATTTTATTTTTCCAAAACATAGAAAGCTCGAAAGAAAAATTAATGGAATTCCTACAAATAGTCCTGTAGGTGTCACTGACTATACCTCACCTTCCCTTTGTAATTTTATTTAGAGTTAAAACATTACCACTCTTCTGCTCTTTTCTTCCCCTTCATGGTCAACGAAAGGGTTATCTAGTTCTTAACCTTGGCTCTCAATAAATTGAAAGATGATAGATAGATAGATAGATGATACATAGATAGATGATAGATAGATAGATGACAGACAGATAGACAGAGCACAACCTTCATATTCTTTTAATTTATTACTTCTCCTTTCCTCAGCTCTGTTAAGCTTTCAAGATAGAGTAGGTTGAGTCTGATTGTCATGAACACTGTTAACATCCTTTGCAACCCCTGCAGGGCTCAACAGTGAATAATAGCTTACTCCTTCCAGTCTTTTTTTTTTTCTTTCCTTCTTCTTCTTCTAGGAATTAATCATTCCATTTTTAATAAATGACAACAGCCATTTTAGGGAAAAATAATCAGAGCTCCTTTCATAGAGAGGGGGAGAAATCTTAGCTAAAGAGCCCTTAGATCTAAATGGAATCTTTCAAGTACGCAAAATGTGTGAAAGGAAAATCAATGTAAGGAAGCACATCTTGCTTCTTGATGAAATAAATAGGTCTTCCCCCACCTTCTCACTCACAAGGCCCCAAAGACCGAGCTAGCTCTCCCTCCTTCCCCTGCTCACAACACTCTAACCTCCCCATCAGCAAGTTTAGGTAACCCACACGGCTAAACCAAAGTGACCCAGGATTTGAAAGTGGAACCTAAAACCAATCACCCTATTCTAGCTTTGTTTTCTTACCTGAAATGAATGAAAATCGAGATGCATTTTCCACCCACCTTTTCCTGACTCACTGTGGGGGGAGCTCTATGAGAAAAACATGTGAATGTTGTGCATGTGTGTGCGCATGTGTGTGCACGGGGAGGGAAGGGGGGGCTGGGGATGGGTATACTTCCAGAATCCCCTCCCCGTTGCCCCCATTTCCTTAGGAAATCACATAGGCGCTGGATTGTGGATATTCAGTTGCTCATATTTGCAGATACTCAAGCGATGCTTTTAACCAGATCTAATCAGAATCTCCACCTACACAGCTGGCTCCTCCATGATCCGGATGTCTGTGCTGTCTTTACGACATCTGTCATTTTTTAAAAAGCTTCTTCCACTACACCTCCCACCGATATCCTTTCCTCTCTTTTTAGTCTTTACACCTCCAGCAGGACAAAGTTTGTATTGATATATTCACAACCACTAGTGGCTGACTAGTGGGAGAGAGCGCCGGAGAGGCAAGCAGGATGGGGGGGGTAGTGTTTAAACCATCCAATGCCCAGTGCAAAGCTGGAGTTTCTTTCCAGTGACTGCGGACAACATGCACATTACCCTCTTCCACCCCCCCAAAAAAAATCCCTATTTGATTACCCTTGCTCTCAACCCAACCACTGTCACTTTGTCTGGAGAGGGAAATACGAATTGCCACCCCAAGCCATTCATCAGTCAACAGAATCAACTGGGGGTGGGCGAATTTAAAGAATCAAAGATGCACATATACTGCATTTTTAAAAGCACTGCCTGGGTGGTTTTGGTTTCTTAACGGACTGTCCAGCCCTAAGACCTCCCTCTTTTTCATTAAGGAGGAGCCAAGAAGGCTATCCTCACATCACAGAATACAGACCATTTCCCCAATTGCCAGCAAAGCCCCAAAGGCAGATAATGCAGCTGCAAAGTTCCCTTCGAATCTCTTGAGGGGAAAGATGCCTATGCGTGCAGAATCCCCAACGCACACCACGGCATAATGCCGGGAGACGTGGACCCTTCAGCCCACTCCCCCGCTGCATTTCTCCCTTTCCTGTCCTCCGGTCCCGGCCACACCTCCCTCCCCTCCGCAGTCGGTGGTGGAGGAACACAGGCGCTAGCGGAACCCAGCGTCCGCCAGAAAAGAGGGGGCTAGGAAGTGTGGCCTTGGGGAAGACCCCGGGGATTACCGGCAGGAGGGATGACGACCGAGCGGAGGCCAGTGGGTGGGGACGCCCGGCTCCCCGGCAGCGCTGCATTCCGAGTGGACTTAGCTCTTCGCGCCCTGAATCCTCGGAGGCCAGCGCGGTGCAGGGTGCAGCATCTCTCCCTAGCAGGCTTTCCTTCCTCAGGCAGCCAGCGCTGCCCGGCAGGCACACTCACGCCCAGACGCACCAGCCCAAGCAATTCCACTCCCCAAGAAGCGCGGACACCCCAGACAATGTACAAATCCACACACACAATTCAGGAGCCCGTCTTTTGCCAAAACAGAGGGAAGTGCAGGCTCTGACCAGCAAACAGAAAATAGTTCGCGGTATCTCACCAAATCCCTTCGGCTTGCTCATAATAAGATCCTACCTGGTTAGGGGGAGTGGGAATGTATTCTTCCCCAGTTCCTCCACGCTAGTAGGAAATACGACTCACTCCCTCCTTTTAGATAGCTCTTGGCTAGGGAGAGGTCGCTCCCATCTTCTCTGGGAAGCACAAAGCCCGGCGGCCGCGGGCAGACGCGCGTGCAGCGCCGGCGCGAGCGGGAGCGGCGG
>NW_004443941.1:22677900-22679434 GCF_000243295.1 Trichechus manatus latirostris | reverse complement strand
TCCGCCTGCCGCCCGTCCGCAGCCTAGCACTCGCTCACACGCGCGCTCGGCCCCGCTCCCGCCGCCGCGGCCCGCGGAGAGCCGGCTCCACGGCCCCCTGCGTACCCCACGGGCGCCTTCGGCTATCCGGTTGGTTAGAGCTGGCGCGTTTCTGGAGCGCGGAGAGGGTGGGGAGGCCTCTCAGTCTCCTGGCCTCTGCCACTTGGACTATTTTTCGATTTCCTCCAGGCTCTGGGCCCCGCAGTGCGTTCCGGCCTTGCGCTAGCGCTCTTACTGGCACCCAGCCCACTGATTACACACGCAGACTGGCGCTGCAACTTTTCTTTTTAACCTTCCTAGTTTCACCACAGATAGAGCCCCGACCCCAACTCGCCTACTCGTTTCTCACCTCTGAAATTGTTAATCCAGATATATCTTTCTTCTTCCACTTTCTATCCCGCTGCTAAAGGAAGCTTTCTTTTAGCAAAGGGATCTGGGGATATACCAAATGATTTTTTTAACCCCACTCCATGTTGTTCCTACATATCAGACATGCACAGCTCTACGTTACTAGATGCTGACACTAGCAGATAAAACGTGGGGGTGGGGGCTGGGGGAGGGGAATGCGGTATTCCCCAGCCAAGAACTATGAAAGATTCTCTGTGTTGGTATTTCCCTCAAAGATTGCAGCTCACCTGGGAATAAAGACCAATAGGCTGTTTAGCGTGAAAGCCGTGCAGCTTTTAAACTAGAGAGGAGTAAAAGCCGAGCGTTAAGGGTGCGTTGGGAAAGACCAAATGCAGCAATCTACGAACCATTCATTGCCCTTTCCAAGAGAAGCATTATCATTGCCAATACATCACTTCCCCATAATTAATAAAGGAGCATTGCATCAGGCCCTGGCTGTCCTGACAGCTCATTCATCCTTACAAATCCTTAATGACTTGGCAGCCGGAAAGGCTAGACCTACTGTGGAGTTCACCAGTTCCCAAACCTGGCTGCACATCAGACTCACCTGGGAAGCTTGTAAAAAAAAAACCCAAATTTCAGCATCTCATTTGAAACTCTGATACACTAGGTGGGGCTTCAAGTTAGTATTTTTTATGCATCCAGGTGATATTTGCTACTGGTGTGGTTTGCCACAGTGTGTGTATATATGCGCGCGCGCGTGTGCGCGTGCGCTGGGTGGGGGTGGGGCTGCTACAAGGAGAAAGTGAGAGAAGAAGGGAGCTGCAGAACTCTAGGAAGAAAACGAAGTTCTTTAGTGAAGTTCTCCGCCAGTACTTACAGTGTAGCTCCGTGACAGTCAGGCCATGGAAAAAGAATCTGACTCCAGAAATCGCACTCTGACTGTGAAGCAAAGAGAAGGATATGTAAGAAGGAGCCGTTCTCTGCCTCTATGCCAATGACTCTCAACTCTGCCTGCCCCTCAGAATCACCTGGGGAGCTTTAAAAAATCCCAAAGCTCAGGCCACACCCAAACTGACTAAATCTGAATATCGGCTTGGGGGCGGAGGTGGAGGGCTAGGAGTGGGGTCGGGGGGAGGCATATATA
>NW_004443941.1:22646426-22677800 GCF_000243295.1 Trichechus manatus latirostris | reverse complement strand
TATATATATTTGTTTTTAGTTCCCAGGATGATTCCACTGTGCAACCCAGTTTGAGAGCCGCTCCTCTAGGCCAGTACTTCTCAAACGGGAACGTGTATACACTGCAGCTGGGGACCGAAGATTAGCAGTCAATGGTGAGGGGCAGGAGGGGAATCTGCATTTCAAACCAACTTCCAAGTGATTTTGCTGCTGTCTGAATGAAGCCCACACTTGGAATAGCAAAGGTCTGTGTGGTGGCACAGTGGTTAAGAGCTGTGGCTGGTAGCCAAAAGGTCGGGAGTTCAATTCTACCAGCCACTCCTCGGACAGCCTGTGAGGCAGTTCTATAGGGTCGCTAGGAGTCGCATCAACTCCACAGCAACGGGTTTATGCAGTCCACCTAGTGGTGGCGGACACTCGGTTTGGCAGAGGAAGCTTCAAGCTTTTTCTAGTCTTGTAAATTCCCAGGAATCATTCTTCCCTGGGAATATATTCCTTTACTTGCTATGGCTTAAATTTTTTTGGAAGCTACTCTCCACACAAACTTATTGTTATTCCGCATTGGCTAGTGAGTGTGAACTAAATAACACGGTGGGGAGACACCGGAGGTGGCGCTTTGTTACAGTATGTCCGTAGCCAAAACTTAGTTTGGGCCCTGACTTAAAGGGAGTGTGAGAGGCAGACATTTGGCTCACACTCAATGAAAGCGGTTTGGCTATTAAAGTGACTGCTTTCTAAATGACACGGAGAAGGGCATAGATCTACAATCCTCCCCTCCCCATAGGAAATAGGACAAAGCTAAATGAAGGAACTGAGGGAACAGCCAAATGCAAATAAGAGCAGACTATATTTCATTGTAGTAGACTTTGTGGAAAGGGTGTGACCTATTATTGCTATTAGGAATCACTTACAGAAAGCTCAGATTTGCTTGAAAGTGTAAGCATGCATGTGACATGGGGTGTCACAAGAGCCCAGTTCTGCAAATGTCTATTTTCCAATGATGCCCAAAGTCCATCTCTGAGCAGCTGAGAAAGCATTAAGACCTCATCATGGTCCTCTTTATTCCTTCCTTTCCAATCTAGGCTGATATGTACAATGATTTGCATTATTGGGAAAATCACTGCATTAAATGGTCTCTCTTTATCTAGAACCATTAAAAGGCAACCTAGTGCTTAGTAATTTGGCACCCATTTTGATTTGGCTCAATTTCTGAACCCCTAATTATCTTTGCCTTTCATTTCTCATGAAATACTTCCTTATAAGGGTTTCAGGACTTCAGGGTAAACCAAACTTTTAACTCCCTCCTAAATGTTATACATGACTGAATTTTTATTGCAAGCATTATCAAAGGCTACATCATGGGTAGAAGGCTGTGGGAGACTGCTCTAGGCTCTAGGCGAGGAAATGGTGAGGCTCCTGCAGGCTGTGGCCTTGGGAAAAAAGAAATATTGTAGAAAGGAAGGTATTGATTTACATTCCAGTGGTAATAGTATTTCTTAATTGTATTCTGGTGTATTGGCTAGCATTCTTTCCCCTGGACTTGAGATTCAGAGTTATGGGTATGCACTGTTACCCACGCAAAGTGGTACAGCACAGACATTTAGAGGGTACTACAGGATTATCCCTGAGTGGTGCAAAGAGTTAATGCACTTGGCTGCCAACCAAAAGATTGGAGGTTCGAGTCTGCTCAGAGATTCCTCTGAAGAAAGGCCTGGCTATCTACTTCTGAGAAGCCAGCCATTGAAAACCCTATGGAGCACAGTTCTACTCTGACACACATCAAGTTGCTATGAGTCAGAGTCTATGGTAACTGGAAAAAGTAGATCAACAAGATTTGATATAGTATAAAGATGGTTGACGTTTTCCTGAACAATTCCCCAGCAAAACTTCAGGGGATCCTTTGGCAAACTCGTTTTCAGAACAAGTGTAAGTGTCATGAATTAGGCCCTACTTTTTTATCCAGTCAAACCTTTCTCAGCCCCCATGCTGGATTACCCAACAGAAAAACTCAACATAAGATCAGCAGCACCACATGAATTTTTAAATATTAATATTTTATTAAAACCATAAAATGAGTTTTCATGATAGGGAAAACAAGTACTTTGTTGTAATTTCTAATAGATATGCTATGATTCAAGTTCATTTTTAGTTTGAATTACATAGAGTAGAAGTACCACCATTATTTTTCCAGTGCTTGAAGCTTCTTAAGTATCTTCATATAACCCTGGTCATCCCCACCTCATTTTCTATCTCTGCTAGCCTTCATCACTCACCTATCTGCTCACCAGTAGGCTCAGTCTCATCCTGATTTCTATGTAAGGACAAAAGTATTAGAACACCTCCAGCCTGGCCAGGAACCTCAGATGGACCACAGGACCCATTTCGTCTTTTGGGTTTTCTTTGTTGCTAATTGAGTCCTTGTGTCTTTGTTTCAGAAAGGACTGCAGGGATTCTGTGTTGGTTCCTAAGTGTAGACTTCTTCTTCTCTGGGAACTTGTTCCTGCATGTAAGCTCTTACTTCTCTGTTTTGTTTCGACCAGTTGAACATCACCCAGTAAGTGGGTCTTGCTACTGTACAAAACTCCACAGGTGGAACAGCTTTCCCATTGTACTCACAGATGTAACTCATCCTCCCCCATTCCCTGTCACTGTGAGGACACCTCTAAGTTGCCAATGAACTTGTCATAGTCTTTGGGCACCAAAGGCCTGAATGTCTACTTTTGAGTAACTTATATCAAGAGTTGGACTTGTCCAAAATTCTGTCTGTTTTGTTTTCTGTTTCTGCCCCTTGTTACATTAAGAAAATATCTAATATGTATCCTATGACTTTAAAGTCAATGATAACTCAATGGAAGAGTCATTATCTAGAGAAACTAGTGGGTCAGAAAAGAAGAACAACGGCCTGCTTAAGAGTCAAGGCTTGGAGTCAGAATATCTGGGCTCGAATCCCAGCTCTGGCTGTGTGACCCTGGGCAAGTCTCTTAACCTCTCTGAGTCTCGGAATCTTTGTCTGGAATACCTGGATGCCAAAATTTATCTCAAGGAGTTGAGGCAAGGATAAAATGTATATAATGTGCTTGGCATAAATCCTGGTCACAATAATTACTTAATAAATTATATTCTTATTATTATTCCATAAAAATGATATCTATATTAAAAAAGTTTTTATATAATTGTTATGCTTAGCTGCTATTGAGTAGGCCCCAATTCATGGCAATCCCATGTATGATGAAATGAAATGCAGCCAAGTCTTGTGCCATCCCCATGATTAGTTGCTGATCAGACCATTGTGATCCATATAGTTTTCATTGTTTGTTTTTGGGAAGTAGATTGCGAGGCTTTTCTTCCTAGTCTGTCTTCATCTGTGTAATGGCTAATACCATATGTCAACTTGGCTAGGCCATGATTCTCAGTATTATGTAATTATTCTCAATTTTGTGATTTGATGTAAGGGAAATTTCCTTGAGGGTGTGGCCTGCATCCAATATATATGGACATTCTGGCAAAACTAGTGCATGCTTGATCCTGCATCTGACTCATCATCCTGTGGTCTCTGGTTCTTGGGAAGTGAACCAGGAGCTTGTTGACTGACCTACAGATGTTGGGATTTGCCAGCTTTCACAAACCCGTGAGCCAGCAGCCTTCCACCTGATCTGCCGATTTTCGGTTCATCAGTCCCTACAACCATGTGAGTCAGGAGAAGCCTCCATCCTGTTGTCTGACCCATGGATTGAGGGCTTGACAGCCACCACAACTGCGTGAGCTGTTTCCTTGAAATAAATCTGTCTATCTATATATAAGCTTCACTGGTTTTGCTCCTCTAGAGAACCTATACAGAACCTGTGCTTAGACCAAGAGGCAGTCTATCAAATAGAACAAGGGTGGTTTGAAGTCAGGAAAGATGTGTGTCAGGGTTGTATCCTTTCACCATACTTATACAATCTGTATGTTGAACAAATAATCCCAGAAGCTGGACTATATGAAGAAGAACAAGCCATCAGGATTGGAGGAAGACTCATTAACAACCTGCAATATGCAGATGACACAGTCCTGCTTGCTGAAAGTGAAGAGGACTTAAAGAACTTACTGATGAAGATCAAAGACTACAACCTTCAGCATGAATTGCACCTCAACATAAAGAAAACAAAAATCTTTACAACTCGACCAATAAGCATCATCATGACAAATGGAGAAAATATTGACATTGCCAAGGATTTCATTTTACTGGGATCCACAATCAATGCCCATGGAAGCATCACTCAAGAAATCAAATGACCTATTGCATTGGGCAAATCTGCTGCCAAAGACCTCTTTAAAGTGTTGACAATCAAAGATGTGACTTTGAGGACTAAGGTGAACCTCACCCAAGCCATGATATTTTCAATCACCTCCTGATGCATGCAAAAGCTGGACAATGAATAAGGAAGATTGAATTAAAATTGCTACCTTTGAATTCTGGTGTTAGTGAAGAATATTGAATAAACCATGGATTGCCAGAAAAATGAACAAGTCTGTCTTGGAATAAGTACATCCAGAGTGCTCCTGGGAAGTAAGGATGGTGAGATTTTGTCTCATGTACTTTGGACATGTTATCATAAGGGACGAGTCCCTGGAGAGGGACATCATGCTTGGTAAGGTAAAGGGTCAACTGAAAAGAGAGCACCTTTGATGAGATGGATTGACACAGTGGCTGCAATAATAGGTTCAAACATAGCAAAGATTGTGAGGATGGCTCGGACCGAGCAGTGTTTTGTTCTGCTTTACACAGGCTGGCTATGAGTTGGAAATGACTTGATGCACCTGACAACAACAAGAGAACCCAGCCTAAGACAGTCTGGAAGCTCCACTAAAACCTGTTCAGCATCATACATGCAGGACTACAATGACAGACAGGTGGTGGCTGTATATCAGGTGCATTGGCAGGGAATCGAACCCTGGTCTTCCACATGGGCATAAAAGGCAAGAATTCTACTACTGAACCACCAGTGCCCCCTCTATATAATCAGGTTCTGCATAATCTGGCCATCTTGTTACTGATATTTATTATGCCATTATTTCCTTATATATAATTCTATACAATGGATAATCAAGGAAGATGGATGTTTTCTGCAGTACGAGAGTACTTTCCTTCTCTGTAACTAAAGAAGCATCTTGAGTGCTTTCTGATTTTATAAGTACAGAGTGTGGATACGTGATTGATAAAGGGGTACCGCATTGTTTGCTGGTTCAAAATAACTCTTTTTCTTTATGTCTGGGTATCAACTTGATCTTATCTCTTTTACAATCTGAGGATACAATTTCTAATAATAGAGCCATTTTAACCAAATTCCACTACAATTCAGATTTTAGTTGTCACATTAATTTTATTAACAGAGGACCATATCTGTAGGACATAAACTTCATTAAGTTTTCACAAACTTTCCTCAACATTGAGCCAAGGGCCCTCCATCAGTAGGGGCTCAGGATGAACCCCATGGGTGCTCTGTACCAGACAGTTGTTCCTTTCAATCCAGTTCTGAAGTGGTGTCCCTGAGAGAATGCACTTCAGCATTTTCAATGAATCTCTTTTCTAGAGTATCGTCTATGATGTATAGCTCCCTCACTGCATCTTCAATTGCCAGGTGCTGATTAGAACCTTCTGAGAACTGCCAACGTTGTAGTGGTTACTGCACTGCTCAGACAGTATCCTTTCAAGGTGGTCAAAACAAAGATACCTAATGGAGAGGAGACCAAATCTATGGGTGCCTTAATCCATGGTTTTAATGATGCTGAATCTGCTATCACTGGAAGTATCTGGAAATAATGAAACTATATGCTCTTGTCTCTTTAAAAATTCAGCCTCATATAATGTGACCTAAAGAGTCTGTGGTAATCACAAGCAAGTAAAGTTCAGAAATGACACTTTCAGTTTCTCTTTCTTTTTAAATATTATCAGGTCACGCAGAAAGCTTAGCCACTTGCATTTTTGTTTCAGAATTTTTGTGAGTGTAGATCAAAATACATGATGATAAAAGTTATTTGTGTAGACTTTAGAATTGTTTGCAATCTACAACCTAATTTTATATTTAAAATATCCTTATAAAATAGTTGGAAGAGCTATGATTATCCTCATCTCACAGATTCAGAAAGAAAGAACAAAAGGGTTTGCCCAACCCTGGCTGAACATAAGTATCAGTTAGATTGTTTTTAAAAATACTGAAGCCCAGGTCTTATCCCCAGAGATTGTTTCCATTAGTCTAAAGTGGGATTTGGGTACTAGATTTTTTTTTCTTTTTTTTTTTTAATTCCCTCATTCATTGCTTGTAGGAATGTGAAGTGGTACAGTTGCTGTGGAGAACAGTTTGGTGGTTCCTCAGAAAGCTAAACATAAAACTATCATATGACCCAGCAATCCCACTCCTAAGTATATATATACCCAGAAGAACTGAAAACTGGAATGCAAACATAAACTTGACACCAATGTTCATTGCTATACTGTTCACAATAGCCAAAAGGTAAAAACAACCCCCATATCCATCAACAGATGAACGGATAAACAAGATGTGGTACTTATATACAATGGAATATTACTCAGCCATAAAGAAAAATGAAGTTCTGGTATATGCTGTGACATGACTAAACCTGGAAAACATATGCCTAGTGAAATAAGTCAGACACGAAAGGACAAACACTGTATAATCTCACTTATGTGAAATATCTAGAATAGGGCAAGTGAGAAAAAAAAAGGAAAAAAGTCTTCTTACAACTAGCAAAATGCTGTTTCTATTCTGCGGCTCCAGCAAATGTTGATATTTTTAATAGAACATAAAAATAAGGACATTTGTTAGGAAATTTATGAGATCTTACAAATATTTGAGGGCCTGTTTCAGAGTTTCTAAACAGCTTAAAACTGGTTGTAGTAATTCATCCAATAGAGATACACAAGCAGATTGTGAGATAGGCTCAAGAAGGTAAAGTCCGTGGCTGCAGGGCCTCTGTCTGTCCTGCTAAGCACTCAATCTCCAGCATCTAGAACTGTTTGTGGTGCCTGGTAGATGAATTAATAACACACGTATTATCCCCTCTATGAGAATTGCCCTATGTGGAGAGAAGATGGACTTCAGTTATAGTGTAAAGTAAGCTCTTTGGCCCCTGTCCAGCGTGCATTGCAACTTAATATCAGTCATCTCCTCGTATTTGCAATGCGGACCCTGGTTAGCCCTAACATGGTCACCATATCCACACAGACAATCTCGCTTGGCCACCTGCTCTGAATGACAGATTGTCTGTGACATTGCAGGAGGCTGGACACTCAGAGATGGCAATCTGACCAAGCCTCCAGCATGTGCCTGTAAGCTGACCCTTCGTCAGCTTTCTCAAGCATTACCTATGAGCTCTTGTCTGGGCAGCTTGTAAATAAGTCAGAGATTCTTTAGTCATACATTTTATGAGTTTTATACTTGCCTTTTCATTTATTATTTTTCAAAAATAGTACCCATGAGCTTCCTGATAAGTTCAAAGCCAGTCAATTTAAATTGGTACTAGTAGCATAGGAACCTGTCTACCTTCAGGGAGGATAATGCGAATCAAGATCAGCCCAAGGCTGATCCATCTGAGGTGGAGATCAGACACACTTCCACTCTCCAACCTTTTTACCACTTCTGACACCAGCTGTCCATCCCACAGCACTCTCTACTTTTCTGCTGGGTTAATAATCCATTGCAATGGCCACAAAGAACTCACAGACCATACTTACAGTCAAGCGTTTTATAAGGAACTAACAGGCTACAACTCAGGATCAGGATCAACAGGCTCTAACTCAGCATCTGGATCAGGAAGCATGTAGGTAAAGTCTGAAAGGTTCCCCCAAAGCAGAGAGCCTATCCCTGCCTTCCTCGGTGCAGGCCATCTCTCTGAGCTACTTTCAGCTGTGTAAGCAAGCAGGCCCTTCTCTCTCTCTCATGCATGCCCCCACTCAGCCATGCAGGCCTCCTCTTGGCCTTCTCAGGATAGGCCTCCTCTCAGCCCCCTGAGGACAGGCACCTCTCAGCCCCCTCAGGACAGTCCTTCTCTCACCCTCTCAGGACAGAACTCCTCTTGGCCCCCTCAGGACAGGGTTTTTCTCAGCTCCCTCAGGACAGGCCTCCTCTTGGCCCCCTCAGGGCAGGCTTCTTCTAGGCCCCTTCAGCACAGGCTTCCTCTCAGTCCCCTGAAGACAGGCCTCCTCTCAGCCCCGAGGACAGGCCTCTCTGCTTTCAGCCTCCCGGCTGTTGGCCCCTCCAATGTTAACTGACCTAACTCATAGCCTGTGTAGCAGTTTCGTTCAGCTCTCTTAGCTGCATTCTTAGCTGCAGGTTTCTACTGTCAGCACTGCCTCTGCTGCGGGGCTCCTTTCAGGCCTGTCACTGCTGGCTGTGCTGCAGGACTCCTTCTGGGCCTCTCAGTATCTACAGTGTTACAGCCCTCAACTTATGTTACAGCTCTTTTAGGAGGTTCCTTGTCTCCTCTCTTTCTGCTTCTTCTCCCTTCTCTCTTCTTTCTTCCTTCTGCTTCTGTATGCCAACCTCTATGAGGTTGGTTGCGTATATAAGTAAACTCATCCATTTCAAGGCATGGCCCTCCCACCAGGGCCACACCATGACCAATCCCTTCTTGGTAGGCCACAGACACTTCATTTGCATAGTAAACTATAGCCATTTTATTTTCATAGTCTATAGTTGCTTCATTTGCATAGTCTATTGGCCAATCCCTGCAAGGTGCATATCAATCCTAGGACAGACTGCAGGTCAGGGCCGGACAAAAAGTATTAAATCACAGGTTGTTTACCACTTACCCAGGAAATGTCAATCAAACTGGACAGAAGTAAGAAACCCTATGGGGTAGAAAACTAGAGCAAAGGTAACTCCTCAGGGCTTAGGGGAAAAATCTCTCAAGCTGTTTTTCCAAAGAACCAAGGCAAAAGATCACACAAAGGAACTTATTTCACCACAGTCACCAAGAAACTCTTTTTATCAAAGGCAAAAAGCTGTCAGAACAGAAACAAAAAAGATACAGTTGAGAATAATCATATTATTTCACTTGTTCATTCATTCCTTCAGGTATTTATTCAACTAATATTTATTAGGCGATCTACTTCCGAAAAATCAGCCATTGCAAACCCTATGGGGCACAATTCTACTCTGACACACATGGGGTCATCATAAGTCAAAGTCGCGTGAGTTGACATCAACTGGTTTAGTTTGGTTTTGAGGTTACTATGGGCTAGGCGCTGTCCCAGACACTGAGGATACAGCAATGAACTCATCAGTAAAATTATACACCTTCCTGAGACATACATTCTAGGCAAAAAAAAAAAAAAAAAATCAAAAACGGGCAGTAAACAAATAAGTTAGCACACGATGGGGTATCAGATAGAGATAACGCTATGAAAAAGAAACAAAGCAAGAAAATGGTATAGAGAGTTCTGGTGGCAAGTACTAGTTTAGGAGTCAGTTATGCAGAGAACGAATTCATGATTTCTTAGGAACAGTGTCATCCCCTTTCTGAGAGTTCCAAGCAGGTGAAATTATATAGCATATTATTTTTCTGTTGGATAATTTGTTTCTGTCCTGAATTGAGATTCTTTTTGGAATTCCCACCTCAAAGCAACTGTACTTCATCCAGGGTTAGCAACACAGGTGTGACCACATGGCTTGCACCACTGCATACTAGAGCATATTGATATTACATACATTCAAGAGTTGTTACAAAAAGACAGGTCGCTCCCAGGGATTGCATATAAAATGGCTGCTTTCCTTCTGTGATGGTTAAGGTTGTGGGCAACTTGGCTGGGCCATGATTCTCAGTGATTTAACAGTTGTACGATGGTGTGATCACTTCCATCATGAGATTTGATATTATGTGATCACCTCCATGATGGGATCTGCTGTGAGTATCCAATCAGTTGAAATGAATATAAGTGGATATTCTGGCAAGGCTTGTGGGCTTTTGCTCTGTTGTGGTTTGAATTATGTCCCCCAAAAAATGTGTGTATCAATTTGGCTGGGCCATGATTCCCATAATTGTGTGGTTGGCCTCCATTTTGTGATTGTAATTTTATGTTAAAGAGGATTAGGGTGGGATTGTAACACCACCTTTACCCAGATCACATCCAATGTAAAGGGAGTTTCCCTGGGGTGTGGCCTGCACCACCTTTTATCTCTCAAGAGATAAAAGGAAAGGGAAGCAAGCAGAGAACTGGGGACCTCATACCACCAAGAAAGCCATGCCAGGAGCAGAGCTTGTCCTTTGGACCTGGGGTCCCTGCACGAAGAAGCTCCTAGTCTGGGGAAACAATGATGAGAAGGCTGACAGAGAGAGAAAGACTTCCCCTGGAGCTGACACCCTGATTTTGGACTTTTAGCCTACTTTACTGTAAGGAAATAAACTTGTCTTTGTTAAAACCATCCACTTGTGGTATTTCTGTTATAGCAGCACTAGATGACTAAGACGTGCTCTTTCTGGATCCTGCAGCTGGCTCCTGTTCATTTGATTTCCAGTTCTTGTGACTTGCGCTTACCTGCGGTCTTGCCGGCCGATTTTTGGGATTCGTTGATCTTCACAGCCTATGAACTAGAGACCTGTTCTCCAACCTGCCGATCTTGGGTTCACCAGCCCCTGTGGCTATGTGCACCAGGAGAAGCCTCTATCCTAACCCATGGACTTGGGACTTCCCAGCTTCTACAACCGCGTGAGCAATTTCCTTGATATAAATCTCTCTCTACATATATATTTATATGCTTTACTGGTTTTGCTTCTCTAGAGAACCCAGCCTAAGATGACTTTTAAAGGCAGAGCTCCATAGGGTCTTCAAGGTTGTGGCCTTTCAGAAGTAGATTGCCAGGCCTGTCTTCTGAGACTTCTCTGGATGGGTTTAGACTACCAAACTTTCAGCTAGTAGTTGAGCATTTAAACATTTGCACCACCCAGGGACTCCATTTAAAGAACAGCTTCTTATTAAGGCAACTAGATGGCAAAATTTACATAAATGAGCTCTAATGGATGAAACTCTTTTTACAAAGTCAATAGCACTGTTGAGGCAGGAGGGGAATCACATATGTATAACTTAATAATGTTTCCAGTGCTTCTTCCTGTGAGTTTCAGTTCACACCTCCTTTTTCCTTCTTCTTGCACTTCTGTATGAGATTACACAGTATACAGGCCACACATCCATAAGACACTCATGACACACACACTCATGCACATATACTCTTATATGAACACACACTCATTCACATGCATGGTTCTTAACTATGGCCAACTGTCTAACTGATGGAAAATCGCCAGTTATAAATTTGCAGATAATGCATGGAAATGGTAGTCGAGCTCTTACTTATTTTAATTTTAACCTTAGTGGTCTTTTTTTTTTTTTTGCAGGGGTCCTATGTACTTGTTTTCAAGTCTGCTTAGAGGTTCATAAGCTTAAGCATAATATGACTCATGCATTGCTCTCTTTTGAAACCAATAATGTCAGATTGGAAGTCTGAAAAACATCCTGAATATGTGATGCCACTGTGTCTACATCTTAAGAGACGTTTTTCCTCCTTCCTGTTTCTTTCCCCAAAAGAAACAAACACAAAATACTCTAAACATACAAATTGCTCAAAGAAAGGCAAACTTTGGATACAAAATTATTCAAGTCAGCAAAGAACCTACCTAACTTATAGTAGGGTATCAATAAATATGTGTTGCATAAATGATGCAGATTAATTGAACATGCTCTACTTTAAAGTGATAACTTAAAGAAAAGTTCACAGTGGATTTACTGGCTGAATTTTTTAATCATTCAGGTAGAAAATATTGAATGACTGCTCCATTGAGAGTAACGTACGATTATTTTCTGCTTTAAATTTTTTGTTGTTACTGTGTTTTCATTAATGAAAGCATGCTGAATCACCGAGTGTTGGTGAATTTTTGGTATATAGTATGAACTTTTTTTTTTTCTGGCCCCCTCTGACAAGCCTCACTTTAGAGTCTGGAGGGACATATGTTGTCCCACTAATTCTATCCCCCCCACCCCAGAGTACCCCGCTGAGTCTCCTGGGACATATATCTTCCAAAGAAATTTTTTTTTTTTTTAATTTCTGATTTTCCTACCAAAAATGCACACACCTCATAAAACACCATGTAGAAACAGTAATTTGCAGCACACATCCTTTTTTTCAGTTTTACTCAGTCCTAACGGCCCTGCCTTGCAGCAGCGTGCACTGTCAGTGGGAAAGCAGCTTCTCAGTGAACTTAAGAGGCAGAAAATGTTGGTGACAACTGGTCATGAAAAGGTTAGCAATTCAAAAATGATGTAGACACTATGACATCTAGGAGTTTAGTCTCACAGCTAGAATTAGACAGTGAAGGTTTTTGAGCAATGAGTGCTATGGTCAAATAGATGCTTTATGGTCAAGAAGATGCATCTTGGCTGTATCAATCGGTCCCAACTCACCTGGAGTAAAGGAGAATGAAGAACACCAAAGTCACAAGGAAAGTATTAGCCCAAGAGACAGAAAGGGCCACATAAACCAGAGACTTCGTCAGCCCGAGACCAGAAGAACTAGATGGTGCCTGGTACCACCGATGACCACCCTGACAGGGAACAAAACAGAGAGTCCCTGAAGCAGCATGAGAAAAGTGGGGTGCAGAACTCAAATTCTAGTAAAAAGACCAGACTTAATGGTCTGACTGAGACTGGAGGATTCTCAGAAAGCATGCACCCTAGACTCTCTGCCAACCCAGAACTAAAACCACTCCGGAGGTCAACTCTTTAGACAAAGATTAGACTGGACTATGGAATATAAAATGATACTCCCGAAGAGTGTGCTTCTTAGCTCAAGTAGATACACGAGACTAAATGGGCAGCTCCTGTCCGGAAGTGAAGTGAGAAGGCAGAGAGGGTCAGGAGCTGGTTGAATGGACATGGGAAATCTGGGGTGGAAAGGAGGAGTGTGCTGTCACAGTATAGGGAGAGCAATTAGGGTCACATAACAATGTACGTATAAATTTTTGTAGGAGAGACTAACTTGAATTGTAAACTTTCACTTAAAGTACAATAAAAAAAATGAAATAAAACCTTACAGATACAACTGAAAGAAAAAAAAAAGAAGATACACCCTGGAAAAGTGCATGAGATGTGTTAAAGTAGATATATGGTCAGAGATAAAGAGACCTGTGAGGAAACGATTACAATCGTCTTAAAGAGGCCTCAAGCAAAATGACTCTAAACAACAAGTGCAGAGGGAAAGAAAGACTCTACAGGCATACCTCAGAGATCTTGTGGGTCCTGTTCCAGACCACCATAGTAAAGAGTGGATATCACAATTAAGTGAGTCACACAAATGTTTGGTTCCCCAGTGCATACACAAGTTATGTATGAGTTGGAGTCAACTTGATAGCAATGGGTTTCATTTTTTTTTTGGTTGTCTACTAAGTGTTCAATAGTGTTATGTCTACAAAAACAATCTACATACCTTAATTAAAAATACTCCATTGCTAAAAAATGCTAACCATCATCTGAGTCTTTTTGCTGGTAGAGGGTCTTGCCAAGATGTTGGCGGCTGCTGACTGATCAGGGTGATGGTTGCTGAATGTTGGGGTGGCTATGGCAGTTTCTTAAAATAAGACAACAATGAAGTTTGCTGCATGGATTGACTCTTCCTTTCATGAAAGATTTCTCTATAGCATATGATGCTGTTTGATAGCATTTTTCCTACAGTAGAACTTCTTTCAAAGTTGGAGTCAATCTTTTCAAACCCTGCTGCTGCTTTATCAACTAAGTTTATGTAATATTCTAAATCCCTTGTTATCATTTCAACAATGATAACAGCATCTTCATCAGGAGGAGATTTTATCTCAAGAAACCACTTTCTTTGCCCATCCATAAGGAGCAACTTCTCATCCATTAAAATTTTATCATGAGTTTGCAGCAATTCACTTACATCTTCAGCCTCACTTCTAATTCTAGTTCTCTTGCTATTTCCACCACATCTGCAGTTACTTCCTCCACTGAAGTCTTGAACCCCTCACAGTCATCCATGAGGGTTGGAATTAACTTCTACCAAACTCCTATTAATCTTGATATTTTGACCTCCTCCCATGAATCACAGTTGCCCTTAATGACATCTAGAATGGGGAATCCTTTTCAGAAGGTTGTCCATTTACTTTGCCCACATCCATCAGAGGGATCACAATCCATGGCAGCTACAGCCTTACAAAATATATTTCTTAAATAATAAGACTTGAAAGTAGAAATTACTCCTTGATCCATGGGCTGCAGAATGGATGTCGTGTTAACAAGCATGAAAACAACATTAATCTCCTCGTACATTTCCATCAGAGCTCTTGGGTGACTAGGTGCCTTGCAAATAAGCAGTAACATTTTGAAAGGAATCTTTTTGTCTGAGCAGTAGGTCTCGACAATAGGCTTAAAATATTCAGTAAACCATGTTGTAAACAGATGTGCTGTCATCCAGACATTGTTGTTCCATTTATAGAGTTCAGGCAGAGTAGATTTATAGTAACTCTTAAGGGCCCTAGGATTTTTCAGAATGGTAAATGAGCATTGGCTTCAACTTAAAGACATCAGCTGCACTATCCCCTAATGAGAGTGTCAGCCTGTCCTTTGAAGCTTTGAAGCCAGGCATTGACTTCTTTCTAGCTATGAAAGTCCTAGAGGGCATCTTCTTCCAATATAAGGCTGTTTGGTCTACATTGAAAATCTGTTGTTTACTGTAGTAGCCACCTTCATCAATTATCTTAGCTAGATCTTCTGGATAACTTGCTGCAGCTTCTACATCAGCGCTTGCTAACACACCTTGCACGTCTGAGTTATAGAGATGGCTTCTTATCTTAAACCTCATGAACCACCTTCTGCTAGCTTCAAACTTTTCTTCTGCAGCTTCCTCACCTCTCTCTGCCCTCACAGAACTGAAGAGAGTTAGGGCCTTGCTCGGGATTAGGCTTTGGCTTAAGGAAATGTTGTAGCTTGTTTGATCTTCTATCAAGGCCACTAGAACTTTCTCTATATCAGCTATAAGGCTGCTTCGCTTTTTTATCATTCCTGTGTTCATTGGAGCAGCACTTTCAATTTCCTTCAAGTACTATTCGTTTACATTCACAACTTGGCTAACTGTTTGGTGCAAGAGGCCTAGCTTTCCACCTGTCTCAGCTTTCTACATGCCTTCTTCACTAAGTGTAATCTTTTCTAGCTTTTGATTTAAAGTGAGAGACAAGCGACTCTTCCATTCACTTGAACACTTAGCGGCCGTTGTAGGGTTATTAATTGGCCTAATTTCAAAATTGGTGCATCTCAGAGAATAGGGAGGCCTGAGGAGGGTAGTATGGCTGGTTGGTGGAGCAGTCAGAACATACACAGTATTTATCGGTTAAGTTCTCCATCTTACACGGGCAAGGTTCACGGCGCCTCAAAACAACTACAATAGTAACATCAAAGATCACTGATCACAGATCATCATAACAGATATAATAATAACGAAAAAGCTCAAAATATTGCAAGAATTACCAAAATGTGACACAGACACACGAAGTGAACACATGCTGTTGGAAAAATGGTGCCCATAGACTTGCTCAACACAGGGTTGCCACAAACCTTCAATTTGCAAAAAACCCACAATACTTAAAAAGCTCAACGAAGCGAAGCGCACTAAAACAAGGTATGCCTGTACTTATTTTTTTCTTTGGCTAAACCCTTGGCACAGTTCCATTACCTCTCATCCCAGTAGTTTTAGAAAATACTGTTTTCATACTAATTATTCTGGATCGTTCCAACTGGAACACAGATGATCTCTGTGAGGCTGTTAGTACCCTAGGAATAAATCCCCTTTTAAAACTGGCATACCACGGTAAGAGGGGAGTGGTTTGCTCCAGAAGGGTGAGTATTTTATCACTGAGAAGGCAAAAGACCAACTCTTAGTTGGTTTCACTGTTGTGTTAAAAATGTCTACAGACAAACTGCCCGCTTCCCCCTTATTCTTTCCACTTTAGGCTTACCGCTCCCACCGCCTGCCCCTACCTTGGTCTGCCATTGCCTTTCATAGGTTACAATGAGCTTTGACTATCTGGTCTTCTTTCTACAACATGGAGTTGTAACTAGACAGCAAGTGAAAAGGTTCTTTCCACCGCCTATCCACAAGCCCCACCACTCTATCAGTAGATCTCCAGACCTTTAAATCTACTGTGTGGGAAAGCTGGATGGAGTCCAGTTTGACAAAGTGTGGACTTTATAAAGAGCTTCCTCTAACTCTAGATGCTTTTACTATGAATTATTTTAGAAACATACAGAACTAGTGAAGGAAAGCTAACATAATAATAACATTTAATAAAATAATTTTACTCATACACATAGAAGGATAGATAGATAGACACAGAGAGAGAGAGACAGAGAGAGATAGGTAGATAGATACCAATCTATTTATCCATATAGATACATTTATATAGAGATAGATATATGTATATAAATACAGATGTATTCAAGAGGAAATTATTTACTAAAGGCACTTTTATTTGCTGAAAGCCAGCTTCAAAGATAAAATCAACTGCGGTGATTTTTCATGTGTATTTCTAATGTCTCTTGTAACACATCCTTAATCTTAGGTAACCTAAAAAACTGTACATTCATATTTGTGAGAAATCTAATGTTACTTCAACACTAACACTGCATGACACTATTAGATATATTTTAAAAATGGAAGACATATGCTAGAGTTTTAGCTGTTCCCTTGTTTTAAGGTAAAATGTTATTTGTTTTAGTTAATGTAAATACTAAAGTTAGGAAAATGCCTAATGAATTTCCTGACAGGTTTGGAGACTCCTTTCCTTTTTCTGTGAGAGGAAGTGTCTCATTGTAGGAGAGATCACAGCAGGTATGAGCTTCAATTTGTGGGAATGAACTTGAGTTTTGACACTGTTACTTGATAGCATGCAATCATATGTAAAATTCATACATTTACCCATTCATTTGTTCATTGAGCATTTTTTGAGTGAGTATAAAGGTACTGGAGCCCTGCTGGCATAGTGGTTAAGATCTTGGCTGCTAATCAAAACATCGGCAGTTCGAATCTACCAACTGCTCCTTGGAAACCCTGTGGGTGCAGTTCTACTCTGTCCTATAGGGTCGCTATGAGTCAGAATCAACTCAATGGCAATGGGTTTGTTTGTTTGGTTTGGTTTTATAAAGGTACTATGTGAGACGTAAAGGAATCATTAGTGAACAAATTGTACTTTGATTTTAGGGAAGAAAACAGATATTAACCAAATTACAAAATTCATTATTTGCTTAAAATTGTGGTAAGCGTTAGCAAAACAACACACCATGAACTTTGACACTGCCTACCAGAGGGAGTTGATCTTTTCTAGTGGAGTCTGCAAACGTTTCCTACAGGAAGGGATATTTAAACTAAGCTCTAAAGGATGACTAGAAACTGACTAGGAAAAAAGGAGGGTGATGCTCAGTATAGCATAGTCAGGTGCAAAGGCCCTGAGGTGAGAAGGAGCAGTGAGGAATTGAAAGAGCAGAGGGTATAAGACACAAAGAAGAGAGGGGCATTAGCAGGGACTATGAGGTAGTGGGACCATGCCAAACTTACAGGTCTTGGTCTTTTGGTCTCTTGCCTAAGATTAAGATGATGTATCTGTTTCATTCTGAGGGCTTGCTTTGATTTCACTGTAGAACAATTACCTTGCAATTACTAAACTCTTATGCCCTTTTTCCACCTTCCTTGTGCACTTAGTTTACCAGAATTCCCCCTAAGTTTGGTATTAATGAAGAGATTTGGCAAATTAAAAATTAAAAACAAATTGAGTCATATTTTCTAGATGTGATTTTCCCTACCCCTGCTGTGCCTTGTGTGATTTTCAATAATCACCACAGTGACTAAAGTTCTCCACCAGATTGCTTTTGCTGTTTTTATGCCCACATACTTTCCAGACATGCTCTTCTAAATCATTTTCCTGAACTTATGGATGAGGGAGGATGATTAAAGACGAAATACTGATAGCCAAAGTGAACCAAAAAAAAAAAAAAAAAAAACATTGACTCAATTCTGGAATGGAGGCAAGGCATTTCATACTTTTAATTGATTCTTACAGTTCCACCTGCTTATTTGACATTAAAACTTCTCAATTTTGGCATACAAACAAAACAAGTATCCAGACCCAGTATGCTACCCTCTCTGGTAGGAGCTATGTGAGGACAGTATCCAATTGGTTCCTCCTCTTTGAAGTAAAGAGAGGAGGCCCCCAAAAGAATTGCTTTGATGATTGTAAGAAGGAGAAACTGACCTCTGATTTCCTATTCTTAGGTAAGACTCAGCAATTTCTTCGTCTTAGCCTCTAGCTTAATTTCGTATCTGATATTCCTAGAGTGGAAGAAAGACCACTGAGGAGAGATGGGGTGAGATGAGCTCATTATGGGAGAAGGATTTAAATGGTCTCACAAGTGGGATTGTAGTGGGGAGATGAGACTGGAGAGGCAGACCTGCCAAAGACCCTATCTATGGCAGGTATCAGAATCTGACTGGAAATGAATTTTGCGTGAAGCCATTTGCTGGGTGTTAACCAAAAAAAAAGTCCTGTCACATAAAAGTTCTCCAAAGCCTGGGAGAGATGCTGAGAAATGAGTCCCTCCTTAGTGGGATGGTTGAGTAGTTTATCCCTCTACACAGAATATATATAACCAATGAGCTTCATCAGCCACAGTGACTGACATGAGGCAGCCCCACCAGTCAGGTCCTCATATATAAGTTATAGAGGAAGGAGGTGGACAAGAAGGCGGACAGTATCCTTGCCTCTTCAAGTCTCTAGAGCAGTGCTTCTCAGTTAGGGTGGCTCTGCTCCATAGGAGGCAATTTGGACATTGATGAGGTACTTTGTTGTCATTGTCGTCACAATAATATGGATGTTGCTATGGGCATTTATTGGGCTGGGGCACATCTGAAGCAATGTGTGGGACAGTTCTGTGGAATGAATGATTGTCCCCCATTCCATATAACTTTCAAATGTTCTATTGGGCCCTTGTGTATGGGAGAAACCTATAATCTGATCCTAGAACCCTACTCGTTTCTTATATATAAACACTAAGTATTTTTTTGCATGTTGATTTACACTGATTTTCCCCCAAAATACAATTACTGTGTATACAGAGGAAAGATTGTCCTTTGCTTCGTTTGGAATTTAACAAGCATTTTTCACCATTTTGGAAAATGACTTCACTGATGGCAATGTCACCATGTTAGTGATCATACCCAGCTGTTACCCTCGAGTGGTTCCACATTAAGAGAGAAGCATCTGACTTCTTCCTCATGTCTTCAAGTGGGATCACACCTGAGTGTTTATAAATCCAACAGATTAAGTTATTATAACATATTACCACTTATTCCTCTTTTATATTCTACTAACATCGTTATGCAGTATTTTTAAAATTTATATGTGGAATAGGTTATAGCGTCAATTTTATTTCGGATTAATGAAGAAGTTGTTCTAGTATATTTGTTATAAAGGGAGGAAATTGAGTCTAATGGAATCATAACCTCTCCAAGTTTGAGAGTTACAAATGTAACCTGCTTGGCAACTGCAGGGAGTCAGGGGGAGGGGATATTGAATGGATTATGAGATTGACATTTAACAGAGGATAAGAATGAGTCAATTAGGAGAATGACTAAAAGTCACTTTTAATAACTGAAAGTGACTGAAAATGTTTGGGACTTCAATGCTCGTCAGGGAGCTGCTGCAGGAAAGGAGCCTCTCCAGCACTCCACTGAAAAATATCTTTGGAAAATGAGTGAAGCGTCCTCCCTACAACTATCGTGTCCAATTGGATGGTCATCTACCGGCCACAGACCTGAAGAGTGAAAAAACGTCTAGTTCCAGTTATGCTACTAAATTTGTTATTAGCAGGCATCAAGTGGGCCTCTGATACATGGCCACCCCATGTACAACGGAGGGCTGTGCTGATTCAGTGGTAGAATTCTTGTCTTCCATGCAGGAGACCTGGGTTCGATTCCCAATCAATGCACTTCAAGCACAGCCACCACCCATCTGTCAGTGGAGCCTTGCATGGTGGTAGATTGCTGAACAGGTTTCAGCAGAGCTTCTAGACTAAGACAGACTAGGAAGAAAGGCTTGGCAATCTACTTCTGCAAATCAGCCAGTGAAAACTCTATGGATGCTACTAACTAGCTGCTGGTAAACACACAACTGCTCTAAGCTTGGCTTCACGCATGGGCAAATTGAGGATGCTAATAACTTTCCTGCTTCTTTCATTATTACTATGACAGTCATGTGGTACAATAAGTATAAATGTTCTCTGTAATAAAAGGAATATAATTTTGTATATTCTGGTACTCCACAGTGTCCAGGCCCACACTGTAGATATAATGCTTAATGATTCGTGTTGGCTGCTTGAATGTGTTTATTTGTTTATTTTTTCTAAGGAAGTTAGATGCTGGAAGTTGTGACTTGGACTCTCTGTTTCCAATGGATGATGCTTGATTTCTTCATTCACATGCATGATGTACCTGGCAAACTATATATCATTAGTTGACATCATTAATTCATTTATAAGTGGTCCAAGAGAACATTAAATATAATAGTGCCTAGATAGTGAGATTAATAAATCATATATCTTACAGGAATGGGTGACCTAAAAACAAAAATGTACAGAGAAAGAAAAAGAAGCTGGATACAAGTTTGAAAATGTGGATTAATTTGAGAGTGAAATCCACCTGGTGCACACCAGGGGCAGTTAATTAAATCCTTTGTAGAGAGTACTAGAATGAATCCCCGAGGCTGGCTAGAGGCTACGACAGCTAGAGCACAGAGCTTATGATGTCCCTTGGGGCATGTGTCTGAACCCTAGGACAGCTATTCAGCTTCTTTTATGCTGTCCAAAGAATCCTCTGTTAACCCCAAGATTTCCATCTTGAAAACACATCCTTCTGCATAGAGCTGAGAGAGTGTTGAGACATTGATGCAAACCCCATCCCACTAGTAAAGGAACAACTCAGAGTGAAGGGACTTGCCCTATGAGGGGCACTCAGTAGGACTGCTCTCCCTGTCAAAGATCAACATTGTGACCACGATATATACTAGACCCGATTCTAATAGAAGGATAATGATGTTATTAAGTATGGAAGGAACGAGTATAAAAGTCTAAACTGTTCCATTCACGTTTCCAAATTATCTTTCTTCTCTAAATTAAAAACACCAGTAGCTGCCGTTTATTGTCTTCTTTTAAGTTTTTTTTCTACAGAATAAAAATTTGCTGCCTTTTAGCTCCTTTAAAAACCAATGTCTTGCTTAATTAATGGTCATGTGATGTCTCCTTGTATTTGACATTCACATAAATAATGTCATAGTGTTTGTCCTTATTATTCTCCTTCAGAACACTGTCCGCTTTAATTAAATCCTGATTATTGTCCTTTTACTCCAAAAAAATAGTGGTGGTTCTTGTGATACTGGTAGGTTCACTAGTATATTCACCACGTTTATCTATTGCAGTCATGATATTAAAATTTTTGTGTTTCGTACCTTTGTAATTGTCATGAACTAATTTTTCATAACAAAATTGGAATAAAAAACTTTTAATATATGACCATGTGACTGTGGATAAATAAATCAAACTTATTCACTGTTAACTACTGGTATAACTTTAATCTAATCACTTCAGTTCCCTAGGTCTCAGTTTGATTATAAAGTGGGGGCTTTCAACTGATTCCTGTTCTTTCCGTCACTAAGACATTGCAATTTTATGATATAAAGTCTCGACACTTACTCTTTTGGTTTCCAACCTCATTTTAAACCATTTCTTCTACATTGTACCTATTAAGCAAAGTGATATGGAATTACTATTATTAAATTATTAAAATTTATCTTACACAAAGTGTAGACATACGTTTTCTCTGGAAAGATAACTTTGAGATAACATTAACTTGAATGGAATTTACTTATTTAAAAATACATGGTACTTAAACCAAAAAAACCCAACCCCTTGCGGTCCATTCAATTCTGACTCATGGTGACATTATAGGACAGAGTAGAAGTGCCCCACAGGGTTTCTAAGGCTGTAGATCTTTACAGGAGCAGACTGCCACATCTTCCTCTCTCAAATGGTGCTTTGTGATATTTACTTATGTATTTTTTACTATTATTGCCTTTTATAGAAATACAGTCTTTACTATCTAATAGTTTCTTTGAATGAACAATCACTCACTTTATTCTGACTATGCAAACTTTCAAAAACATTTTTTTCCACATGGTTCTTAGCATTGTCCATTAATTAAACTCCTCTTGAAACCAAATTTTTATAGTCTATCACAATTTTCTACTTTTATTTAATTTACTGTGAATTAAAATAGATTTTCTGCATTTTCTGTATTCTTGTTGTTGTTGATATTAGGTGCTGTCAAGTCAGTTCCGATTCATAGCTACCCCATGTACAAAAGAACAAAACACCGTGTCATCCTCACAATGGTTGTTATGCTTGAGCCCACTGTTGCAGCCACTGTGTCAATCCATCTCCTTGAGGGTTTTCCTCTTTTTTGCTGACCCTCTACGCTACCAAGCATGATGTCCTTCTCCAGGGATTGGTCCCTCCTGATAACATGTCCAAAGTATGTGAGATGAAGTCTCGCCATTCTCTCTTCTAATGAGCATTCTGGCTGTACTTCTTCCAAGACAGATTTGTCCATTCTTCTGGCACTTCATGGTATATTCAATATTCTCTGCCGACACTGTAATTCAAAGGCATCAATTCTTCTTCAGTCTTACTTATTCATTGTCTAACTTTGGCATGCATATGAGGCAATTGAAAACATCATGGCTTGGGTCAGGGGCACCTTAGTACTTAAAGTGACATCTTTGCTTTTTAACACTTTAAAGAGGACTTTTGTGTCTGATTTGCCCAATGCAATGCGTCCTTGGATTTCTTGACTGCTGCTTCCATGGACATTGATTGTAAATCCAAGAAAAATGAAATCCTTGACGACTTCAATCTTTTCTCCATTTATCATAATGTTGATTATTTGTCCAGTTGTGAGAATTTTTGTTTTCTTTATGTTGAGGTGCAATCCATACTGAAGGCTGTAATCTTTGATCTTCATCAGTAAGTGCTTTAAGTCCTCTTCACTTTCAGTCAGCAAGGTAGTGTCATCTGCATAATGCAGGTTATTAATTAGTCTTCCTCAAAGTCTGATGTCCCATTCTTCATATAGTCCAGCTTCTCGAATTATTTGCTCAGCATACAGACTGAATAAGTATGGTGAAAGGATACAACCCTGCCACACACCTTTCCTGACTTTAAACCACACAGTATAACTTTGTTCTGTCCAAACGACTGCCTCTTGATCTATGTACAGGTTCCTCATGAGCAATGTTGTTCTAAATCTGTTATGATCCACATGGTTGAATGCTTTTGCATAATCAATAAAACACAGGTAAACATCTTTCTGACATTATCTGCTTTCAGCCAGGATCCATTTGACATCAGCAATGATATCCCTTGTTCCATGTTCTCATCTGAATCTGGCTTGAATTTCTGGCAATTCCATGTCAATGCACTGCTGCAGCTGCTTTTGAATGCTCTTCAGCAAAATTTTACTTGCATGTAATATTAATGATATTGCTTAAAATTTCTGCACTTGATTGGATCACCCTTTTTTGGATGTGGCTCATATATGGATCTCTTTCAGCTAGTTAGCCAGGTAGCTGTCTTTCAAATTTCCTGGCATAGACAAGTGAGTACTTCCAGCACTGCATCTGTTTGTTGAAATATCTTAACTTGTATTCCATCAATTTCTGGAGTCTTGTTTTTCACCAATGTCTTCCGTGCACTTTGGACTTCTTCCTTCACTACCGTAGGTTCTTGATTTTATGTTATCTCCTGAAATGATCGAATGTCGACCAATTCTTTTTGGTACAGTGACTCTATGTATTCCTTCCCTCTTCTTTCAATGCTTCCTGTGTTGTTCAGTATTTTTCCCATAGAAACCTTCACTATTACAATGCGAGGCTTGAATTTTTTCTTCAGCTCTTTCAGCTTGAGAAATGCCAAGCCTGTTCTTCCCTTTTGGTTTTCTAACTCCAGGTCTTTGCACTTGTCATTACAATACTTCACTATGTATTCTGGAGCCACCCTTTGGAATCTTCTGTTCATCTCTTTTACTTTACCATTTCTTCCTTTTGCTTTAGCTACTCAAGGTTCAAGAGCAGAGTCTCTTCTAAATCCATCTTGGTCTTTTTCTTTCTTTCCTGTCTTTTTAATGACCTCTTGCTTTCTTTGGGTGTGAGATCCTTGATGTCATTCCACAACTCGTCTGGTCTTTGGTTATTACTGTTCAATGCGTCAAATCTACTCTTGAGATGGTCTCTAAATTCAGGTGGGATATACTCAAGATCGTTCTTTGGCTCTCATGAACTTGTTCTAATTTTCTTCAGCTTCAACTTGAACTTGCATATGAGAAATTGATGGTCTATTCCACAGTAGGCCCCTGGTCTTGTTCTGACTGATGATATTGAGCATTTCCATTGTCTCTTTTCACAGATGTAGTCAATTTGATTCCTGTGTATTCCATCCAGTGAGGTCCATGTGTATAGTCACCGTTTATGTTGTTGAAAAAAAGGTATTCGCAATGAAGAAGTCATTGGTCTTGCAAAATCCTATCATGCGATCTCTGGCATTGTTTCTATCACCAAGATCATATTTTCCAACTAATGAGCCTTCATCTTTGTTTCCAACTTTCACATTCCAATCACTGGTAATTATCAATGCATCCTGATTGCATGTTCCATCAATTTCAGACTGCAGAAGTTGGTAGAAATCTTCAGTTTCTTCATCTTTGGCCTTAGTGGTTTGGTGGGTAAATTTGAATAATAGTTGTATTTATTGGTCTTCCTTGTAGGTGTATGGATATTATCCTATCACTGACAGCGTTGTACTTTGGGATAAATCTTGAAATGTTCTTTTGGATGATGAATGCAAAAACATTTCTCTTCAATGTTTCATTCCTGGTGTAGTAGATCATATGATTATCTGATTCAAAATGACCAACACCAGTCCATTTCAGCTCACTAGTGCCTAGGCTATCAATGTTTATGCATTACATTTCATTTTTGATTCTCTCCAATTTTCCTAGATTCGTACTTCCTACATTCCACGCTCTGATTATTAATGGATGTTTGCAGCTGTTTCTTCTCATTTTGAGTTGTGCCACGTCATCAAATGAAGGTCCCTAAAGCTTGACTCCATCCATGTCATTAAGGTAGATTCTACTTTGAGGAGTCGGCTTTTGTCATCTTTTGTGTGCCTTCCAACCTGAGAGGCTCATCTTCTGGCACTATGTCAGACAATGTTTCACTGCTATTCACTGACTAATTTTTTTCAGAACTAGATTGCCAAGTCCTTCTTCCTAGTCAGTCTTAGTCTGAAAGCTCGGCTGAAACCTGTCCACCATGGGTGACCCTGCTGGTATTTGAATACCAGTGGCATAGCTTCCAGCATCACAGCAACACACAAGCCCCCACAGTATGACAAATGACAGAAGTGTGGGGGTTTATATGTATAGATATAGACATATAGATTCATGCATAGACAAATTCTGAAAGACTATCCTTTGACATGTTACCTATGCTTATCAATTTCTGGATGGTGGCATTTTAGTAATTTTCTCTTTCTTCATATGCTTTCATTATTACATGGAAGTTTTTATAATTAACAATAAAAATAGATAAAAAAATGAAATGTTATTGTTTTCAATCATTAAAATGTTTTCACATAAAACAATATGTGTACTACTGTTTCAAGAGAAACTATTTGTTCTGTAAGCCTTCACCTGAAGTACAATAAAAAAAAAAAGTTTTCAATCAACAATAAAGAAGATACTTGTTAAATGATTAAACAAAACAAATCAATATTCAGTTTGGAAATAAAGAAGATCCTCATTAATTGTCATTTAAGTCTAACACACACAACTGTTTATTCTTAGGTCTCATGCTGCAGATTACAAACAGATGAGCAGTTTCGCTATTACTGTGATTTCCACAGTCTAACTTTTTTTACGTTATTGCCCAGACTTGCTGCTTTTTATAACCTGTGAAATTGTTGATTTTACACTAAACGGGGCTTTTGGAAGCCTCACACTGAAGGCTTAGTTCCTCAATCAGAAACCTCTGCCACTGCAATACTCTGTGGTGCCTGAAGCCTCTATACATATTACCTTATTTAATCTTTAGAACCACCTTGTGCCGTAAACATTGATAACCTCTTTTTACAGATGAGAAAAAAAGAAAGAAAAAAAAAAAAAAAAGCTCATGCTCACACAATTAATAAGCTCCCAAACCAGGATCTGGACCCAGGTTTTTGGATTTCAAAGTTCATTCCTTGCCTGTTTGACCACTGCTTTCCCACATCAGCCTCATTTACTTCTTTTGTACCTCGAAAGCCCTATCTGACGAGCCTTATCCACAAAGAGAATATCTTACTTAATTATCTGCCAACACGTTTGTGTTGGGATAGATTACCTTAACCACCAATGTCTAAACTCTCACGGCATTTTGTACCATTTCAGCCTCTGTGAAACCGAGACATGTTACATCCTCCATCATCCTATGTACTGAGAGGGTAATAAATTGTAAGCCAAGTACACTGAATTGCTTTAGCTGCTTAAAGACAATGTTTCTCCGTAGTCATATAGAGGAAGCAAACCCTTCCTTAAAATAAGAAGTTACTGACCTCAGCTATCTGTCTGGAAATACCCTGTTCATTCACCTCATGCCAATAAAGTTCACAGGATATCTGAAATGATTACTGCAATTGCAATGAGTTGAAATACATTTTTTTGAAAGTACCAATAATTAAAATATCAGATAACTTTGGCAAGCTAGAGCAAGGTTCACCTTTTATTCAAAACTTTTTAAGACAAAACTTTAATGCACATCAAACGCACAAAATATCATGCTGGCAAATCTTAAAAAAAAAAAAGGGTAAAAAGATGTTCATCCAGCCAGGATGCATCATCTTATAGATGAAAAAGGCAAAACATAGAGCATATTAATCAGTTGCCATCAAGTCGACTCTGACTCATGGAGATCCCGTGCAGGTCAGGGTAGAACTGTGCTCCACAGAGTTCTGAACAGCTGAGTTTTCTGAAATAGATTGCCCAGTCTTTCTTCTGAGATGCTTCTGATTGGACTTGAACTTGCAACCTTTTGTTTAGCAGCCTAACACGTTAACCATGTATACCACCCAGGGACTCCTGGAGCATTTTTGGATCTAGAATTCTTCCTGCTTAGGAAAGGAATAGCCTGAGATTGACTGTGAACTAACTCCACCTATTTTTGAACCAGAGGGATTATAAACACAGGCTGTGGAAGCAGAGGAATCAAAATGGTGTATAAAGCCAAGTGCTGTCAAAGACGACCTTTTAGGAAATGTCCATTTCAAATGACAACATTGCAGTAAACCTACACTTGCATATTATGGGGTAAAAAAAAACTAGAAGATCTGGATCCAAGCCCAGACATCATGGGTCACTCCAATTAGTGCTTTAAACTCTGTGAATTTCATAAAACTGCTACTTTTATAAAATGGAAACAAAGCATTCCATCCTACCTACCTTATGAAGTTGATGAGAAGATTAAATGAGAACATATCTGAGAAAGCAGTTGATAAAATACGAAGTGCTATATTAACATAAGACAGTGTTTTTAGAATTCTTTGCCAATTACACAGTCCTACCTGTTGTTACCTAACACTTACATTGGCTGTCTCACAGATGGCTAGTCCTTCAACAAATGTTTGAAGGTCTCCATCCCAACTCTCTTTATCCTTCTTTCCTGCTTTATTTTTCTCCACAGCACATTATCATCTTCTGAATTTTTTTTTTTTTTTTTTACTTTTTTATTACTTGTTATCTGCCTCATCCAAAAAGAATATTAGTCATGTGAAGGCAGGGATTGTTATCTGTTTTGTTTATTGCTGTATTTCCAGGTCCTAGAAGAGTGTCTGGCCCATTGAAAGTGGTCAATAATATTTGTTGAATAAGTGAATGAGACTTGTCTGAAACATGAAACACATTGCTGCATAGAGTAATGATATGTCTATCACAGATGATTCAAGGATAGGGGCTTTGTTTACTAGAACATTAGTGAAAAGAGTAAAGAGTTTAATTAGGTGGACCTATGATTTGTTTCCGGAGTCTCTGGGTGGCACAAATGGTTATGCACTGGACTAATAACTGAAATGTTGGCAATTCAAACCCACCTAGAGGTACCTCAGAAGTAAGTCCTGGCGATCTGCTTCTGAAAGTCACAGCCTTGAAAACCCTAAGGAGCCCAGTTCTACTGGGAACACTTGGTGTCGCCGTGAGTCAGAATCAACTTGACAGCGACTAACAACAACAACGATTTGTTCCTGATAGAAAGATTTGAAGTTTTCCTTTTATACATCATTACCTCAAACAAGATAGTTAGGCAACCCTGATCTTTTGAAGTTAATTCTTACATTGGACCAAATTCTGCCTCCATGAAAACTCTACTTAGTGATGTTAATTCTAATACGAACTGATACACCATATAAATACAGACATAAGCCAATTTAAGATTGAAAATGTGCCAAAAATGTAACTTCCACATGCATGATTTAGAACATTCCATTTGACATTATTGCCACTGCAGTTCCTTTTGTAGTGCAAGCAATGAGGGTAAACAATGAGGCCTGGTTCTGGCAACAACCTGTCTTCCTAAAAGGCAGGTTTTCATTGGGTCCCACAAAGCTGTGTCAGAACAATTGTCCTCTAGCCTTACGATTTAAATATGGTGCCCTGGCTTGGGAAATAACGTTATTCTGAGATACTTAGGGACTAACCTATTGACCTTTCTATAATTACTAATCTTCACAAAGTGCATACTTCATTTTCTTCTTGGGGGCATATATTTAATCTGCATAATATGACCTTATCACACGGTTACTTGGCTGAATGCCAGAAGGAGGGATTTACTCTCACACAAAAAACTGTATGATTTGTCAGGAAAGTAAATTGCCTCAATGGTAAGAATAAATTTACCACTCAATTTCTAATTACTTTGAAATCTCTGTACTTTATAAGGTTTTAATGTCAGCGTCTCTTTTTGTCCCCTGGGTTCATGCTAAAATTTTGGTATTATTTTCAGTAATGATTATAATAGTAGATAACATTTATTAAACAATTACTATATGCCTAGGTGTTTACCTGTGTTTTATTGACTATGCAAAGGCATTTGACTGTGTGGATCATAACAAATTATGGATCACATTGCAAAGAATGGGAGTTCCAGAACACTCAGTTGTGCTCATGAGGAACCTATACATAGACCAAGAGACAGTCATTTGAACAGAATAAGGGGATGCTGCATAGTTTAAAGTCAGGAAAGGTGTATGTCAGGCTTGTATCCTTTCACCATACTTGTTCAATCTGTACACTGAGCAAATAATTTGAGAGGCTGGACTATATGAAGAAGAACACTGTATCAGGATTGGAGGAAGACTCATTAACAACCTGCGTTACGCAGATGACACAACCTTGCTTGCTGAAAGTGAAGAGGACTTGAAGCACTTATTGAGGAAGATCAAAGACCAAAGCCTTCAGTATGGATTGCACCTCAATATAAAGAAAACAAAAATCCTTATAACTGGACCAATAAGCAACATCATGATAAATGGAGAAAAGTTTGAAGTTGTCAAGGATTTCATTTTACTTGGATCCACAATCAATGCCCATGGAAGCAGCAGTCAAGAAATCAAATGATGGATTGCATTGCTGCAAAAGACCTCTCTAAAGTGTTAAAAAACAAAGATGTCACTTTGAGAACTAAGGTGCGCCTGACCCAAGCCATGGTGTTTTCAATCCCCTGTTATGCGTGTCAAAGCTGGACAGCGAATAAAGAAGACCAAAGACGAATTGAAGCCTTTGAATTATGGTGTCGGTGAAGAATATTGAATATACCATGGACTGAGAGAATAACAAAGAACTCTGTCTTGGAAGAAGTACAGCCTGCATGCTCATTAGAAGCAAGGATGGGGAGACTATGTCTCACAAACTTTGGACATGTTATCAGGAAAACAGTCCCTAGGGAAGGACATCATGCTTGGTAAAGTAGACAGTCAATGAAAAAGAAGAAGACCTTCAACGAGGTGGATTGGCACAAGGGCTGCAACAGTGGGCTCAAGCATAACAATGATTGTGAGGGTGGCGCAGGACCGGGCAGTGTTTGGTTCTGTTATATGTAGGGTTGCTAAGAGTGAGAACTGACTCGACAGCACCTAACAACAATAACATATGCCTAGCACTGTCCTAGGTGCTTTACATGTATGGAGTTACTTAATCTTCTTAGCAGCTCAGTGAGTCAGGTATAATATTATCCCCATTTTAGAGGTGAAGAAACTAAAACATAGAGGTGTCCAATGAACCCCCTGCAGTCTAGCTCTGGAGCCTCTGCTTATAGACACAGTGGTAGATCTAGAAACTTCCCATGAGTTTTCATTTGGATTCATGTTCACAAAGCACATTACTATTCATAAAAACTGTTTGTTCAAATATCCTGCTTAAAACCAAATATGAAACCCATTGCCATCAAGATGAATCCAACTCATAGTGACCATATAGGACTGAGTAGAACTTCCCACAGGGTGTCCAAGGCTGTAATCTTTACAGAAGTAGACTGCCACATCTTTCTCCCACAGAGTGGCTGGTGAGTTTGAACCGCTGACCTTCAGTTAGCAGCCAAGCGCTTGACCACCGCACCACCAGGGATCCTTGTTATTGCTGCTGGCCTTGTCAAGTCAATAGTTACTGATCAATGATAGCTTTAGTTAAATATATATGCAAATAAATTTAAACAATTTTTTGGTTCCACACTAAAAACTTTTGTGGAAAGAGGAACACATAATGAATGATGTATACATATATCATATATCTGGATATGTGGTAATCTATATATCTATATATTTATAGGAGCCCTAGTGGCCATTGGTTAAGAGCTCAGCTGTTAACCAAAAGATCGGCAGTTCAAATCCACCAACCTCTTCTTGGGAATCCTCTGGGACAGTTCTATTCTGTCCTATAGAGTCGCTATGAGTTGGAATCGACTGGAGAGCAACAGGTTTGGTTTGTTGGGGTTTATACGTTTATAATAAGCTATATCTATAATAGGCCTTGGTGGTGCAGTGGTTAAGTGCTTAGGCTGCTAACCAAAAGTCAGCAGTTCGAATCTACCAGCTGCTCGTTGGAACCCCTATGGGGCAGTTCCACTCTGTCCTATAGGGTTGCTATGAGTTGGAATCACTCGATGGCAATGGGTTTAGTTTGTTTTTTTGGTATATATATACATATATACTTTATT
>NW_004443941.1:22604821-22646326 GCF_000243295.1 Trichechus manatus latirostris | reverse complement strand
AATATATATATATAATCCATTGCACTTTCCTCTTTCCACAAAGGCTTTATATATATATATATGTGTGTGTGTGTGTGTGTGTGTGTGTGTGTGTACGTATATATACACACATACACACACACATATATATAATGAATTTATTTGTTTATTTCTCGGAGTTCTGAGAAATATATTTAACTAAAGTGATCCATGTCAGTATGTCTTTATTGTCTTTAATTTATAAACTATTTCATTTCATAATCTATTTGTTGATAGTTTAACTTCTTAGAGCAGCAGTTTTCAAACTTTGTGTTCTCTGCATCTCTTTATACTCTTAAAAATGATTGAGGACCCAAATGGGCTTTTGCTTATGTGTGTTATATCCATAGCTATACATTCTATTAGAAATTAAAACTGAGAATTTATTAAATATGTAGTCATTAATTCATTTAAAATCATAATATACACCCATTACATATCAGCATAAAAAACACATTTTACAAAACAAAAATATTTAGTCAGAAGTGTGGCCTTATTTTCCATACTTCTAATGTTTGACTTAAGGGAAGACAGCTGGATTCTCGTATCTGCTTCTCCATTTACTCTGTTGCAACATTACATGCCTGGAGCCTCTGAAAAACTCCAGTGTATACTTGTGAGAGAAAAAGCATGCAAAAGGAAAGTATCTTTGTATTATTGTGAAAGTGGCGTTGACCTTGTGGGCCCCCTGAAAGAGTTTCTGGGGTGCTTAAGGGTTTCCAGATCACACATTGCAAATTGCTGTCATAGAGTTAACTGAGTAAAAGAGAAACAAAAATAAACTCTAGGGCTTCTTCTAAATTATTGCATAAGCCCTGGGTTCTCCTATTTTCAGTTCTGTTTTCCCCCCAAAACCTAACGTTTTGTAATGCTTCAGAATTTTTAACAGGTTTGGGGGAGTTTCCCTGCTGTAAGCAATTTTCTATTCAAAAGATAGTTAACAACTTTAACATAATTCCCAAACTTTTTTTTTCCTCTAGAATCTTTTGTTTTGGTGCAAAGGATGGAAATAAGTAAAGACACTTTACAGCACTATTTATAAGTCGATGAAAGCATTTTGAGTTTAGCTTTGGAGCATCTTGATTTTTTAATGCAAGTATAAAGGTCTTTTCCAGGAGATATGACTTTTTCCTAGTCACATATTCCTTATGTCAGCCAATTTGCAACAACCTATTTAATTGTCTTCTTCAATAGGGATTCTATAACAGCTGTGGGGCCTAAAGCCTGAAGTTGAGTGCTGGCTCAGCTTCCCAGGGTCAGCTTGCCCTATTGTTCAGACCCTTGTACTCGACTGCATTTACAAAGGGGCTGAATTCTTGATACTTGCTGGAGCCAGTTCATTCAGTTAGAGATATAGAAATACAATTTTACCCTTATGAAGCTTGCCTTCAGTAAGGGAAGATGGAAAATAAACAATAATCTAATTTTACCAGTAAAAAAGGAAGTTGTCCTTGAGTTGCTTCTGATTCATGGTGACCCTATGTGTCTCAGAGAAGAAGTATGCTCCATAGGGTTTTCAATGACTGATTTTTCAGAACTACATCATTAGGCCTTTCTTCTGAGGTGCTTCTGGTTGAACTCGAACCTTCAACATTTTGGTTAGCAGTGGAATGCGTTAACTATTTGTACCACCTGTGGACTCCTAATTTATTGTTAGACAGTAATAAGTCCTATAAATGTTAAGCAAGTTATGTGGATAGAGAGATGGGAGGTTGGGTTTGGGTAAGAAAGATGGTTTAGGTAAGGTAGTTAGGGCAGGACTCACACAGCAGGTAATATTTGAACAGGAAAAAAAAACAAAAACAAAAACTAAACCAAACCAGTTGCCATTGAGTCAATTCCAACTCATAGCAACCCTATAGAACGGGGTAGAACTGCCCCATAGAGTTTCTAAGGAGCACCTGGCAGATTCGAGCTGCTGACCTTTTGGTTAGCAGCTGTAGCTCTTAACCACTAAGCCACCAGGGTTTCCAAAGAGGCCTGAATAAAGTGAAGGAGAGGCCATTTCTAGGGCAAGAGCAGAAGTCTTGGCAGAGGTCACAGAAAAAGCTAATTCCTTGAAGTCAGAAGGAATCTGGCTTATTTGCATTTGTGGAAACAACAGGAGCTAGCTAGTGTGAATGGAGCCGAACGAGCAAGTGGTAGAGTTGTAGGAAATGAGTTGGGTACAATAGCTGAGGGGTAGATCACACAGGATCTTGTAGACCATAAAAGGTTTTTAAAATTTATTCTAAGAGTGCTGGGAAAGCTATTGGAATAGGAGAGTGTCATATTTAAAGATGATCACTCTGTGTGCTCAGTGGAGAATCGGCTTAGGGGCAAGATGGAAGTACGGAGACCAGTGGAGATAAATTTGACAATGACTTTCACTAGGACATTAGCAGTTGGGGAGAAGTGATCCAATGTGGGACGTATGTGGATGGTAGAGACAATGGGATTTGACGTTAGATAGAAAATGAGATATATAAAAATGAAAGTAATCAAGGGTGAGTCCTAGATTTTTGTACTGAGCAATTGGGTAAATGCATTTTCCATTTACTAAGATATGGAATCCAGAGGATAGAAATCAAAAAGTTTTGTTTTGGATGTATTAAGTTTGAGATACCTAATAGCTACCCAAGTAGAAACATTGACTGCTCAGTTGAATATGAGTCTGGAGCTGTTGGTTGTGGCCAAGGTAAAACGTTGAGAATTATTGGCATGTATATATGGTAGTTAAAAAGCCATAGTACTGGGTGGACCTGAGGAAGAAGAGGGTGTAGAAAAAGAGCAGATGGGGTCTAAGACTGAGCCCTAGAGAGCTCCTACACATAGAGGTTGAGAAGAAGAGAAGGACCCAGCAGAGGAAACCAGGACAAAGTGACCATTGACTTAGGAGGAGAACATTGAGAGTGTGATGTCCTGGAAGCCAAGTGAAGCCAGAGGTTCCTTGCAGGCAGCAGACGCACTAGGTAACAGGCGTTTGCCTGCTCCAGACTTTAAAATGTTGCCTGTGTCCTTAGTGCAGAGTCTCATCTCTCCTTCTCTCTGCAAGGATGGGTTTCACAATTCTTGACCCATAGCCATTCAATAGCCATCTCTCCTCCAGCATGACGCTTACTAAAGAGATTTGCTAATCATAAAATTGGAAATAAATTGATTTGCCATATTCACAAATCCCAAATACACACACACACACATATACACACGCACACACACAAACAATAAGATTATTGTTCAGTAATTATTTTCTGGAACATTATATTAACATTATATTAATTGGCATTTGATAACTACCCCTTAGGGTTTCCAAGGCTATAATCTTTATGGAAGCAGACTGCCACATCTTTCTTCCATGGAGCGGCTGGTGGGTTTGAACCTCTGACCTTTCAGTTAACAGCCAAGTGCTTAACCACTGCACCACCGGGAATACCTGCATATTAAGTACACACTAAATATTTGAAGGGATGAATGAATCGCTGAATCAATAAACAAAGATTATTAGACCATTTGTCCTGATTTTTGATCTGGAAAATATGGTCATGATTATTCTTTGGTTGCATTTTTCCTATAGCAAACATAATGTTGGCCACCACAATGCCATGCATTATTTACAGCATTCAATGTTTAAAAACATATAATAATATTTTCTGGAAATAGGCACAGAGGATTCATGGACTAAATACATGAATTTCTTTGGTAGAATGATCTTTTCTGGTTTATTTTTAGGAGGCTGGACTACCACAAAGCCTAAGGAAATGTGAAGTTTCTATTCTCTTAAAAGACGGAAAACCTTGTGATAGAGCTTTGGATTGAGAGCTGAGGTTTTGTTGCTTTTTATTGCTAGAATCGTCCGAATGCATTTGCGTAAATCAGTGCAGTCCTCTCTGCTTCAAGCTGTATATGAGGAAAGTGATCCACCTGTTCCTTTCCCTATTTCTCTGTCTCACATTTTTAAAATAGAGGATGCTTTCTTGCCACCGAAGCAATGTTTTAGACATGATTCCTCAACTTTCAGGCACCACTCAAATGCAAAAGACTCTCGATCTTTTGCTGAAGGAAGAAAACGGATCAGTTGGCATGGACCGTTTTCCTTCCTCTGGCTGAAGATGAACCCAGTTGCCTTTTTCTCCCTGTGTACACTTAACCTACATAAGAAACAGGACCTTGAGTTGAACTGCTGAATTTCAATCAAAATGTGTGTGTGTGTATGAGTATGCGTGTGTGAACTGTGCGAATGTGTGTATGTATACGTGTTTGTTTTGTGAGTGCATGTGCATGTGGGAACTGCAGGAAAATACATCGGTAAAAAGTTTCAATGGGGCAAAGAAAATGTAAAGCCCGTTTCTGGATTAGCATAACCAGACATGGGGTAGAGAATTTCCTTCCAGAATAGTTGTGACTCAGTCTGTTTCAGGAGCTATTTGGACCACAGCTCAAAAGAAGATGGGGTGAACACAATGTATCCAAAGCATCTCAGTCTCAGAAAAAGATACTCTAAATCAGTATCTTTTTCAAACAAAACCCAAGTGACGTCAGAATTTGCATTTTTTGTAACCTTAACTTCTGAATTTAAATCCATTTTTTGTGTGATTATTTTGTTTATGGCATAGAGCCTCAATGAATTAAATTTCCACTAGAACCTGCACTCCGAATTCTCAATATGTTATTCATCTTTTGATCATCAATTTTTCCAGGCTTAGGGAAATCATAAATATTCTTTAAACTCTAAAGATTTTTTCTCCTGGTTACTGGCTAGATAATACTTTTTCTTTCAGGGTATCCTGATATCAAGATAGTAGTGATAAATATTTCATCCATTCTACAGATGAGGAAGCACAGATGTTTCTAGTCTTGGCTAAAATGAGAAAATATTCCAGAAGCAATAACTAGGCTTTTCATGTTCCTATCTCCTGTAACACTGGGTTTATTTTTAACTGGGAAAAATAACTGCTGAAGTATTAACAATGAATGAGTATTTCCATTTCAGCTTTGATCCAGAGGTGCTTTGATATCCTAACACTTCTGGATTTGTTGAAAACCATTTTAAAAATCATTAATATTGGGAGAAAAATACAAGCCCATTTCCCTTGCATCTTCTGTCTCTTCCCTGTGGTCCATTTAATAGCTGTGCAAGTGCTTATCCAGAACCCTGTCCCATGGCGAGTAATAAATGTAGCAGGCAATTTCTTCCTGACGCCACAATCTGTTGATATCACTATGAAAACCGATCAAGGGCCCATGATAAGGTTTCCACAGTGACTTGATTTTACGGCAGGATGGAAGAAAGCATGGGGCAAGGAACTACTGTAAGAAAAAACCTGAATAGTTTTGTTTGCGTTTTTTCAAATTAGATTCTGATTTCCTCTGGTACCAAACATTTAGTCTTTAAAACAAAACAAACAAAATCTCGTGAAACATTGAAAGATGAAGCCAAAAGTTGCTCTCTTCCCCAAATGTGAACTGCTTTTAAGCCACCAAAGGTGAGACTGCCTAAACTTGCTTGGACTGAAGAGGTTGAATGTATCAGTTGAGTCCTCACCAACAAGTCTTGTTGGGGTAGAGGTGCTCAGGTATGTAGTTTTTCAGTTGGTACTGGGTGGGCTGACCCGTCTAAAAGACGCCTCCGTCCCAGTCTGCATCTTGTTAGGAATGGATGAGCTCATTGATAATGCTAGAAGATGAAACCAGTGTTGTGCAGGCTAATACTGACAGCCTGCAACATCTGAGACCAGCAGCCGCTCGTTTATAAACGCTGTATCTAATCTTACACTTCGGACAGGTTTGCCAGTATCTATAGCTACACCAGTGTTTCAGCACAAATGCCTAAGAATACAAAAGATCACAACCACAGCCTTTTAATCATAGTGATACCCTTTAATGTGGGAGGGGAAAAGAGTACGTTCTTTGTTCTTCAACACAGCTGTATCAGAAAAATATGACAGTATACATAGGGTCAGTCTCCAAGAGGAAGAAAACGTTCTCCTGTGTGTGTTTATGAGTGTGTGTGTGTGTGTGTGTGTGTGTGTGTGTGTGTTCAGGTGTGCACATGTTAGTGTTTTAAGGACCATGAGTTTCCATGGGGAGGAATGAATATAAAGAAGAGGGTAATTAATTGGTTCTGAAGTATATCATATCTTTTCAAAATTCAACTTTTGAATGTCAGCTCAGACTCAAATGAACGTCATATTCATTCGTAAGTAGCAGAGTGCTGAGGAAGGCAAAATTGGCTTCACATTTAACAGTAACTCATACCCGTTGTCATCAAGTGGATTCTAACTCATAGCGACCTGGGTTTAAATCCCAGCCACATGTTAGATTTTAGGCAAGATTATTTAGTCTGTTTGAGCTTTAGTATTATTACTTATAAAAACAAGAGTGCTACCTCTCTTTTAGGATTATTGTAAAAATTCAATGAGATAACATTTCTAGAGCAACTAGGAGTGCCTAGGAAAGGGTGACCATCACTGCTCATTAAGAACTTGATTTGGGCTAATGAAATCTCATACTGCAGAGAATTATCATAACCATCACCAACAGGCTCAAAATGGATAGGGGGAGGAGACGGAATAATTTATTTATGCTTGAGAATGTACCCGTGGATAGATAACTAATGGTTCTTTAAGTCTTAATCCTTTGAGACAAGTCTTTTTCAGATGCTGCAAACTGGGAGGCAGCTTCTCTTATCTTCAATCTTTTCTGCCCCCCTCTCCCCAAAATCAGAGCATTGCCATGAGCAAACCCTGCAAAGGGGGGCCAGGTTTCTAATTCTTCCACAGCCTTGTGTGTGGTCATTTCTGAATCTGGATCCTCTAGTTTAAAAATCAGAATTTCAGAATTGAAGAAGATATTCAAACCTAGTGTTTCAAATTTAAAGGCCCATTAGAATCACTTGGGAAGCTTGATAAAAATGGAGATTTGCAGGGCCCACCCCAAGAGATTCTAATCGTGTAGCTCTTGGTCTCAAGTTCCTGCATTTTTGAAACAAATGTACCAAGTATCTCTGATGCAGGTGGCTTCTGCTCTCAAGGGTGTCTAATTCAGCTTCCCAATTAGTGCAGGCTCACTTATAGCCTCTGATTCAGTTCCAGATTGCCAGGGGAAGGTTTCAGGTTTTGCAGGGACTGATGATTATACAATTTGGGGGCCTACTCTAAGGAGACAAAACAAAAAGATCTTTTGCAAATTTTTCCAAAGCATGTGTCCATGTGAACATATTGCTAGGACTTCCCCCAAAGCCTTCAAAGGGGTCTGTGTAAGTATGAGGCCCGAAGCTTAAGCTTCATGAGCTATACAGTAAACTACTTTTGAGTACCACCTGTAACAACCCTTCTTGGTTAGTATCTCTGTTTTACATGATGAAGAAACTGAGGAACAGAGAAATAAAGTAACTTGCCTGTGGTCACACAGCTAGTGAGAGGCAGAGCTGGGCCTTGAATTCAGGCAGCCTTCGCTTTTTTCACCATGACAACATAATGCCTCTTACAGACACATCCTGTTTTCTGAAAGCCATAGACAGTCAATGCTTCTCCTTATTTCTATTACAGAGCCACATTTGCCCTCTTCTTGGATGAAATAATTAAAGCACTGATGGCAATAAATAAAGAGATAAAATGATTCATTGAATATTGTTGAGTCACGAGTAATTGTTAAATGCCTATACTTACCTGCATATTTTTATATTTAAAAAATATCAATTTAAAATGCACAATCACTCAAAAATATATCGAAAAATATGTATATCGTAAATAATTGATGAGGGCGCTGGGCGATTAAAAAAAAGAAGGAGATCCAGTTCTGACCCCCCAAAATTTATGCTTTAATAAAGACAGCAGTGTGCACAGAGGGGGAGGATGTGTGAGACAGCATAAACATACAAGCAGCATGAGGAAGTATGTGGAAAACCTCTGCTCTCGGTGAAGAAACCATCATCCTAACTCCCACAAGAGAATAGCTATGTTAAGCAAAAAGAAAAACAAAAAACTAGTGACATAGACTGCTAATTGACTGGTCCAATATTCCGTTAGTAACAGAACTCCCAATTTTAGCAGCATAGAATGAAGACTAAATGTGGACTAAATACTGCCTGATGAGATAAAAACAGAAGTGTTGTGTGGCAACCTCTAGGAAACTCTTACAAGACAGCTGGCATACTCCCTTTGTTTCTTGATCTTCCCCTTTCTCCTTTCTGATGGATGGAATGCAGACTGATGGCCGGAACTTGAGCAGCCATCTGGGTTCACGAGACTGCACACTGAAGTTGGCAAAGCATCAAGATAAAAGGAGCCCAGGATCTCTAGGGATGATGGAGCCCCTACATTAGCCATGAACTGCTTATCTCCAGATTGTGCTCGTCAGAGACAGACAGATTAAACAACCTTATTTAAGAAACAATTACTTTAAGTTTCTGGTATTTGCAGCTGAACTGATAAAAATCTTTATTGAGAGTCTTGATTTCAACCATCATTCTGATAAAAAAAGATTCTATTATATAGAAGAGGTATAACTGTAACTAACATAATATGACAATATTTTTTAAGCAAACGCATTCTCATTATCCTAGTTATTATTACACATCCAGATAAAACTATCCTTTACAAAACAGTAACTTTGGGAGAAAAATATGATTGTTTTCCCAATCATATTGCTATTAGCGAAATTAGAGTTACAGATTTTCCTTTGGAACTGTGTCCATATGATTCCCACAGACACTCAACTCTAAGTTAGGTACCTTTAGTGGACATTTGTTGGATTCTTTATGCTGCCAAGTAGTATTTGGTCCCCTTCTTATGCTGGAGAACTTTCCCACCGCGTGAATTTTGATAACTCCCCCTGCTCATCCTCCAGCTTTCTTTCACTTATTCTTTATTATCCACTGCATCACTTACTAACAATATCTCATATCTTCCTCCAGAAAGGAAGTTCCATGAGGGCAGGGAGGGGCTGTATCTTATTGTCTTGCTCAGCCCCAGGCATTAGTGCATAATTGACCCTGGTACATAGGAGGGGCTCACTAATTATTATCAAAAAACAAATATCAAGGCAGCGCTGACCTCTCAACATAGATGTTGAAAGGTCGAGATACTTGCTTCCTTTGCACTTAGGCAGCTAAAACATGTGTATATAACCTGCAATCAGCCAAAATGCTTGACCTTTTAATGGGAGCTACTTGGACAGAGAAGCAGGAGCAATGGAGGACCCATTCTGGTGGTGGTGCGGATGGTAGGAGCAGCAGCAACATCCAGTTTCCAGGTGCACAGTGACCACAGTGCATTGGGAAGAACTAGCTTCATCCAACACAGGAGGAGTGGTGGTGCAAGCTCGGCATCTAGCAGTCTGCAGTGGTGACAGTTTCCTTACTAGACTAGTTTGGATAGGATCAGGTTGCACATCCTCTTCCCCTTGTTTCTACCCATGCTCCAAGCCTGCTTCCGACTCTTCCCAGGGATGCTGTGAGCTTCCGCACATCCTTAAATAAATTCTTTTTATGTAACCTATCAGACAGGTCTTCCTTGATGATCCCATATAAATTGCACCCCCAGCACTCCCTGTTCCCATCATCCTGCTTTATTTTGTGTTATTTTTCTATCAGCTGTTTTGCTTTGTCTCTCCCAATTAGAATGCAGGCTTCGTGATGAAAGGGGCTGTTTTGGTCTCTGTTGTTTCTCCATTGCATGTAGCAGGTACTTGATACATATTTATAGAATTTATGCTTGTATAAATGCATCAAGCAGCCAAAGTTAGTAACTAATAAATCTTGTAGTATACTTCCTTTGACACTGATTTCTCTAAGATACTGTTCTCCACAATTCTCATAATACTTTTAAATTCTTCTTCAGTCATTTTCCTACTACATTGTATGGTTCAGGGGTCAGAAACTACTGTCTTATTCAATACTGGAATCCCTACTACTATCACTGTGGCTAACTCACAGAGTTGATGCTCAGGAGACGTTTGTTGAATAAATGAAAGAGTTCCATGGATTATGATTTAATCCCCAGGGTCTGACATTTTCTCACTTACTCATTAGTCAACAATCATATACCAGTAAGTTCTAAATAATTGCCCAGGAAGGTGAAAAGCGTGGTATAAATGTTTAACACTCTTGGTTGCTAACGAAAAAGTTGGAAGTTCGAGTTCCACCCAGAGGCATCTCAGAAGAAAGACCTGGTGATCTGTTTCCAGGAAATCAGCCATTGAAAATCAAGTAGACACAGTTCTACTCTGTCACACATGGGCTCCCCATGAGTCAGAATCAACTCCACCACAAATGGTACTCGAATTATTAATTTAGTTCAAGAACCAGTTAGTCCAGAATCACTACTTGTTGCAAAAACAGCAATGATAACAACAATCCAACAAGCAAAACCAAAAAAACTGACAAACAAAACAAACTCATGCTCTAGTGGGAGAGTTAGCTCTGTCAATAGATTATTGCCATATTGGAGAGGAAGTGGAAAAATGGAAGTCGTCTTTAATTCTGTTGGTACAATTTTGCAAAGATAGTATGCCTGAGCTGTTTTAAAGAGAATGCGGAGCAAAGGGTGGGAAACAGCAGGCTCTTTAGTATTGCTAGAGCAAAAAGCACAGGAGAGTGCAGCTGAGGCTCGAAACCAGACACACAGGCAGGGCCAGATTATGCAGGTTTTGGGCTTTACCGTGTAGGTAACAGAGATTTACTGTGGACCTAGTGGTTGAAAGAGGTTAAAGTTTGGATACAGCATTTAGGCAACAGTATGAAGGAAGGACTTGGGAGACAAAGAGTTGTAGACCAGCAGACAGTTTAGGAAACCATCATTCTAGTTCAAAGGAGAAACAATGGGGCCTATACTGAGGAAGGATCCCTGGTAGCACAGTGGTTAAGAGTTCGGCTGCTAACCGAAAGGTTGGCAGTTCGAATACACGGGCTGCTCTTTGGAAATCTTATGGTTCTACTCTGTCCTATAGGGTCGATATGGGTCTGAATCGATTCAAAGGAAATGAAGGTAGACTTAAAAATATGTGAGGTTTATTTTAACTATTTAAAAACGTATTAAACAAGAATGTTTTCTTTAGTATGCCTTTCTTTGGGGCAGTGGTTGCAAAGAAGATTATCTGAGAAATAAACTTCTAACTGGCCATCCTCAAAAAATACTACATCAAAAATTTCATGTTATTTGGGCACATCAGGCACTTGGTATTTGTTAAATGAATAAATCATGAAATAAATTGCTCTCATACACATGGACAGTTGGAGGACGTGAAGTGAATGCAAACATCTGAGATATGGAAGAAGCGGGCAGAGAATGTAAAGCACCTCTTATTTAAGATAAGAGGAAGTAGTGTAGAAAGTAGGAGCAGATGCTTGATCATAGAAGCAAAATCAACCAGTTCATGATTGTAGAATCAATACTAATCATGACAGATTAGCCATATTTTAAAACAATTACTTTTTTTTAAGTTGAATATATATATATATATATATATATTTGTACTTTAGATGAAGGGTTACAGAACAACCTAGCTTCTCATTAAACAGTTAGTACATATATTGTTTTATGACCTAGGTTAACAACCGCATGGCATGTCAACACTCTCCCTTCTCAACCTTGGGTTCCCTATTGCCAGTTTTCCTGTCTCCTCCTGCCTTCTAGTCCTTGCCCCTGGGCTGTTGTGCCCCTTTAGTCTCTTTTTGTTTTATTGGCCTGTCTAATCTTTGGCTGAAAGTTGAACCTCGAGCATGACTTCCTTACTGAGTTAAACGGGTGTCCAGGGGCCATACTCTCGAGGTTTCTCAATCTCTCAGGCCAGTAAGTCTGGTCTTTTTTGTGTGATAAAACAATTACTTTTTGGGGAGCAACTAATAACAAATTAATTAAATTACTAAGCACTGTCTTTCAAAAAAGAGAAAATTTGTTCTCTCTAAATAAATAGAGTACTAGAGAAAGAATCAATTGATCAACAATTATTTACTGAAGACTTGTTAAATGCCAATACTGTGGAAGATCACATAATCTAAATATGCTTCAGGACTGTAACTATAACTTGTAGTTTCAATGTTAATGATTCATGTGCAAACATTTTTGATATTTCTCTTAGTCCACTGGATTTTCAGTTGTCTCATAGACATCATACTTTTAGAGATGGAAGAGACCTTTAAGTTTGTTTTACTAATATTCAGTCCAAATTTTGCTAAATGTAATTCCGTATCTGCTGCACATGTAATCTCATCATAAACACATTTTTTGATAATTTCTCTCCTGAGAAGTAGATTATGTATGATGGTATAATACATATCATTGTGTATATATAATATATGACTATTATAAATATTACACATATATTTAATATGTCTTCAAATGGTATTACATGATTTTCTGTTGTCTAGATTTGTGAATTTTCAGGTTTGTTAGTACAGAACAGCTGTATTCATTCCATGAAGTCTTCAACTTTAATGGTTACTAGTAGAGAAACCCACCACTGACATTTTCTGCACTTTCTGGGCCATGGTACCGATATGTACCACGTGTGTGATATTCTTCATGGAACATAGTACCTATATAGCCCAATCTAAATCAAACTGATAACAATTTTATGTGCAGCAAATGCAATGTTTATTTAGTATCTCATTTGTATTTTTGTGTTTTTTTGGAAAGTTGAGTCAGATAGTTTATGGCTCAAGTACCAGAAAGTGTGATTCACTTTCTGGGCCGTGGTACTGATATGTACCACGTTTGTGATGTACTTCATGGAACATGGTACCGATATGGCCTGCTTGCAATTGAAATCTCATTTTTTCAAATAATAAAAAACTACCAACAGGCAATGATTCAGCATCCATTTTATTAGTGAAAAAACCTGTATCACCAAAAAATTCACCCCCTCAAATAATTTATCCGTGAAAGGGTTAAAGTTTGTTGTCTATTTTCTCCTCACCCTTCAGAGCTCAGCTCAAATGTCACTTCCTTACGGAAACTTTCCCAGATTATCCACATCAGGTTGGGTCCCCTGTTACGCACTCTATACTTCTAGCAAGAGCACTTAACCATAACTGTAATTAAAATTATAAAGTCCAGCTCTGCACTGCCGTGAAAGCTTATCAAAGACAGAGACTGTTCACTTTAGTGTTCCCAACATCTAACAGAGAGCCTTGCACTACATAAGTACACGTAACATAGGGTCTGACCTATATGATGTGTCCAATAATAAATAAATGAACAAACTTAATAAAGTATAATTAAACACTTATTCTGAGCTTCCCTTGTCTATGAAAATTGTGAATTAGCCAGAGTTTGATCTGGGGCCATTTTTACCCCTATTCTTTGTCAAGTTGCTATTCGGCCTCATCTATGATTGCCCACTTCATATTCCAGACCCCGTAATATTACTTCTGTTTTATTCATTTAACAAGTGTCTGTTAACATCTGTTATGTATGAGGTTGAACTTCTGAAGCTTACATTTCTTTGGCAACTTACTGCTGTTGTTCTCAGGTGCTGTGACTCATAGCGACCTTATGTATTACAGAACCGAATGTTTCCTGTTCCTGCACCATCTTTATGATCGCTGGTATGACTGAGTACCTTGTGACTAGTATGTCAATCCATCTCATTGAAAGTACCCGTTGTTTTTGCTGAAACGCTTACCAAACATGATGTCCTTTTCTAGTAATTGGTCTTACTTGATGATGTGCTCAAATAAGTGAGCCAAAGTCTTGCCATCTTCACTTCTAAGGAATATTCTGGTCATTTTTCTCCTAAGACTGATTTGTTTGTAACTTACTACCTGCCAGCTAATAGGAAAGTCTGAAATAAATTGAGGTGGAGGGCACTTGGAGACTATATAATCCTAATTCTTTTTATAATAAGCACTTTCTTTAGTGACATATTTGGGCACTGTTGAACACTTTTAGTTATCCTGAGGAAGCTCACTTCTTTGTAAGGAAGCCCAACCCGTTGTCATGTCCCTCTGATTGTGGGCAGTTTCTGCTTATGTAAAGTTTCATATGGATGCTGGTGCTGTCTTCTGAACAAAACTCTCAACTTGCCTATGACAGAATTCTATATATTGGAAAGAATCTTTTATGCCTTCTCAAAGGAATTTAAACATTCACCATTCCTTCATCTCTTCCCCAATGAACATACTTCTCAAATGTTTTGTCTAACTGGTCACATATATATATATTATTAACTCTTTTAAAAATGAGCACAGATTCTTCAGATGATCAAATTAGAGTTCTCAGCAGTGGAAATGTTGCCATATATAAGTTTCTTAAGGATCCCAGCATTCAGTATTAACTCCCCAGTAGTTGGTTCTAAGATCATAGGGCATGATAAAAGCACTACTTTAGTTAGACTGTATCCAATGCCACAGAACAAATGGATAGCCTAGTAATTGGCTGAGGCATGGTTATATTCTATCAAATCAGTTCCTTCATGAATGTCAATGTTTAATGAACCTATCAACCATTGCTTTGGATTGATCTAAGTGTCTGCTCTACCTTCTCCACTTTGAAAGACCAGTGACACAAAAAATAGAATTGTTTAAGTTACAGATTTTTAAATGATCAGCAAATTTATTTGAGCTGTACCTTCCAGAAATACAGACTCACTATACAGGGGAAAGAATATAGACTGTGAAAGAGAAAAGTGATGTCCCCTGCTTTATTCTGAGTATTAAATATGGTGGAACACATTGCATCATGTCTCTGGATGTCCATGCTTAATCATACCATGTCCCCTGAAACAATAGTTCTACCGTTAGGCAGTACCATATAGAATATCCCTTTTCCAAACAAATAATTCTCATACTCCATGATGTTTTACATACATGCCACTCTATGTATAATTTTTAAATTGTTACGTTTTGAAAAACACACAAGATAACATACAAATGAGTAAAAGTTGGAAAAAAATTATGTAGAAAATGGGAACACCATATTAGTGAGGTTTCCTATTAGTACCACCCTAATCCATTATATATAAAATATGTCCTTCAGTGAATTATGTAGAAAATGGGAACACCATATTAATGAGGTTTCCTATTAGTACCACCCTAATCTATTATATATAAAATATGTCCTTCAATGAAGGTGCATTAAATCCTTTTTGAAAAGGAGTGATTATAAATAATACAAGTATTATTATCATCCAATTCATTTCTTCACTTATTCAGTTAACAACAGTTACTGTGTGTAGGAAACATGCCAGGCTATGGGGTAATTTTGGTGAAAAACACTTGCTCCCAGGCTTCCCTGAGTTGGTGGTATTTGAGATGGAATATGTAAGATGGAGAAATCCATATTACTAAGTACCGATTTACCATTACTCTGGTTTTCCACCTTGATATTTGACAATTTTCAACACTTTACAGTCATAATGGGCATTTCCCCAAGTACCCTAGAAATTATGTTTGTTATAAAAGATAGCTGATTGACAGAAATAGTTCATGTTTTTCAAAAATTCTCCAATTAAGGTAGAGTCTGGTTTGGACTTCCCTTATAAAATTAATATCTCAGAGCTCTTAATCACCTTTTTTGCTTGAATAAAACTGCATATGGAACCTTTACTATCCCTGCAGTTTTGAAGAAGATAACTAGATATATTGGCACAGTGGATGGAGGGAACAAAGTTCATTCCTACTCAAAACAGAGAACAAGCCACTCAGCTGAGACACTTCCTTAAAAATAACAAAACTGCCAAGTCTCACTCCTTTAGTGTTTACTCGGCCTCCAAGGAGAAGGAAACGGGATTCAGAGAAGCCCATTGCAGTGCCTGCTGACTCAGACTGGTTTTCTTATTGCTGCTAAAAAGACAGAGCTGGGTTGCATAACTGAGACAGCTTAATGGCCAGCCATGGCATTGAAACAGACACTTGTACGTAAGCACTTTTTCATGCTCCAGTAAGTAAATTGTTAATGGACAGATAACACCATCTTAATCTCTGATACTACTTTGTGGAAAAACGATATGACCAGTCCCAGGGAAAAAGAATAAAATAAATAAATATATAAATAAGCGAGGTTAAAAAGTTTAAAGCCAGCTGACTGCCTATCTGGCTTAGAGTTTAGCATTAACTTTCAAATAGGAACGGGTATTTGTATTAAAGTTTACCCGTTCAGAAGCAAGAGCTATTAAGAGGGTGGAAAGACAGAAAACTAAACGTCTTTGTACAGGTGTGAAACATCACAAGATTAGAGGAAATACCAGCCTTGCTTTTGCTGTTACCACAAGGGGGACACCTTCTCTGGACAGAAAAATGTAGACCAAGAAAAAGTGAAGGCTTTTTTATCGTCCCCCATCCCCAAGCTCAGTGAGAAAGCTGGTGAAGGACTATAAATGGCAAGGAATTGTCAGAAGATGGAATTTAGGAGAACCGGGTCCATTAATATGCTGTCAGGATTGACTCTTAGCATCTCATTTCATAAATGTACAGGCAGATTCTCCTGAAGCATGATTCCAGGCTGCTTACTCTTACTTATTTTAAAAGCCTGTTCAGCACATGGAAAGAGTGGACTTGTTCCCTTTTAACTGTCAAAAGGGGAGTTTCATATAACAAAGTGCTTTTGAACAAAACCAACCTTTTTTCTTTTTTTAAAGTGAAGTGACCAAAAAAAAAAGGAACAAACAGATCAAACAGATCCTCACTAGGGCATTAAACTCAGATTCTGTTTTCCACCCACCAAATAACATCATTACTTTTGAGGGTTGTAAGTTCATACTAGTTCCTTTCCTCCTCTCATTTTGGCATTACTTACAATTTGAGGTTTTTACTTCACTGAACTTTTCAGGACTTTGCCCATGTCTTAGAATTGTTAATATTCTCAGAGAGTACCTACTGATTGTAATATTTCAATAAAAATGCAAAGAGTCTATAAGGCATTATATAACTGAGTCTTCCATCTGCAGTGAGAGCTTTGTGAGCTGTGTGAGACTAAGGCTCTGTTTTAAGGGAAAGAATGTTGGATTTGGAAGTGGAAGATATGTGTCAGAGTCTCACCAGATAATGATAATTACAGTAGTAACAATAATAATACTCTTATCAATAATAACCAAAACCAAACCAGTTGCCTTTGAGTTGATTCTAACTCATGGCAAGCCCATAAGTGTCAGAGAAGAACCATGCTCCATAGGGTTTTCAAGACTGTGACCTTTCGAAAGTAGATCACCAGGCCTGTCATCAGAGGTGCCTCCGGGTGGGTTCGAATCACCAACCTTTCAGTTAGTAGTTGAGTGCTTAACCAGTTGCACCACCCAGGGGCTCCTTATCAATAATATTTGCCATTTATTTAGAGCTTACTCTCTAGGTCATTATCCCATTTGACTATTGCACCAGGGTCCCTGCTTTACAGATAGGACACTAGGACTTAGAGAAGTAGAGAAATCTGCTTAAGGTGACACCTTGATGTTAATTTATAATAGAAGCAAAATTAGAAACCAAATCTGTCTGCTCAGTTTCACCATCTGTAAAGCAAGGGTAATATGTACCTCAAATTCTGTGTTTAAATGGGATTATAAGGGCCTTGTAAATTAAAAGGTTATATATATATACAAAATCATCTGTTTGTATTAGGGTGAATGTGACATGTAGACTAGGTGAAGGATCAAACATGAACTCCTCCAAGGTGGGTACAAGGCAGAGGAGAGCCAGAGGACCTCTCTTCTTCCGAGGATAATGGTTCTGTGACTTTTCACTAACCTAAAAGTCTCTGCTCACTTTTCTGACATCCAGTGTCATTCCTTTAAGATTCCAGAACAGCTTTTTCCTGCACTGGTGGTAAGAGGACTGTGGCCTGTTGCTGAAAGGGAAAGTAAGGGTGGAGACTCAGTTTCACTTTGGGCTTAAAATATCTTGGTTGGAGGAGGAGAGGGATGGGCAAAAGCCTGAGGGCAAAAGAATAGCTAGACTCTGTGCTCTGCCTTGAGATAGACTCAGTCCTCAAACTTGAGCCATGAAACAGCTTCCTGACAACCTTTGAAGATACTGTTTTCTGAGCACGGGAAAGGATCAGAACGGACATTGGTAGGATTCTACATAGCAACAATCGAGAATTGTAGCCAATAAGGTACTTTTCTAAATCCCCAAGCAGCCATTATTTAGTGTCACCTTTTTAAAAAGCCATTTCGCAGATCCTCCAGCCCACTGTAAAAGGAGGGAGCTCACTAACCTTTACATGATACACTTCTCACTTTTTTACATTGTGCCATTAAATCTGTACTTAAAACAAAAGAACCACCAAGAAAAAACGAACTCTTTTTTCCCTCAAGAAACATCTGTGAGAACTTTGATGACATTAAATATGTATAAGTTTTTCCTCCACCAAGAAACTGGGGAAACTGCATGGATATTTTATTTGTACCCCTCCCCCCTAAATATGCATCACCTAAATAACATCAATCACTTGGACTATGCAATCACATATTTATGGGGGCAGATGCAATATGCTTGACTTTAAAACAAGTAGCTCATTAGAAACCCTGGCAAGATAGCTTGATTTTCTTCTTATTGTTTTAACCGTTGGCTATCAAAGTGGATTCTAAACAGAAACTTTCGTATATCAGAAGGTAATGAGTGCAGAATAATTTTGTTATGAAGTTTTCGAATCTTCATTTATTCCTAATTTTTTATGCTCTAATTGTTTGTTTTGCCAAATGTTCCACTCATACATGGAATGAGTAAAATTATGTTTCTTTTTATAAACACAAATTTATTAACTTATTCAAGGGTTGATTGGAGCCTACCAGATACCTAGAATTGTAATAAGTTTTGAGGAAACAATGAGAAACTTTCAGGTACTTACTGAATCTTAAATGAAAAATTCTGTGTACCTGCTGAAGTTGAATATAATGCGGTAATATTTTACGATTACTCTGAGGTGGGGGAGTAGTGGGTTTACAACTACCTGTTCAGGTAATATGGGCTCAAACATACCTACAATTGTGACGATGGTGCAGGGTCAGGTGCCATTTTGTTCTGTTATACATAAAAAATCACTAGGAGTCAGAGGTGACTAGATTACAAGAAACAACAAGAACATCAACCTTCAGATAATCAGGAATGTTCAAGAATAAAACAGACTCAAAAAGGAAGATCTCGGGTGTCAACTTGGCAAAAGTATTGAGCCCAAGATATCAATAACATAAGTGAAAAGGATCGAAAACATAAGCACAGTAAACCTTTATGATGATTTATATCTAGTAGGAACATATGAGCAAAGATGTTAACCATGTTATAGAGAAGAGCATGCATTACACTAGACACAGACTAAGAAGATCTGCAAATCAGGCACAATGAGGAATTGATAAGAAATGTTTTCTCAGTTCTGGACTTGAAAACTCTCCTTCACAGTTTCTTCTACTATATGTATCTTTCCTCAGTATAAGAAAACGAAAGAAAAACAAAACAAAAAACACAACAGTGTTAAAACAAAGAATTTCTGTTTTGAAGGTGTAAGGCCCAAGACAAACCAACACGAGAGAAGTTCTCTATATAAAAAGATGAGATTTCCTAACATTATCTGTGTTTTGTCCTTACATACAATTTAACAGATCCGAGGGAACTTAGAGTGTCATTTAATTTAAGCTCTTATTTTATAGTCAAAGAAGCTTAGCTCCAGAAAATTCAGATGAATTTACCAAGATTACAGAACTAGGGGGTTGGAGAACCAAGCCTAGAATTCAGTTGTCCCTCCATCACAGTCCGGCAATCTTTCCGCCATATCGTCTCTGTCAATATGCAACCAGTCAGTAGAATGTTCCTGCTCTGTAATGGGTTTTCCTTCTTCATTTTCTCTTTGCTCACATTTTTTCTATTGAACTTGATAGTGTTTCCCTCTCCAAACATTATTGCATCTTTGAGAAAGTTAAGGTCAGATCTGGCTAACCCTGATGCATGCGTACCTTCTCCCCTCTGCTGGTCTCTCCATTCACTGCAATCAAATATTTGGATCATTTGTCACAAATTCTGATAACAAATGGACTTGACAAGTCTATCTGTCCCACTAACTTTTGATGGTTCAGCCATTCAACTTGTAAATTTTCTTTTAACTACATGGACATTTTTGTTCTCAATCCAACTGCTTTTCTGAAGAACTTTGTAAATGAAACCACTAAAAATCTCTTCTGGGTTCCAAAGCGGAAACACAAGCAAGAAGAATTATCTTTGAAACTGAATACATTAAAAATAGTTAAAGTCAAAAGGGACTGGAGATTATTTTGTCCTATCCTTCCTCTTGCTGAAGGTTATGGATTGAATTGTGTCCCCCTCAAACCTCCTAGACCTCTGGATATAATCTTGTTTGGGAATAGGGTTTTCTTAGTTATATTAATAATGCCATACCAGTGTAGGATATGCCCTAAACTTAATCACATTTGAGTTATAAAAAAAATCAGATTAGACACAGAAGCCATAAAAAATGAGGGAAGACAGAAGTCATGTGAAGATCTACAAGTAACCAAGGAATGCTGAGAGGGACAAACACTTTCCCTCAGAGAGAGGACCCTGCCCTGTAGCTGGTGCTATGAGTTTGGACTTCCCACCACCTAAATCATGAGAAAATAAATTCCTTTTCTTTAAAGCACCTACTTGTGGTATTTCCGTTACAGCAGCACTAGGAAATTAAGTCACTGAGGTCCAGAAAAATTCATGTCATTCATTTATGGATATAATTTGTGCCAGCCAATGACAAAGCTGGGAGGAGAAGCAGGCGCTCTGCCTTTCTTTTCTGTCTGATCATCTTAGTTGTATTTCTAAGAAACTGAGGGAAAACTCCTTGTCATGTATCATGTTTCTATGCTTCATCATCCATTTTATTTGGTCACACATCCCAGATCTAGGGAAGTTTGTATTATTATTGTAAATTTATAAATGAGGAAACCAAAGCTAAAACCGAAGCTAAGAATCAGATTGCTGGGAGCTGAGGTTTGATACCAGATTTGTCAATCTTGTGCTCTGTCTCTTACCTTTAACATAAGCACTAGAGATAAATCAATTTGAGAAGGCATGTGTCAGTCAATGCACCCTGTTGTGATTATTCATAGACATCATTTCTGCAGTGTTCATGCTGCCATTTTTAATGATAATTATCTGAGTCGCAAGACACGGTTAAAAGAGCATAGATTTCAGAGTCAGACAGACATGTGTTCAAATTCTTCCTTGTCTGCTCACAATGTAAGGGCTCAATAAATGACAGCCATAATAATAATTGCTGTTATTATTCTCTCTAAGGAGCTCTGGTGGAGCGATTGTTAAGCACTCAGCTGCTAATCGAAAGGTGGGAGGTTCAAACCCACCAGCCACTCTGTAGAAGAAAGATGTGGCAGCCTGCTTCCCTAAAGATTACAGTCTTGGAAACACTATGAGGCAGTTCTGCTCTGTCCTATAAGGTTGCTATGAGAAGGAATCGACTCAACAGCAACAAGATTTTTTTTTTGGTTTATTTTTTTATCAGGTGACAATGGCTAGGAAAATTTATGTAAAGATGATAATATCAGGAACAAAGAGTGGGTGTAGGAGATGTATCAGTCAGGGAATATGAAACCATGTACAGTTGAGTACCTTCTCACCAAGCCTATCACTCCATTCTTACGAACTTTACAGCAAGAAGGCATTCCAGTGGTCATGAAGCCCACCCTGCTCATCTTACAGAGCAAAAACAGGTTGGGAGAAGATCAGTGACTTGTTAGCTGTTTATCTAGTGGTAGAATTTGAGCTTGAAGCCAGGTCTTGGTATACGTTTACCCTCCAGAAGCTGAAACTGGTCCTTACTTAAAGACTCGCCTTCATTGTTGATAGGCTTAGCTTTTGTCTTAAAGAACTGTCAATGATTACTCAGTTGTTAGATGCCAGAAATTATTTGTTTCTCAAGGGGTACCTTTTTACCTTTTTTAATTAACAAAGCAGACTCATTCAGAGCTTTGGGGAAAAGCCCTTTCAGCTCTTAAGAGGCATCCATACCTTACTTATTTCTGTTGTCTCCTCACTGGAAGGAAACAGTTTGACTCTAACACATGGAATAATGAAAAGCCAAGTCAAACTTCTGATGCTATCTGAATATATGTGTAGGACTAACTCTGGCACCTTTGAGATGTTCACATAGCTGCAAATAAACAGGTTATTTGAGTAGTTTCCTTAACTTGTCTGCTCGCGCACACTGATAAACTGAGTTAAGATTATAAATCCAAAATGAACGCACTTGTCAAGTGATGTTCGGTTGTGTCTGGTGAAAATTCGTTTGTAAAAGTGTTATCCAAAAGGATTTCAGAACTATTTGAAGAGAGGAAATACTGCTGTATGGTAAGAACTTCAAACATTTGGACCTAGGTCTGGGTAATGTTGCTAAAAATGCTATTGGAAACTTCTTGCTACTACATAGGTGTTGATTTTGCTTTTGTTAACCAGATAAATCAGTACTTTTTTTTTTTTTCTTTTTAAGCTAAAAAAAATTTTGGCTCAGTGGTTAAGTTCTAGGCTGCTAACCAAAACGTTGGTGGTTTAAACACACCAGCCACTCAGTGGGAGAACAATGTGGCAGTCTGCTTCTGTAAAGATTACAGCCTTGAAAATCCTATCGGACAGTTCTACTCTGTTTGATAGGGTTGCTATGAATCAGAATGGACTCAACAGCAACAAGTTTATTCTAAAAACATTTGAGAATATTAAAAGATAAAATCAATTAAAAATATAATATTCACTTAAGGCAAAAAGGTTTCAATCACCTACTCTTCTGTGTAAGTCCTCTCATTTTGAGGCTGGCGAAGTTGATAGCTTTTAAGATCGCTGAGTTCAGATAGCCTTATAATAAATAGACTGTATATTCTGGAGTTAATTAACCACCAAGGCCCACACATCCTTCAACATGAATGAGTTATGCTACAAAAGATCTGTTTATAAGTTAGTACATCAAAATGTAAAGAACAAATGTGTTGTTGTTGTGTCCTGTTGAGTCGATTCTGACTCATAACAACCCTATAGGAAAGAGTAGAACTGCCCCATAGTATTTCCAAGGAGCTGATGGTGGATTTGAACTGCTGAGCTTTTTTAGTTAGCAGCCGAGCTCTTAACCAGTACACCACCAGGGCTTCAAAGAACAAATGGGACTCTTAAAATTAGGTTAAGAGCATGGAGCTAAATGAGGAAAGGATAGACTTACTGCTTGGGACATGTGGAAGACCAAAGAAATCATATCTCCTTAGCTTCCATTCTTTTCTAACTTCTAATTCAGAGAGAATTATTTTGAGATATTCATTTTGTTATTCAACAGACATTTATTGGGCACACCCACAGTATGTCACTCAGACAAACTGCCAAGCCCTGAGGATATAAAGATGAGCAAGCTAAGTAACGCTTCTGGGTGATACAAGAGGTTAAGTGCAACTACCAGCTGAACGGTTGGTGGCTTGAACCCATTCAGTGGCGCCTGGGCAGACAACCCTGGCGCTCTGCTTCCGAAAGATCACAGCCTTGAAACCCTATGGAGCAGTTCTAGTCTGCACACATGGGGTCACTATGAGTCAGAATTGACTCAAAAGCAACTAACAAGAAAACAACAAGATAAATACATGCCCTCAAGGAGCTTAGAGTCTAATGAGGAGGAAGAAAAATACAGTAAGCTGTGACAATACTAAGATCACAGAGATTCCCAAAGAACTGTGTGTGGGAGCACAGAGGGGGCATCTAAATCAGAATTGCATAATGTGGGGGAAGGGGAGCTTCACAGAGTGGTGCTTACATTGAGTCTCGAAGCAAGGGCAGGATTTGTTCCATGAAAAGGGAGAGGAAAAAAAAATTAAAGAAAGAAGGTACTAAATGTGTGAAAAAACAGCTCTGAGCTACTCTGACTAGTTCAGTGAATGGCAAGTAGTTTGCTATAGCTGGGTCAAAGAAAGTTTATTAAGAGATAGAGAGAGACAAGCTTAGGGACATAGGCAGGGCTATAATTTCAAGGGTCTTTTGTACCAAGCTAATCAATTTGGATTTTATCCTAAGAGTTATGGGAATTTATTGAAAGATTTTAAGCATGGGGTGTTTGATGAAAATTGTGTTTTCTCAAGACCACTTTGAAAACAATGGGGAGGATTTGGGGGAGGGGCAAGGCTGGGGGCAGAATATCTCTTAGCATACTACTACAATAATGCAGGCCATAAGCTATCAAAGTCAGTGGTAATGATATGAGAAGCATTCAGGAGGAATACAGCACAGTACCTGATGGCTGATTCGATGTAGTGGGGACACAGCAAGCCCAGCAAAGGACTCTAAGTTGATTTTTTGATTATGGTTAGTCAGAGACTTTAAGAAAGCAGAAAGATCAGTCAGATGGCTAGAAAGGTGTTGAGTTTAGTTTTGAACATGTTTAGTCTGAGTCACTGTGATCTGTGGAAATAGGTTGAATAGACAGACGTGCAAGTTGGAGGATGGACAGTAAACATTAGTAAGAGGAAACTAGACTCAAAGAAGAAAGTGATGGTAAAACAATGCCTGGCACCTCTAAACTTGTTCAGATACTTTGCAAAGAAAATTACAACCTAATGGATGAAAACCTTTGAGAACATTGAATCAGTCAGTAGTCTTACAGCAACTCTTGATATTGGAAGAGGAGCCATAAGATTGCAAATAAGCAAATATAGACTCATTGTTCAAAGTCGAGTCAGATTAACTGCATAACATTATGGATCTTAAACCAGTCAGACACGGAAATGCTGTTGGCAAATCGTTTCTGACCTTCACCAGGATAGTTGACATAACTACACAAAAGTAAGCATGGACCAAATGGAGAAACACGGACTGAATGATAAAACAATTAGGTGGAATCCTTACTAAACAACTGTGCCCGAAGATTACTGACTCTGGATGGATAACGAGAGCTGTGCTGCATGGCTCTGTCATTGGCTTTGTCCAAATACTTTGTCAGAATATTGAATAAAGATATAAAAGCCATTTCCTCTATGCTTGCAATAGATATAAAACTTTAAGAGTAAAAGCACACTGAATGACTTTTAGGATCCACAAAGACCTTCACAGATGAAACTTAATAGGGACAAGTTTCAAGTTCCTGAACCTGGAGCTCTCAAAATTACCTGCAAAGTACTGCTGGCCTGCTCTGTGGCTGCTAAGCCCCTTAACACCCAAACTGAATAACTACCTGTACTAAGTTAGAAGTAAGCTAGAGCACATTCAAAGAAGAGTTTTCAGGCATTAATGTAAGCAGGAATTCACACGCATGTCATAAGAGGACTCACTAAAGAAACTGAAGGCATACAGAAAATTTGAGGAAAATATAACAGCTGCTCGTCTCAGTAAGGAGCCCTGGTGGCATAGTGGTTAAAGCACTTGGCTGCTAACTAAAAGATCTGTGGTTCGAAGCCACCAGCCGCTCCAAGGGAGAAAGCTATGGCAGTCTGCTCGCATAAAGATTACAGCCTTGGAAACCCTAAGGGAAGTTCTACTCTGTCCTACGCGGTCGCTATGAGTTGGAATTGACTAGACGGCAGTGAGTTTGGTTTTTTTGGTTTGGTCTTCAGTGACTTCAAGAGCTGTCAAATGGAATAGGAATTGTGTTCTGTATGACCCTAATGACTAGCTAAAAAGAGAGCTAGCTTAAAAGGATAGGACTAGATAAAAGAAGGTACCTCTGTCAGTTAATCTCTGTGATGCATTTGCCTATACAGTAGGGTGGTGATAACATTGATTCTGGAGCCAGCCTACTCCAGGTCTCCTATTGATTAGCTCTATGACTTTAGACAGATTTACGTAGCCCGTCCCTGTCCATTTTCCTCATTTGAAAATGGGGATAATCATAGGATCCAGTTCATAAGGCTATTTTCAGGATTAACTGAACTAATACATGTAAAAGCACTTGGAAAACATACCTGGCACATAGGAATTGTTGCTAGCTACTATTGTTATTGGTACTAACTGAAAAACAGGGCATCTGAGGAAATACTGGTGAGGAAAAGATATCCAGTACCTACATACTCCACATTAGAGAGTATAGAAAGCAGCTTTAGGCATTGGGACCCAGGACAACCCTCTCTTCTGCTACCTGACAGCCCAGGTGGTCCTTTTGTTTCTCAGCCCACATTTTCCATATATGTTTCTAGCTTCTATGTCAATGGCGAACTCAGAATCTTTTTTCATGGCCTACAGTCCTTAGCTCTGATCTCAAGTCCTAGCCAGAGGAGAAGGACAGAACACCAAGAAGTCTTCACATTAAAAAATTCCCAGGCAAAAGCTGAAGTCCACAGAACCCCAAGCACAAAGCTATTGGAAAATAGACAAAGTCTTCTTTCTATCTCGAGATACGAACAATCTCAAGATTTTGTTAGAGATGAACCAGCGTGCCATTGCTTCTAAACTGTGATTCAGAGTTCTTTCTGCTACTGGGTTATTTACCCAGCAACTGAACTAAAATTTCTAGACCAAACCTTATAATGACATTAATCACCTATTCTTCTCCATCTTTGGATGATACCTTTCTCCTGGATCAGTATTCCCCTACTGAGTTCTATGGAGCCATAAGATATTAATTAGGCCTTTAAAAAAATGGTATCTATGGACAAAGGACTTTGAGAAACACTGCATACCATAACACATGTATAGATATTCCCAAGGCATATTCAGATTAGTTTATCAAAAGCCCCAAGAAGTCTCTTGATAAAGAATCAATCTACCTGGGTTTAACCCAATTTAAAAAAAAAAAAACAAAAAACCAGTTGCTGTTGAGTTGATTCAGGCTCCCCACCATGTGTGTCCCGGTAGAACTGTACATCATATGGTTTTCAATGGTTGTGTCATTTCAGAAGCAGATCTCCAGGACTTTTTTCCCAAGGCACCTGTGGGTGGACTTGAACCTCCAACCTTTTGGTTATCAGCCTGGCACATTAACCATTTGCATCTCTTGGTCCAGGAGAATAATTCCTTTTTAAAGAATTATTTTTTTACCTATGGCACATTAATATCTTAACTTGAAAATCTAATATTTGGTGAAAGAGTTTGTTAGCTATTAATTTTAGCTGTCTTTATTGAACACCTACTCAGCACTCATTTATTTTTGAAAACAGCCCCTTGATGGGGGCAATAATATGTCCCAGTTTGTCTGGGACAGTCCATTTCACTGCTATTGATCAAATAAATATTTAAATTAATGGTAGAAAATCATCTTTGGGGAAACAGTATAATAAATGATCTTGAATGTGTGATGGAGTAGATGGAGAAGTGATGGAGAAGTAACAATCTACTTTTGCGGATTGTTAGAAGGTGAATTTGACATTTATTTCTCTGTACGTGTATGATAAAGAATGGAGACCAGAGCGGCAAGCTTTCAATACATTCTATTTGCAAGAAAATAAGTGACCAATTTTTCTACAATTTGAATTGCCATAATTACAATATATTTCACTGTATTTTTCATAAAACTAAATATTCAACTTTACAAAATTGTACGTTGAATTCCCAAAGTTCCTATGTCCATAAGCATAATCTAAAATATAAATTGAATGTCAAGTGGTTTTTTTGTTCTTCTAAATTTTAGATTTAGGGATTGAACTGTAAATGTACTTTAACACGAATGTGAGGTGGGTCTCCCTGAATACATTACTGACTTCCATTTCTATTGTTCTTAGCTCATTTTTTAATTTCTGTCCAAATTGTCTTTGTTACCTAACAGAGAAGAATTGGAGGGGGAATTAAAAAATTCAACACAAATTTATTGAAAAATAAGTAATATGAGGTACAGAGAGGGTACAAGGATGGAATATAGTCATAAAAAAATAATTTAACTTCTATTTCTGAAAAATGGCCACTTTACAATTTGGAAAAATGATTGTTTATGAAGAAAAATTAATGTTAATTTTTATGCAGTTGGTATTCAGAAACACTGTTTCAAATGATTAGCTTATACATTAAACTTATGAATGGTTGTTGTCATAGTTGGGACATGGGTTTGTCCAAATCTAGAGCTCAGGTTTTTAACCAAAAAAAGACTTTCTATTTCATAAAATGTATTTTATCCACATGTGTAAAGCAGTGATAAAATCAGTTAAAACTTAGAAATCATTTTAGTTAAAATTATATTTCTTTAAATGAAATTCAACAAAAGTTTACAGTTGATAATCGTTTCATATATATGACTACATCTTGTTTCTCAGAGCATAAGGTGCTGGACAGATCAAGGAACTGGAGTTACTATTATAATCATTATATGCAATTATTATTAATTGGAATCCTATGTGTTGTTCTGAATAAATATTCGATAGACTCTTATTCTATTTAAACACATCTCGATCAGAAAATGACTTAAGACACTTCTTGTTAACTGGTCCCCTTCACCACTATTTATGGTTAGAAGATCATTTTTGAAATAGTTTTTCCATATGCCTTGTAACAGTCAAGAATGAACGTATGTCTGATCTATTTATTTTTATATAAAAATGATTTATTTTGGGGATCCCCTTCATGATATGGTTTGGAATAAAGAGAAGAATTCATAATTAACCAATTAAAAAGCATTTAATCAATATCTCCCAAATGCTGAGCATTAGTAGTTGGCTGATTTCAGAAACTTAAATTTGAAAGCCATCTTAGAATTCCATCTATACTGTCCTTGAAATGAGTTAAACATGTCTAGAGACAGAGGAACCAGTCTCTTAGGGAAAACCTATCTAACTTTAGTAGCACTTATAACGTTGGCACAGCTAATTATTGATGGGTACGCTAAACTCTTTGTTTGCAATCTGCCCCTTGATCCCTTCAACAATGATCATTGCTGTGATTGTCCACATTGCTGTTACTGTCCTCATTGTACAGAGAGAAAAACAAAAACAAAAACAAGCAAAAAAAAAATAGAGGCTTAAAATGTTAGTTTAGTTGTCCAAAGTCTCCCAGCCATCAATGCGTTGAAAATCCAGAAAGAAACTCAGGCTCTCTGATTCAACCAACCTCAGCACTCATGACTCTGATTGCTGCCTCTAATAACTGATTTGAATAGTCTTCTTAAGAAAACTCTGAGCTGAACTCTGAAGGAATTATTTATTTTACTTCTACCATCATTTGGCCCTTCATCTTCTCCTTAAGCAGAAGAAATGTGTCATGGACCCTAAGTATTCTCTTGGTATTTTGGCTAGTGTTTGTTTCTTACTCACATATTTTTTATGTGTGAAACCCTGGTGGCATAGTGGTAGCAGTTAAAAGCGCCGGCTGCTAACCAAAAGGTCTGCAGTTCAAATCCACCAGGCGCTCCTTGGAAACCCTATGGGGCAATTCTAGTCTGTCCTACAGGGTCGCTATGAATCAGAATCGACTTGATGGCAATGGGTTTGGTTTGGTTTTTGGAAGCTAATATACCTTTTGCATAAAATCACAAACTTTTTCTCCAAATTTCTTGACATTTACTGGAAAGGTAAAAGGCAAAAAAAAAAAAAAAGGCATGATTTGCCTATTCCTTACAAAACTGTTGTTGCTATCCAAAATTAATATGCCCTTTCAAAATGGCTGTTTGTTTTGCTAAAACAATATAAAGTTGCATTTAGCAGCTGTGGTTAAGAACTATAATGTCACATATACTTTTCAATAATTGTGGCTAGCATCCACGTAGGATTCAGGCTAAGGAGTCTGAGAGAGAAAATAAATCCAAATTGATCCTTTATTATAGAGAAAACTTAAATAGGCTCAAACTGTTAAACAGGATCTTACTTGTAAGCGAAGATTACATTGATAAAATTTACAAAGAAATTACCTTTGTATGAAAGAGCTTTTAAAAAAAAAAAAAAAAAAATCTTCAGCTGTGATCTGTTAAATCCCCTTATTGGAATTCACTAGATTAGTTACCACTTTTTCATTGCAACAAGGAAGTGGTGCTCATTCCTAGCTGCACATTAGAATGTCTCAGGGTAGATTTAAAAAATAGACTACCCTCTCCTGGACCCCACTAGCATATTCAGTTTATCAGGTATGTGGCGTGAGCATGAGTATTTTTTAAGCCCCCATGAGCGATTCTAAAGGAGCCCTGGTGGTGCAGTGGTCAAGCGCTTGGCTGCTAACTGAAAAGTCAGTGGTTGGAAGCCACCAGCCACTCCTCAGGAGAAAGCTGTGGCAGTCGGCTTCCAAAAGATTATAGAAACTTTTTGGGGCAGTTTTACTCTGTCCTATAGAGTTGCTACGAATCAGAATGGACTCAAGAGCAACAACCAACAGCTTGGTATTTTTGTTTGGTAATCTGCAATCAGAGTTGAAAACTGTGGCTCAACTCAGTGGGATAGGAAAGGCCATTTTCTCCTCAGCAGCACTAAGCAGTGTGTGAATTTGTTCCCCTTTCATTATGTTTAGGTCCCAGGTGGCACAAACGGTTAAGTGCTCAGCTACTAACCACAAGACTGATGGTTTGAATCCATCCTCAGGCACCTGAGAAGAAAGGCCTGCTGACCTACTTCCAAAAAATCAGTCAGTGAAAACCCTATGGAGCACAGTTCTACTCTGACATACATGAAGTCACCAGGAGTGGGAATCGACTCGATGGCAACTGGGTTTTCATTATTTTCAAATACCCTAAAACGACCTTCAAAAATTCTCTGATGTGGATTTTTCTCCAAATACCTTCCCATGACACTTGAAAATATCATGAACTTTAAAATGAAGAAACTGAAAGAGGTGCAGCAAGGTCATGTAGGTCAGTTCCCATCAGAAAACCAGACGCTCTGGATTCTGGAGAACCTTCCTCTTCCACTAGTTGACCTTGGAGAAAGCGTATCATCTCTCTGCTCTTCAAATTCCTCACCATCACTTTCCCCTAGTCTCATGTCTTCTTTTAAAAATTCTTGAAATCTTCAGTGTTCTGCTGGGACCACTCAAAGTCCCACAGTTTTTAGTCACTTGAACAGATTTTATTTAAGATCCTAAAGGAGATTTTTATTTTTTTATTTTTTTAGGATAACCCATGCTATTTTTTCCTTGAAACTTTATGACCTATAATTTTCCTAATTTTTTCTGTCCTGAGGGCCAAAATCTTCCATTCTTCTGGAAAAGTAAACCCCTAGTTTCTTTCATGACAACTCTCTCCCAACACTCAGGAATATTCCTCCCCATTGAAGCCCCTAAGAAGCGCTTGCTCCTCCTGAACATTGTAATACAAAGGATGAGGCCCGAGAGCTATCCAGTCTGGCTCCATCACAAAGACAAAAGCCTCAACCCTGTGCTTTCTGCTCTTTGGACCAGTTTCAACTTTACTATCATTTTTGGCCACCATGAATTTGCTCCACACCTCTGCCGACAACAGTACAGAGTATCAAAGTTATGTTTTTCTGGTTTTTTTTTTGTCATTTTTTTTTGCTTTTCACATCAGATTCTCAACACTTACATTTCTCTTCTCAAATATGATCTCTCCAAGATTTTCTACATGTATGGTTGTCACTGAATGCTTACGAAGTCTCCAGTCAGAAGGGCAAATAGCTTGGCTACGTTTGCCATTAATTTTCTCCCATAAACGTTGACATACTGTATGTGAAAACAGCAGTAAGTCATTCTCTATTACTTACATTACTCTTCTTCAATTTGTTTGCTAAAATAAAAACAGGAGCATTTCTCATGAGGAGTGCACACTTGAAATGTACTTGGCAGTAAGCAAATGGAAAATGGCAGATGATGTCATGTATGCATTGCATCTGTTCACAAATACTAGTGGCATCATTTATATGAACCTTTTACATATTGAAATTTGCAAGAACTTCTGCTGTGCTGTTACTTTTGGAAAGCCTGCTGGTATGTAGTGTTTAATTAAGTATTTTAAAATCATCCGTTTGTAGGTCTGTTCCACTTTAGCTAAAGTTATGACAGCTTGTCTCAGTTAGTTTTAAAAAAAAGAAGGCACAGTTTACTCTCTCTCTTTTGCATATACAGAATAGTTGTATTTTTAAGTGAAGTAAAATAGCATATCTTAGCGCTATAGAAAGGATAAGTTGGAATGTGTTCTTAATTTAATGTGCTGTCAAATTAAATAGACTAGATATGTAAAAGAATAATTTGATACAAAGATTCCATCTTTTAGGCTTATAATTATTTTTAATAATGATAATGTGTTATTATTTCAGTAAAAACAGATTTTCTCTTTCTCTGCAAATTTTTTGTTATGGAAAATTCACCCGTTGGAAGAAACCATCACTCAGCTAAAGTCATTTATATCCCATAAGCAAATTGACTTTCTCAGCTATGTAATTTATCCAAAGAACATCTCTTTGGTTTGCATTATACACTATTTTTATTCTTTTCTTACACTTGTTTACTACTCAATTTTCATATCATATTTTGTCATCAGAAGAGGAAAACCACATTCATTTGTTCTTTTTTCTTTTTCCTTCTCACCTTCTATCTTAAGGTTGAAAACATACAGCTAAATAATTCATCTTTCTTGAATTACAGACGCATTATTTTCAACAAGAGAAATCTTAAGTTTGAATTCCATTAGCCTGTGTAAAAATTCAGTCTTGGAAAAACATACATGTTTTATAGAGATGACCTACTAATTTTTCCCCTGACATTTTTTAATGTTTGGCAGGAGTTCACAGACTTTGCTAACTATTAATTCCCCCCCGCCCTCAAAGTTTTAATTATTTAATTACTACGTTTTGGTAATTAGAGCAATATTTCAAAGTGCAGTTGATATAATCTGGCAGGGTTAACCAGTGTTCTAGAAAATACAGTAGAGACATATACGTATTAATCTTGCTACTCTTCTCTTCACGTTGATACTTTTACCATGGCTTCCTTAGACAGACAATTTTTGTTATTCTGCCAAAAGCTACTATCCTTCAAACATCACTGCTGGCAAAACCATACTAAATCCTTGGAAACTTTTCTCCTCAAGTTCCTAAGTTTTCAGTCATTAACAAAAAGAAAGAAAGAAAAAGAAAAATGTAAAAAGGTACTGAGAAAAGCCCAGTGCTTACAGCTGGTTTCAGCAATTTCAACTTGCGCAAGACCTCATGTTTGTGAAAACAACCCAAGAATCTTTGAACAGGATGTAATCAACCTCCGATCTTCTGAGAAACCCTGCAAAAATGACTTCAATTGCCAAAAAAGAAAATAAAAAGAAAAAAGATGCTGTTTACAAGCAGCTATGTCGAAGGAAGAGCTATGCACACATGCGAGTGTATGCTGGCTTCCGAAGGGAAAGCAAGAAAAAGGACAAATCCCATCGCACCACCCTAAAATATCCAGTTGCTATCAGAACCCCGCAGAAGCTGTGGCCCATTCCCAAAGATGCCAACAATATTGAGGGAGACTTGTATTCACAAAACTCCCAATGGTAAGTGACCCAGGACAAAAAGATTATATTTGGCAGCAATTCTGCGTTGTCACTTTAAATGACAAAGAAGGAAGCGCCCTTAAATACCATTCACTCACCAGCCCCAACCCAAATCCTTCTTTTTTTCAAAATATTATCTGGCAGCTTCCCTAAAGGGACAGCAAGGCTTCGGGAGGGAATATTTGCAAATGATCCTTTAGATAAGTTTCATCTCCAAACCCTGCACCTACCTCTGTCAAGCCTTGTTTGTAGGGTCCGCGTGGGCTGGATAGGAAAAAAGACCCGGTGTGATGGCTTCTCCAAATTTACCAGAAAGAAAGGACCTGGATGCTTGTCCTTTAAGTGTCTCTAAACGTGGTTTGCATAGCTGGATCTCTGCTTATCTGTGCCTTTCGGCTTTCGCTTCCATACATGGATCTGTTCCCAACAGTAACTCCAAGCTGTCGAAAAGAAGCTATCTGGCAGCGCTCCGCTTCATCCAACACATGGATGATAAAAATACACATATAGCGATCCTTCCAGCCAGGCCGGCTTCCCTCTCCATGATCCTGCCACTATGCCTTTTTGCAAATACACTTTTGAGATTGGCCTTCTCACTTTCCAGATGTTTAGATTACAATCGATTTCACCCTGATTCGCGCGTAGAGCTTTTAGGGTGCGCGTTTGCTTCGCTTTATGAAAACAGAGACACAGTTATGGTTCCTTACCAGGATCTTTATCTTTAAAGATTCTGGTGATAAGCTATGTACAGAAACTGCAAAATGTTTAGTGAATGAATCAATATATAAACGGATGGCTGAACAAATGGAAAAGAAAATCTTATGAGAATAGATACATATATGTTAAAGGTACTTATTTAATTAGGAATAGTTGCTAAGTGGAAGACACTCTGAACTCTTTGCCTTAAAAGATAAGGTAGCAGAGGGACAAATAATTAAAATCTCTAAGAGAGAAGGAAAGGCAGGGTTTGTGTTTGAACAGCTTCTCCTTTGGGAACCTGGCCAGTTTCTGCTAAGCTACTAGTCCAGCATATGCTTTGAGATTTATAAAACATTTTTTTAAATTATTAAAGACTGTAAACCTGAATGACATAGTAGAATACTAATTGATACATTTGTTAATTGTCAGTGATTCTTTAAACGACAGAGAATCGTGACCTAAGTCTTAGTGGGGTTAAATGCTGCTCCGTACGGTAAAAAGGTACTCTCTTAGGGGTTACTGAATTCCTGCTTGGTCTTCCAGTTTTTTTGAAATTTAGATTCTCATTTTTTCATTTATCTTTCTTTTCAGTTTGTTGTTACACTTATCTGAAAAATATCTCTGGACAGACACAGAGAGGTGATTTCTAAAGAACCTTCTTCCTTTGGTTCCTATTTTTCAACATCATGTTGAAGCTCTCGCAGATACTCTTATTCCAAGAAGTAAAAAAGAAATTTAAGACATACAGATATAATTCAGTTTGATGCAACCAAAATGGTACTAGTTTGCTTAAAACTAGGAAAAAGGGAACGATAAATGGAGTAAAAAGGGACAGATAGACAAAATAATATTGCCAAAACGATAATTGTTGTAAGGGGTTGATAGGTACGAGTGAGTTCATTATGCTATTTATTCTACTTTAGGTCCATTTATAATTTCTATTAATTAACATAAAATAATGAGAAAGAGAAGAGTACAAAACAAATACATTAATGGCAAGTTTGGGGAGTTTTGGAGCCCTGGTGGCACAGTGGTTAAGCGTTGGGCTGCTAACTGAAGGTCGGCAGTTTGAATCCACCAGCTGCTTCTGGGAAACCCTAAGGGGCAGTTCTATTTTGTCCTATGTGTTCTCTATGAGTTGGAATTGACTCAAGGGAAATGTTTTGGGGAATCCTACATTTGACTCTGTGCAAAAGCACCCAGGCCAAGACCAGAAGAGGCAAAATTGTATTTTTTTATTCAAAATATTCTGAAATGTCACCTTCCCCCTCCCTACCTCCAACCAGGGTTATTCTGTGTACGAATAATTTATAATCTAATGAAAATTAATATATACTTTTTAAAAAGTTAACTTAATATATCCCAGTGATAGGCATAGTAGGTGGTTACCCAGGAGCCACTCAATGTCTCTTCGTCTCTTGTCTTTTTCTCCTTCACAGGTCAAAATGCTAAACCTTTTTTTTTTTGTGTTTTCATTCTCCCTTGCAGCAGCCAGGGATGACTATGAGATATAAAGAGTCCTCTGGCCAAAGAGGTGCAAACAAGAGCCTCCAGGTGGGACTTTCATGAAAGGTTTTATTTATTGGTTAAAAAGGGATAGACTCAGCTTTCGCCCCTTTTGTGTGTCTTACCCCTTCCATCCATTTCCTTCCCAGAAAGCAAGCATAAAACGTGGAATTATGGCAGCCCTTTTGTGACTAGAAGGGAATAAGCACAAGGACAAAAGCCTGCAAGCTAAAGAAGGTAAAACAGAAGACAGAAAGAACTTCAGTTCTTGCCGGCATCATTGAGTAGCTGGACCAACCCGGAGCTACACACCTCTAAATTAATTATAAGGTGAGAAAATCAAAACCATAATTAACACAAAAAGCAGATTCTAGAATACGAACTCAGGACTCAAATTAGAAGACTATGTTCTGGTCGTGGCTCTGTTAATTACTAGCTGTGTGACGTTGAGCATGTCACAGATTTCTTCCTCTGTTGGTTAGGAAAGAGAAACTTGGCCTTGGCCTCCTTACCCAGGAATTATCCCATAGGTGAGTGTATGTGACGTATCATCATACATTGTAAGGGATCCCTGGGTAGCACAGATAGTTAAGCACTCAACTACTAGCCCAGAGGTTGTTGACTTGAACCCACCCAGAGGTGCCTCCAAAGACAGGCCTGGCGATCTGATTCTAAAACATCACAGCCTTGAAAACCCTATGGAGCAGCTCTACTCTGCAGGGTCACCATGAGTCACAATCGACTTGATGGCAACTAACAACAACAACAAATCATATCAGTGTAAGATATTGCTTATTTAATGTATGCTTTTGTGTGCCATTGAGTTGATTCCAACTCATAGTGACCCTACAGTGCAGAGTAGAACTGTCCCATAGGGTTTTCTCGGCTGTAATCTTTATGGGAGCAGATTGCCAGGTCTTTTCTCCCTCCAAGTCGCTGGTGGGTTCACACTACCGACCTTTTGGTTAGTAGCCCAGTGCTTAAACATTGAGCCACTAGGACTCTGACTGATACATATAATCCAGTGACTCTACAGTTAAATATACAGAGCTTAGGAGTCTGCTTTCTGTTTAAAGAAGAATTTGCAGACCTTTAGTTTGACTGGCATAGCATCAAACCTTTTGGGAATTCTTCTCTGAAGTTAGAAACGCCCAAGGTATGGAAGCTTATAAATTCCAAAATGTGCTTGTCTGTGTTAGTTCATCCATACTGAGACTGCATGCTCTTGGTGAGATTTGCTGTGAGAGCGAGCCAGTTTCCTGCTTTACCTCCGATAGACAGTACTCTAAGGAAAAGGAAGGCTCAGAAGACTCATTTCTATTCTGATCTTTCCCAACTCTGGAGAATACTCTAGAATTCATGTATAGAAAAAGATCTCCTGATAACGAAGTTAAAGGCCTTCAAGTTTCCAAAGAAATGGGTTCAACTGGTCTCTCGTGAGCACTGTAAATGTGGAAGTCAACAGGGATTTGCCTAACTCTATGGAGAAGGAAGTCATCTCCGGGTGGTGCAAATGGGTAACATACTCAGCTGCTAACTGAAAGATTAGAGGTTCAAGACTATACAGAGATGCCACAGAAGAAAGGTCTGGCCATCTACTTCTGATAATCTGCCATGAAAACCCTATGGAGCACTGTTCTACTCTGACACACATACGGTCACCGTGAGTTGAAGTTGACTTGATGACAACTTTTTTTTTTTCCTTAATGGGGAAGGATATAGGTGTGCTATTTCACTATGAGATACTTTGCACAGATTGCTCCTTTCGTTGGGATAATCTGCACCACATCCCTTGCCAAAAGTATGTGCACACACATACATGCAAGTTTCTGATGTGAGAACAGAGCCTCAATTTTTTTAAGGTTCACCTCAGTGTCTCCTCCTCTCTGAAGTCTTCCCTGATCTCACCATCACGTATTGTAAGCACATATGACTGATGATTGTACTTCTTTTTCTGTCTGCCTTTGGCCATCAGCCTGAGCTCCTGGAGAACAAGGACCGTGTGTGTATGTTATTGTGTCCCCAGGCTCCGTCACAGTGTCTGTCCTATAGTAAGCAAACTTTAGCATAGGTTTATTAAGGGACTAAATGCAGCCATAAAAGAGTGAAAAACAAATAAATGGTAGTTAATGCTTACTACCTGCCATTAGCCTGGAAGCCCTCCCTGCTGTATGAGGTTTAAGACTCTCAGATACCCACTGCTCATATGGGTAGAGATCGTTAAGTCACAAACAAAACAAAGCATCAAAAAATATTGACATCATTCTGATTCAGCTGGGCAGATGATCTAAAGTTTCCAGTTACTCAAGGCAGTACTACATCAGCACAGACCATTTACAGGGAATATCTGACCCAAATTATTGATTTGGAAAAGTAAGATGAAGGGTTGTAATATATTTTTTTAAGATATTCAATTTTGGGTGATATTTTTCCTTCTGTTTTTCTAAGAATATGAGGGCAATCATTTATGAAAGACTTGTGTACATAGCAAGTTTTCGAGAGTATGAAGGCAATTGTGTTGAAGGAATAGATAGGAGAAATGCAGGTAAATTATTCTTATATATATATATTTTCTTTTTGAATTTGATTTCTACCAATGCTATGAATTAGTGACTTATTCTAAAAGAAAAGTAATTTATCTTCAGAGTTAAAGTGCAGAAAGAAAATACATCAAGACTAGGAATAAGAAAAAGAGTTAAATGAGGCTCCTACTTAGCCCTGAAGAACCAGCTCAAACATTACCTCCTCTGGGTAGATTTTCCTGGCCTGTCCCCAGTACCACCACTGGCACAGTAATTAAATTTTTTCTCAGTTGGGTTCTCTTAGCACAATACCCAGACTTCTTTTATAACCCATACTTGGCTATACATATCCATGTGAGCTTCTCAAGTACAAAAACATGTTTTCTTCACCTTTAGATCTTAGAGCCTAGCGCAGTCCCTGGAACACTCTGGAGCTCAATAAATATTTGTTGAATTAAATTGAAAAAAAAGCAAAAACATACCTTTATTTCTAAAAGATTTTGATGTCCTCAGAGTGATAGCATTTCCATTATTTAATTTTGTCACTCTATTTTATCTTCCTTTAAGAACCAGCATACAGTCAGAAAAGTAAAATGACTTACCTACCATTACCTACCATTTGAATTCTCCAAAGATATAGCTGAGTCACTTTTTCTTTTGTTGTTGTTAGCTACTCCTCTAATCTCCGTTTATCCTTAAGGTAAACCATGAGTGGAGAAATGTGTTTCACAACCAGTTGGAGCACTAGTACTTGCTGTAAGTAGCCAGGTTGAAATGTGGTTTCCCGCGTCACAGAGTTATTACCGAGAGATGCTTTTATGGCACCAGGCAGAGCTGCTGCTCAGGTGGAAATGGGTCAGCCCCTAAGCATGGAAGCGGGAAGCTTTTCCTTAAAGAGTTTGCTAATCTATAAGTATATTTTAGTATTTTTCCTGGCTACTGACGTCTTTCTCCAATTTGAACTTTTATATGTTGCTCCAATGTGGCTGTGATGTGGGAAGCTATGCCACTTATTTAAAATACCAGCAAGGTGACCCATGGTGGACTGGTTTCAGCAGAGCTTCCAGACTAAGACAGACTAGGAAGAAAGGCTCTGGCAATCTACTTCTGAAAGTTAGCCAACGAAAATCTTACAAATCACAACAGAATGTTGTCCAACTTATGCTGGTAGAGAAGCCCCTTAGGTCGGAAGGCACTCAAAATACAGAGCGGCCGCAACAATGAACTCAAGTATACCAATGATGGTGAAGACAATACACTTTGTTCTGTTGTACATGTGCTGTCATGAATTGGCGTCAACTCATCGGCAACTAACAACCACCACGTATTACTCTAAAAGGGGTTGGCGAATGTAACCAGAAAGGATTGCAATCAGGAATCACACTCAACGCAGGTAAACAATGGAAGTACCAGTTGAAAAGGCTAGTCAGAGGGTCTATCTTGGTCAAAACCTACCATTTGTCTACCTTACAACAGAAGTGAAAGAATAGATGGTTGTTTAAAATTGAGCTAAAGTGGTACAAATGTTCAGACCCCACAGCTAGCTGTCCTTAGGACCACCTGAGAAAATAATGCAGTCAAGGTGCTTATCACTTCTGTCTCCATTATTACAATGGACAATTAACTTTAAACAGGTGCCCCATTTCCCATGTATAATGCACAATGCTGTCAGTTAAAAATTCCAAAGACATGCTTTCATCACGTTTCCCCAACCTTTCCAGATGACAGCTATTTCTCCCGCCTCCAAAATTTCGCAGTAATTTTTCTTTTTTTGCTAACATTAAAATTAATCTTATTCTGCCTGATGATATTTCTTGTCATGTCTCTTGAAGTTTTAAGCTCCTTGTGGACAGGACTCATGCTCATTTGAAAACTTTGATATATTTACCCCAATTCTAATATGATGATAGGGACACAATAAATACTCAATTTATGAATTGAATGAACATAAAAGAAAACAAATGGAGTATATAGAATTTTAAACTGCAATAACAAATGGACTCTAAATATAAGAGATAGAGATTAACCTACTTTAATGCAAACTGTATAATTGACTATTATAATCTTACTGCCATTGAGTTGATTCCGACTCATAGTGACCATACAGGACAGAGTAGAACTGCCCCATAGGGTTTCCAAATCTGTAATCTTTATGTAAGCAGACTCTCCCGTGGAGCGGCTGGTGGTTTCAAAAAGCTGACCTTTCCGTTAGCAGCCGAGTTCTTTAACCACTGCACCACGAGGGCTCCTTGATGAGGCCTCTACTACAGAAATATTTCTCTAGACCAGAATTATCACCCCCTCTCAAGACCAATTTGAGAATCCAACAGTCACTTGTTTTGCATGAAGACATTCCTGATGCATTCATATAAATTTGATTTGTATTAACTATACTGCATATAAACAACAACCAAAAAAACCAAACTCGTTGCCATTGAGTGGATTCTGGCTCATAGCGACCTTATAGGACAGAACAGAACTGCCCCATAGGGTTTCCAAGGCTGGAATCTTTAAGGAAGCAGACTGCCACATCTTTCTCTTGCGGAACAGCTGGTGGGTTCAATCTGCTGATCTTTTGGTAGCAGCTGAGCACTTCACCACTGTGCCACCAGAGCTCCTCCATACACATATATGTGAATGCATTTTAAGTCATTTTTAAGAGGAAAAAAATTGGATTTAAGGCATCATTTGTGGAATAAATTGCAGCAAAGGGAAGAATCCAAGTTGGAGACAGATGTCAGTAGCCAGGATTAACAAACTCTTTAAGGAAAATGGGCCATCTCATTTATTTAGTGTAAGTGAGAACTATTACACACCATGCAAAAAAGATAGCAACAACAGTAACAATAACAACAACAGCAACAATAACAACAACAGCAGCAACAGCACCAAGGAAGATAGTTGTTGCTGTCGTTAGATGCTGTGGCTCCGACTCCCGTTGATCTCATGTACAACACAGTGAAATGTGGCCAGTCCTTCATGGTCTTCATAACCGCCAGCCAACGTGTTCAAGCCCATCTTCGTGGCTTTTGTGCCAATCCACCTTGCCTAGTGTCTCCCATGCCCTCATTGGCCTCCTATTCATCAAACACAATGTTCTCCTCTAACAGTTGAGCCCTCCTGATGACATGTCCAAAGCAAGCTATTCAGACAATGTTCTGTTGTGATCCGTAAGGTTTTCTTTTTTTCTTTTTCCCCATACAAAAATGTCTACATACATTGTTATGTGACTCTAATTGCTCTCCCTGTACTGTGACAGCACACTCCCCCTTTCCACCCCTGATTCCCCATGTCCATTCAACCAGCTCCTGAACCTCTCTGCCTCCCCATCTCACGTCCAGACAGAAGCTTCCCATTCAGTCTGTTATATCTACTTGAGCTAAGAGGCACACTCCTCACGATTATCCCTTTCTGTCCCACAGTCCAGTCCAATCCCTGTCTGAAGAGTTGGCCTCGGATATTGTTTTGGTTCTGGGCTGATAGAGAATCCAGGAGCCATGCTTTCCGGGCTTCCT
>NW_004443941.1:22602544-22603685 GCF_000243295.1 Trichechus manatus latirostris | reverse complement strand
TGAAGTGCCTGTTCATATCCTTTGCCCATTTTTTAATTGGGTTATTTGTCTTTTTGTTGTTGAGGTTTTGCAGTATCTTGTAGATTTTAGAGATTAGACACTGATTGGATTTGTCACAGCCAAAAAATTTTTCCCAGTCTGTAGGTTGACTTTTGCCTCTTTTAGTGAAGTCTTTTGATGAACATAAGTGTTTGATTTTTAGGAGCTCCCAGTTATCTAGTCTCTTTTCCAACACTTGCGCATTGTTACTTATTGGTCATATTATGTTTACGCCATGTATTAGGGCTCCTAGCATTGTCCCTATTTTTTCTTCCATGATCTTTATCGTTTTCACTTTTATATTAAGTCTTTGATCTATTTTGAGTTAGCTTTTGTGCATGGTGGGAGGTATAGGTCTTGTTTCAGTTTTTTTCAGATGGATATCCAGTTCTGCCAGCACCATTTATTAAAGAGACTGTCTTTTCTCCAGTTAACGGACTTTGGGTCTTTGTCAAATATCAGCTGCTCATAGATGGATGAATTTATGTCTGGATTCTCAATTCTGTTCCATTGGTCTATGTATCTGTTGTGCCAGTACCAGGCTGTTTTGACTACTGGTACGGTATAATAGGTTCTAAAATAAGGTAGTGTGAGGCCTCCCACTTTGTTCTTATTTTTGAGTAATGCTTTACTTATTCGGGGCCTCTTCCCTTTCCATATGAAATTGGTGATTTGTTTCTCCATCTCATTAAAAAATGCCTTTGGAATTTGGATCAGGATTGCATTGTATCTGTATATTGCTTTGGGTAGAATTGACATTTTCATAATGTTGAGTCTTCCTATCCATGAGCAAGGTATGTTTTTCCACTTATGCAGATCTCTTGGTTTCTTGCAGTAGTGTCTTGTAGTTTTCATTGTATATGTCTTTTACGTCTCTGGTTAGATTTATTCCTAAGTATTTTATCTTCTTGGGGGCTATTGTAAATGATATTGATTCAGTGACTTCCTCTTTGAGGCTCTCTTTGTTGGTGTAAAGGAATCCAACTGATTTTTGTATGTTTATCTTGTCTGAAACTTTGCTGAAATCTTCTATTAGTTCCAGTAGTTTTCTTGTGGATTCTTTGGGGTTTTCTGTGTATAAGATCATATCATCTGCAAATAG
>NW_004443941.1:22582317-22601160 GCF_000243295.1 Trichechus manatus latirostris | reverse complement strand
TTATGGCCTAATATGAGGCCTATTCTGGAGAATGTTCCATGTGAGTTGGAAAAGAAACTATACTCGGCTGCTGTTGGGTGGAGTGTTCTATATATGTCTATGAGATCAAGTTGGTTGATTGTGGCATTTAGATCTTCCCTGTCTTTGTTGAGCTTCTTCCTGAATGTTCCGTCCTTCACCGAAAGTGGTGTGTTGAAGTCTCCTACTATTATCGTGGAACTATCTATCTCTCTTCTCATTGCTGTCAGAGTTTGTTTTATGTACTTTGAATGCCCGTCATTGGGTGCATAAATATTTATTATTTTTATGCCCTACTGGTGTATTGACCCTTTAATCATTATATAGTGTCTTTCCTTATCCTTTGTGGTGGATTTTACTTTAAAGTTTATTTTGTCAGAGATTAATATTGCCACTCCTGCTCATTTTTGAGTGTTGTTTGCTTGGTATATTTTTTTCCATCCTTTTTTAGTTTGTTTGTGTCGTTAAGTCTAACGTGTGTCTCTTGTAGGCAGCGTATAGAGGGATTGTGTTTTTTTAATCCAATCTGCCACTGTCTGTCTCTTTATTGGTACATTTAGTCCATTTACATTCAGCATAATTATTGATAGGTATGAGTTTAGTGCTGTAATCTTGATGTCTTTTTTTGTGTGTTGTTGACATCTTCTTTGTTCCACTTAATTTTCTGTGCTGAGTCATTTTTCTTTATGTATTTTCTTTTCACCTTTTTCATAGTTGTTGATTTTGTGTTTGCTGAGTCTTTATATTTTTCTAGTTTTTTATTATGAGTTGTAGGATTGTTAGTTTCCTTTGTGGTTAGTTAATATTTACCCCTATTTTTCTAAGTTTATACCAGTCTTTTATTTCTTTATATCTCCTTGACTTCCTCTCTGTCTTAGGCTGGGTTCTCTAGAGAAGCAAAACCAGTAAGGTGGATAAGTATATATATATATATATAGAGAGAGAGAGATTATATCAAGGAAACAGCTCACGTGACTGTAGAGGCTAGAACATCCCAAGTCCATGGGATGCTCCTCTGGAAAATTTCTAGATTCTTATTTTGGGAGCTTGCAGAAGCCATCATGGATTGACTCTTCATGTGATTTGATATCAACTGTTGTCTACGAGCCAACAATAAGTTATTGTATTTGTGTATTTTATATTTGCTTACTGTGTCCTAGTTTCTTGTTTTGTTTTGATATATTATTGGCCCATTTGAAGCTCTAATGTCCTGTCACTAGGTTGTTAGATCTGTTACTAGCTATGTGAACTCAGGAGTCTGCCCACTCCTCCTGTATAGATTCAGCTTAGGTGCCCAGGTAGATAGTCACCAAGTGAGTCACGTAGACTGTCACTTACAGCCCTAGACAGGCATGGGTGATTGGTGTAGGCACATGTATCTGGCTGCCTCAGGGAGACACACTCTGAGCAAAGCAGTGGGCTAATGGCCGCCCCCAAGTGTCCAGGAGGAGGCATGTCCCTGTTTCCTAGAGTGCGTAGGTGGATGGGTTTTGCAGCCAGACTATGAGCAGCTAATGCTGTTGGCTGTAAGGACTGGGGGGCACCTCTTATTCATGGGCCCCTATCGCAGATGGCTAGGTGGCATGGGTGGAGCCACAAGTCCTCAGGCCCCTGACGTGAGTAGGTGAAGACCCTGCTTAATGGGCAGAGCAGTGTCAAATGTCAATAACCTGCCACTTCACAGCTGAAACTGTTGAAGTTAGAGTTCTGGTATATACCCTGTTGTACTGCAGTAGTGGGGGCCTACGCTGTTGAGATGGTGGGCCCACACAAGTCTATGCAGGGGGAAAGGCACTCAAAGTTCCTTATGCCTGTGCCTAGGTGAAGGAGCTGTGCCTACCGTGGGTCCCTGGCTTAGGGTAGCTGGCAGTTTATTTTTTCCCTTGTTTGTTAATTTGTTCACTGTCCAAAGCAGGGAGAATGGCTCTGGGCATGTGATGGATCCTACTTCCAGCCTAGGGGACTCAGCAGTTGCTGAAGCCAGTCCGGGACCCAGTGCATAGCAGGGAGCAGGGAGGTAAATGGGAGAGAAGTTTTTCCCTAAGGGAATGTTTTTGATCAGCGAGGTAAGCCATACGCAAGTACTTATCTTTCGTTGAGGGATGCTTCTCACTGGTTCTGCATGGCCAAGTAGACTCTCAGTTGCTGGGTCTCTCCCAGTGCGGAAAATGCACCTCCCGAGCACGGCTGCTTGCTTGTCTCACCACTCACCCTGGAGCTGCTCAGGCCTGAAGGGCTCAGGCTCTCACCGGGTCAGGTCTGGCAACTCCTCACTGCTTCCTAACCGTGTCTCCCTCCCCCTGCCACTCAGTCCGGTTCCTCAACTCTGCCTTTGATGTTTAGGGCTCCCAGATTGCCATATACAATCGAATCACTTGTTTTTTCGGGTCTTTGTTGTAAGAGGGTCCACCAGAAGCGTCTGACTACTCTGCCATCTTGGCCCCGCCTCCGGTGATCCATAAGGTTTTCATCAGGTAGTTTTTAGAAGCAGATCACCAGGCCTTTCTTCTTATTCTGTCTTAGTATTGAAGCTCCACTGAAACCTGTTCATCATGGCTGAGCCTGCTGGTATTTAGAATATAAGAGGCATAGCTTCCAGGATCGCAGCAACACACAAGCCACCACCATACAACAAACCGAGCGATGGAAAGTGGGTTCTACACGATTATGTCACTGCAAATGAAGTCATCACAGGCCGCACTCCATTGGTTATGCTCCATTGCTTGACAATCAGGCCAATTCTATTACAAATTCACTTAGCCAGAATTCTACAATTCTCACATCCCATTCACACAGAAAATTATATGCCCTACTGAGTCTGAGTTTGGAAGCTAATTTAAGTTACTTAGACTTGGTACTTTTTATCGTTGCAACTACATGCCTTTGCAAAAATATTGGCAGTAGAAGATAGCTTAACAAGGGTAGAAAATATATTTAAAGGTTTGTAAAAGACAAAAAGAAGTTATTTTTGAAGATTCCGTTAAGCTTTCTGTTTACCTTTTAGTCACAACCTCAATAGCTATAGAGAGTTCTGTGGATACACTGCAAAAGAATAAGGATGCCCCTTTCAGAGAAAAGATCTGAGCTATCTCTGATTTCACTCCTCCTTTTGGAGATGAGGCTTTTTTTTGGGGGGGGGGTTCAATGGAGGGAATGCTGGCAAATACTGCACCCTTCCTTTTCTTGTGACTTAAAGTGAGTTCATTTACTTTAATAACAATGGTTAAAAAGAATAACACATTCTATTTGGATTAGGTTGAATTACTGTCTTTAGTATGACCACAAATATTATATACAAAAGAGAAGTACCTATTCTTGTCCTGACCTACAGCCTACCAAACTTGTGAAAGCTGTTTGGAAATTTCCGTTCTATCTGAATTTTGTTCTTAAAGCAGCTGTTAACAACCTCTTCTGTACTCTGAGCCATCAATTTAATGCTAAGCTTCACTGAGCAATTGGTTGTAAATGCTTTCCCCATCAGATTATAATTGTTGATTATCTAGAGATGCTTAATCAACAGTATTGCACTGGCAGCTTTCACAGTCCTTCCTCATCAGCTTTCTATCTCCCTCAATTTACTTTAGTATATGGCAGATCACCATACATGGTGAATGAAAGAATGTGATGTGGGTGGAGTTGTGCCAACAACCATGAAGCATTTTACCGTACTTGCTTACTAACAAGTTTGCCTGCCGTAGTTTCATGGATGCTGGAAGAAGACACGGGACCCCTGGGTCAGAGACAAAGGACTAGTACTTATGGCACAGCAAGAAGCTTGGGTATCAGCATATTTGCAACAGTTCCTCTTGCTCTCAAGTTTTATTTGGGTAATGTCAATGGACCCAGATAGACCCTGCTCGTGCAAATTTGCGTTCCAGCCTTCTTGCTGCTCAGCAAAAAAGACTGGGGAAAGAAGTGGGGAGGTAGACGAGACTTGCCATTGACAGGATTAACTCCTCTTCTTTCAGCACTACAGGCTAGACATTAGTCTTTTTCATCTGTTCTCAATAGTCAATGCACACAGTATAAGCAGTCCAAAAAGTATAATTGGACCAAGAATGTGTTTTTCAGGGGCCCTGGTGGCCCAGTGGTTAAGTGCTTGGCTGCTAACTGAAAGGTCTGCTGTTCAAATCCACAAGCCACTCTGCTAGAGAAAGATGTGGCAGTGAGCTTCTGTAAAGATTAACAGTCTTGTAAACCCTATGGGGCAGTTCTACTCTGTCCTATAGGGCTGTTACGTGTTGGAATCTACTTGGCAGCAGTGGGTTTGGTTTTGGACTGTGGTTTTCAGCAAGTAATCACAGAAAAATGTGATTTTTGCTGACCTTAAGGACAATATCCGGTAAATATATTATTTTTCTCTTACTAGAACCAGATAGGCTAGGGGTGCAAATGTCCAACACAATTATGAACACATTCCTTGAATACAGAAAAGTTATGTATTTCAATAGAGAGCATTTATAATGATAATTATTAACATACTTATTGATTCATTTTACAGAAGTGGTAGACTCTAAGTGTTCATAGTAAGATAGACCTGGAAAGAATTGTGAATGAGAAAAAAAAAAAAAAAGGGAAAAATCTTAATATTAAGGGGGTGACGGTGACAAGGCAAACCAGAAATCATTTGACATAGAAATTGACTTTTTTTATTTTGGTTGAAACATCTGTGGCTCACTGAGACAACTATGTATTTTATGTGTAGATTTTTTTATTGCATTATGTTTTCATTAATTTTTAAAAAAATTTTGACATAATTGTAGATTCACATATGGTTACAGAAAGCTCCCATGTGTTCTTCATCCAGTTTCCTAAATGATTGTTGTTGTGTGCCGTTGAGTTGATTCCGAAACATAGAGACCTAGTAGGACAGTAGAACTGCCCCGTAGGGTTTCCTAGGCTATCAGCTTTACAGAAGCAGATCCCCAGGGCTTTTCTCCTTCGGAGCTCCACTGGGTGGGTTAGAACTGCCTATCTTTCCATTAGCAGCCAACCACTTAACAATTGCACCACCAGGGCTTCTTCTGAAATGATAACATCTTGTAAAAGTAGAGTACATTCTTACAACCAGGATACTGGCATTGACCTAATCAAGATACAGAACATTTCCATCACCACAGGATTCTTTCTGTTGCCCTTTTATAGATACATCCATTCCCTCCCACTCCACTCCCTACTTAATTCCTGACAACCACTACTCTGACATTTCTGTAACTTTATCATTTCAAGAATGTTATGTAGTTGAATCATGCAGCATGTAACTTTCTGGAGATTCATCCAGGTTGCTGAGTGTGTCAATGATTTGTTCCTGTTTATTGCTGAGACAGTTTCTTTAAGTGTTCATCAGCTGATGGACATCTGGATTGTTTCTAGTTTTTGGCTGTGGATATCTGTGTAAATATAAGTTTTCATTTCTGAGGGATAAGTGCCCAACAGTGCAATTGCTGGATCATGTGATAGTGGCATTTTTAGTATTTTTAAGAAACTGCTGAACTGCTTTCCAGAATGGCTGTGCCATTTTACATTCTCACCTGCATTGTATGAGTGATTGAGTTTCTCTCAATGTCATTTGGTGTTGTCAGTTTTTATTTTAGCCATTCTGATACATGTGTAGTGATAGCTCATTGTGGTTTTAATTTGCATTTCTCTAGTGGCTAATGGTATTGACCATCTTTTCATGCACTTACTTGTGATTTGAATATCCTTTTTTGGCGAAATATCTTTTCATGCCATTTGCCCGTTTTATAATCGGATTGTTTCTTTTTTAGCTGTTGAGTTTAGGGAGTTCTTAGATCTAGTCCTTTGTAGGATATGTTGTTTGAAAATATTTTCTGTCACTCTATAGCTTATCTTTTCATCCTCTTAACAGAGTCTTACACAAAGCAAGTTTTTAATTTTGATAAAGTCCAATTTATCAAACTTACTTATGAATCATGCTTTGACGTCAAGTCTAAGGGAGCCTTTGCGTAGCTGTAAATCCTGAAGATTTTATCCTGTTTTTTTTTTTTTCTCTAAGACTTATATAGTTTTACATTTTATATGTAGGTCTGTGATTCACTTTGAGTTAATTTTTGCATAAATTGTGAGACTTGAGTCAAGGTTCTTTTTCTGCCTATGGATGTCCAATTGCTCTAGTACCATCCGTTACCTTCTTTCATTGAATTGCTTTTTCTCCTTCGTCAACAATCAGTTGGGCATATTTCTGGGTTCTCTATTCTGTTCCATTGATCTCTGTGTCTGTTCCTCCACATAACATACAGCCTTGATTACTGTAACAATTTAATGTCTTGAAATCAGAAAATCATATAGACTGATTTTTCACATTTTATTCTTCTTCTTGAAAATTGTTTTAGCTATTGAAGTTTTTTGCTTTTCCATATAGATTTTGGAATAATCTTGCCTTTATCTGCAAAACACCTTGCTGGGATTTTGATAGAAATTGTGTTAAACCTGTATATTAAGTTGGAAGAATTGTCTTTACTATGTTGAGTCTTCCAATCCATGACTACGGTATGTTACTCCATTTCTTTAGGTTTCTTTAATTTCTTTCATCAGCATTTTTTAGTTTTTCAGCATATAACTTCTGTACATGTTTTGTTTGATTTACACTTATTTTTGAGCAATTTTAAATATTTCATTTTTAATTTTCGTGTCCACTTGTTTATTTGCTAGATTATAGAAATAATTGATTTTTATATGTTTATCTTGTCTCATATTATTTGCTTAACTCATTGTTTCTCTAGGAAGGTTTATTATTTTTTTTGGAGATACCTTGGGATTTTCTATGTAGACAATAGTGCAATTTTCTTTGTTCCTTTTTAATCTGTATTCCAAGAAGCCCTGGTGGTGCAGTGGTTAAAGTACTCAGCTGCTAACTGTAAGGTTGGTGGTGAAACCCACCAGCTGCTCCTTGGGAGAAAGATGTGGCATTCTACTCTCTTAAAGATTACATCCTTGGAACCCTATGGGGCAATTCTACTCTGTTCTATAGGGTCACTATGAGTTGGAATCATCTATATAGCAACGGGTTAATCTGTATTCTTTTTATTTCAATTTCTTGATTTATTTCTTTGGCTAGAACTTCCAGTGTTATGCTGAATAAGAGTGATAACAGAGGACATCCTTACCGTGTTCCTGATTTTAGGGGCAAGCACTAAGACTTTCACTATTAAGCATAAGTGAGCTGTAGGATCTTTGTAGATGGTTCTTGATCAAGTTGAGCAAGTTCCCCCATTCCTATTTTTATGAGAGTTAAAAAGATTTTTTTATCATAAATGTGTGTTGAATTTTGTCAAATGCTTTTTCTCATCAGTTGATATGACAATGTGATTTTTTTCTTCATTATCCCGTTAATATAGTGGATTATATTGATTGATTTTGAAATGGTGAATCAGCCTTGAATGCCTTGAATAAACTGTACTTGGTCATGGTGAATAATTTTTTGTATATATTGCTAAATTCTAAAATTTTATTTAGAATTTAGGATTTTTTAAAGGATTTTGTTAGGGTTTTTTTTTCTGTATTCATGAGGTGTATTGCTCTGTATTTTTCTCTTTCTTTTTTTTTACTGTTTTTTTGTGGCTTTGGTATCTGGATAATATTAACTTCATAAAATGAATTTTAAAAAGTTCCCTTGTCTTCTATTTTTCTGCCAAAGATTGTGTAGAGTTGGTGCTAATATTTTTTTAGATGTTTGATAGAATTCTTCCATGAAACCATCTGGGCTTCGAGATTTTTTTTTTTTTAATTTTAAAATTACATATTCAATTTTCTTAAGAGTTAAAGGGCAACTCAAATTATCTTTTTCATATTTGATGAGTTGTGGTAGTTTGAGCTTCTCAAGGAATTAGTCCATTTTATCTAGGTTGTTAAATTAATGTGTGTACAGCTGTATGTAGTGTGCTCTTATTATCCACTTTATGTATGCAGGCTCTTTAGTGATATTCCCTGTTTCACTGCTGATGCTTTTCTCCTCTCTCCTCTTATTTGTCAGTTTTGATAAAGGTTTACTGATTTTATTGATCTTAAGAAAACAAAATAAAAAAAAAATAGCTTTTTGTTTTGATTTATTCTATTCTTTTTCCAGTCTCAATTTCATTGATTTCTGCTCTTCTCTTTATTATTTCTTTTCTTTTGTGTGTGTGTGTGTTTGTGGGGGTGGGGGTTATATTGGTCTTCCTTTTCTAGGCTCTAGAGGTGTGAACTTGGATTATTGATTTGAAATTTTCCTCTATTTTAATGTAAGCATTCTGTGCTATGCATTCCCCCCAGCACTACTTTAACTGGATCCTAGGAATTTGGACATGTTGTATTTTTATTCATTTCTTTCTTTTTTTTCTGATTTATCTTGAGAACTACTTTGTGACCCATGAATTACTTACAAGCAGATTTTTTAGTTTCCAAGTGTTTGGAGTTGTCTTTCTCTTACTGATTTCTGGTCATAGAACACACTCTGTATGGTTTCAACTTTTTTTAATTTGTTGAGGTTTGTTTTGTGGCCTAAGATAATTTCTGTCATGGTATATGTTCTCTTGTTATTGGGTGGAATGTTATATAGATGTCACTGAGATCCTGTTGGCTGATGGTGATGCTGATTCCTTCTATCTCCTTCTTGATTTTTTTGTCTAGTTGTTATATTAATTGTTGTGGGGGAGGGTCTTGAAGTCTCCAACTATAGTCGTTGATTTGTCTACTTCTCCTTTCAATGTTTTCAGTTCTGGCTTCACATATTTTGTTGTCATTTTACCAGTTTGAGTAATGTGTAGAAAGTATCTTCCTTTATATCTTTTTATACACATTATTTATAATATGGAAACCCTGGTGGTGTAGTGGTTAAGAGCCATGGTGGCTGGTTAACCAAAAGGTTGGCAGTTCAAATCCACCAGGTGCTACTTGGAAACCATGTGGGGCAGTCCTACTCTGTCCTATAGGGTCACTATGAGTTGGAATTATTTAAACTGCATTAAATATTTCCTCTATGTACATGTAGAACCACATACCAGAATATTATATTTTTTTATAATTGTCCGTCAAACATAAGTTACAAAACAGAAGAGAAGAAACAAAAAACCCAATTGTATATACCCATATATTTGCCTGCCATGTTCTTTCTTCTTTCCTGATGTTCCAAGGTTACTTCATTTATCATTTCCTTTCTGTTTAGAGAACTTACTTTAGTCATTTTCAGCTAAAATGGATAGGATAAGTCTGTTGGTGACTATTTCCCTTAGTTTTCCTTCACCTGAGAATGTCTTAATTTTCCCTTCATTTCTGAAATATGTTTATACTGGATATAGGATTCTGACTTCCTCCGTCACTTAAAAAGTGTTGCGTCACTTCCTCCGGTTCTCCATGGTTTCTTGTAAGAAATCAGGTGTAATTCAAATTGTTTTACCCTTGTAGGTAAAATGTTGTTTCTCTCTCATGACTTTCAAGATTGGCTTTTTGTCTTTAGTTTTTTGGAGTTTGACTATAAAGTGTCTTGGTGTAGTTTTTTTTTAAGGTGGAGGTTATTCTACTTGAATCCTCTCAGCTGGTTGGAACTATAGTTTTATGTCTTTTGCCAAATTTGAGGTGTTTCGGGCTGTTACTTCTTTGAGTACTTCTTCAGTCTCACTCCATTTCTCCTCTCCCTTCAGTACTCCAATGACATGAATGATAGATCATTTGTTATAGTTTCACAGGTCTCTGGAGCTCTATTCATTTTCTTTTCTAGTCTATTTTTTCTCTATTGTTCAGACTAAGTAGTTTCTACTTTTCTACTTTCTACTACACTGCTTTTTCCGTTTGTCCACTCTATTCTACAGTTGAGCGTATCCAGTTAGTTTTTATTTCATTTAATGTGTATTTTAGTTCTAAAATTTCCTGTTTCTTTCTTATATCTTCTATTTCTTTGCTCAGACTTCCTATTTCTTTTCTGAAGCCTTCTATCATTTCCTTTGTTTCAAGCATGTTTGTAATTGCTCATTGATGCGTTCTTATAATGGCTGCTTTAGAATATTTCTCGGATAGTTCTAACATATCTGTCATCTCAGTCAATATCCACTGATTGCCTCTTTTTCATTCAGTTTGAAATCTTCCTGGCTTTTGGTATGACTAATTATTTTTGACAGAAATCTTGACATTTCAAGATTTATGAGACCCTAAATCTTATTTAAACCATTTGTTTAAATCATTTGGTTAAATTCCTTCCTCTCACATTACTCTGGCTGAAATGGTGGATTGCTTCCTTGTTAGTGACAGAATAGGGTAGAAGTCCAAGTTCCCCATTAGGCCTCCATTGACACCAGAGGGGATGGCTTGTAATTACTGCTTATTGGGTATGGGTGTCAGGCCTCCACTCATAGCAGCTTCTCTGAGACAGGTTAGAGTAACTATTACTGCTCACCGTGTGGCATCCACTGATACCACAGGGGAGGAGTGGCCTTGTTATTGCTAGGCAATGGTGAAAGTCCTGCCTCCCCTCTGGGCCTCCTCTGACACCACCCTAGGAGGTGGAGGAGGAGGAGAAATAGGTGTACCTTATTACTTCCAGGCAGGAGTGGAAGTCAAGCCTCTCTATGTGATCTCCACTGACCTCACAGGATGAAACTCTCAGCTCCCTATTTATCCTCTTATACCACCTTGGTAGGGGGTCTGGGGTACCTCATTATAGCCTGATGAGAATGAATTTCTAGGCTTCCTACCTGGCCTTTCCTGGTGTGTGTGTGTGTGTGTGTGTGTGTGTGAATGGTCTCTGACTGAAGTACAGTAGTTGTCTAGAAGTTTTCTGTCTTGCTAGGTTGCTTCTTTTCTGAATCTTTAGCTAGAGATCAAGCTTTTGTTGGGACTTTTTTTGTCTGCTCCCATTGGCATTTCTGGGTTGTGTGCTTCTTCAACTCCAAATTTGAAATATAAAACCCAGGGAACAAACTACCATGTAGTTAACTGGATCCCAAAGTCCTTAGCCAGTCTTTCTCTTCTTCTCTATTTTTCAGAGTTTTATGTTTGTTTTATATCTAATGTACAAGGTTTTTAGTTGTACTTAGTGATAGAAATAGAGAAAATTACATGACTCTATCTGGAAAACAAAGTCTAAACCAACTATCTCTTTAGAGGTACTTTACCATTTACCTATTACCAGACATAGTGATGGCTAAAATCTGTCGTATTTGCCCTTTGGCTGGGTAACCAAATGTCTCATTCTTTTAGCTAGCATAAACCAAAACACTTGTAGTGGTTGAGCTGATTCCAACTCATAGCGATAAATACTGCCAGTAAGGAAACAAAAAGCAAACTACAAAAAAAATAACAAATAAATAAACAAACGACAAAATAGATATATTGCAACTTTAGAAAAATGATATATAAATTTAAACATAAGTGATGCTATTTAGAAATTTAAGTTAAAAACATTTGCGATCTCAGTTTTTTTGTTTTGTTTTGATTTTTTTTTCAATCTAGAGTTCTTTTTCAAAAATGAGGATTCCTGGCCTTAACTTTTGTTGAAGTTACTTGTGCATGAAATATTGATTAGAAGAGGTTGTGGAAGCAGATTTCTATCACTATTTTAACCTTATGGATAGCAACTTACAACTTAAATTTTAATATATATCCTGGGGCTTGGTAATCACTTCCACTGATAAACATTTTATTAATTACCTTAAACCAAGTAAAGTTTCAATGGAATTTTTTTAATTCTCTATTTTCGAATAGTAACATTTAAGGTTAAATTCAACACTTAATAAGAATTGTCAATTTACTTCAGTTAGCTCCTGAGAAAATGTTGTTATTAAGTGTGGCCAAGTCTATCTCATTATTTTAAAAGACAATCATCAATAAAATTATGGATTGACCAAGTTTTCTGATGGCTTTCTTCTAAAAAATACAGGTCTGGACTTCCTTTTTTTTAAATTTTTTTATTGTACTTTAGATGAAGGTTTATAGAACTAATAGTTTCTCTTTAAACAGTTAGTACACATATTGTTTTATGACATTGGTTAACATGGGGTTAACAACCCCATGTCAAAACTGTCCCTTCTTTTCAACCTTGGGTTCCCTCTTACCAGCTTTCCTGTCCCTTCCTGCCTTCTAGTCCTTGTCCTGGGCCATTGTGTCCCATTAGTCTTGTTTTGTTTTATGGCCCTGTTTAATCTTTGGCTAAAAGGTGAACCTCTGGAGTGACTTCATTACTGAGCTAAAAAAGTGTCTGGGGGACATACTCTGGGGGTTTCTCCAGTCTCTGTCAGGATAGTAAGTCTGGTCTTTTTTTGTGAGTTAGCATTTTGTTCTACATTTCTCTCCAGCTCTGTCTGGGACCCTCTGTTGTGATCCCTGTCAGAGCAGTCAGTGGTGGTAGCTGGGCACCATCTAGTTGTACTGGATTCAGTCTGGTGGAGGCCATGCTAGTTGTGGTCCATTAGTCCTTTTGACTAATCTTTCCCTTGTATCTTGTTTTCTTCATTCTCCCTTTCTCCCGAAGGGGTGGGACCAGTTGAGTATTTTAGATGGCTCTTCACAGGCTTTTAAGATACCAGACGCTCCTCACTAAGGTAGAATGTAGCACATTTTCTTTACAAACTATGTTATGCCAATTGAGCTAGATATTCCCCCTAGACCATGGTCCCCACAGCCCTTAGCCCAGCAACTCGATCCCTCAGGGAGTTTGGATGTCTATGGAGCTTCCATGACCTTGCTTGTACAAGTTGTGCTGGCTTCCCCAGTATTGTGTACTGTCTTACCCTTCACCAAAGTTACCACTTATCTATTGTCTATTTAGTGTTTCCTTCCTCCACCCCTCCCCTCCCCCGTGACCATCAAAGGTTGTTTCTTTTTGTGTGTAAACCTTCTCGTGAGTTTTTATAGAGTGTTCTCATATAATATTTATCCTTTTGCGATTGACTTATTTCACTCAGCATAATGCCCTCCAGATTCATCCATGTTATGAGATGCTTTGCAGATTTATCATTGTTCTTTATCGTTGCTTAATACTCTATTGTGTGTATGTATCATAGTTTGTTTATCCATTCATCTGTTAACGGGCATCTAGGTTGTTTCCATTTTTTTGCTATTGTGAACAATGCTGCAGTGAACATGGGTGTGCATATGTCTACTCGTGTGATGGCTCATATTTCTCTAGGATATATTCCTAGGAGTGGGATTGCTGAATCATATGGTATTTCTGTTTCTAGCTTTCCAAGGAAGTACCATATCATTTCCTAAAATGGTTGTATCATTTTGCATTCCCACCAGCAGTGCATAAGAGTTCCCATCTCCCCACAGCCTCTCCAACATTTGTTATTTCCAGTTTTTTTGATTAGTGCCAGTAACGCTGGGGTGAGATGGTATCTCATTGTGGTTTTGATTTGCATTTCTCTAATGGCTAGTGATTGCAAGCATTTCATCATGTGTCTGTTGCCCACTTGAATGTCTTCTCTGGTGAAGTGTCTATTCATTTCCTTTGCCGGTTTTTTAATTGGATTATTTGTCTTTTTGTTGTAGAGGTGTTGGATTTTCTTGTAGATTTTAGACATTAGAACTTTGTCTGATTTGTAATGTCCAAAAATTTTTTCCCAGTCTGTAGATTCTCTTTTTACTCTTTTGGTGAACACTTTTGATGAGCATAAGTGTTTAATTTTTAGAAGATCGCAGTTATCTAGCTTGTCTTCTGAGGTTTGTATGTTATTGGTTATGGTTTGTATCCTGTTAATTAATCCCGTATTAGGCCCTCTAGCATTGATCCTATTTTTTCTTCTATGAACTTTATAGTTTTTGGCTTTATATTTAGGTCTTTGATCCATTTTGAATTAGTTTTTGTATATGGTGTTAGGTGTGACTCCTGTTTCATTTTTTTTTGAAGATGGACATCCAGTTTTGCCAGCACCATCTATTAAAAAGACTGTGTGTTCCCCATTTGATGGAATTTGGGCCCTTGCCAAAGATCAGGTGGCCATAGATGGATGGATTTACGTCTGGGTTCTCAATTATGTTCCAGGTCTGGACTTTCAATTTTGTATTTTGCTCAAAAGACAATTGGGTATCAGGAACAAAAACCAGGGATCTATTCAAGTATCTCATCTATTTTTTTTCTCTCTACTCTTCTTGACTTATTTAATCAATTTCCACAACATTAATTGTAACGCATGAACCACTGATTTTCAAACATCTGTCTCTTTTCATGACATCCTTTTATGCTCTCTACATATTTTCAACTTGTATTTCACCTTTTCTCTTGGGTATCCTGTAGAAAAACCAAACCCATTGCCATCGAACCGATTCTGACTCATACTGTAGTGTCCTCAAATAAAAAAGTCCAAAACTGAACTTTGTAGCTCTCCTCCACTCAACACACTCCTCCTCATACTGATGCCCTCCTGGAAAACGGTGGTGTCATCCCTCCAGTCTCTCAAACTTAAAACTTCAGTGACATTTGTTCTTTCTTTATCTATCCCACATTTAAGTCAACCCTATTTCCACAAGGCCACCTCAAATATCTCTTGAATTCAGTCCTTCTTTCCAATAATGTTCCCATGACTTTCATTATTTCTACCCTGGAAAGAGTTTTTTAACTAAACTTCCTCCATAAGTCCATTTTCCATTTGAGTTATGTTCCTAACTATAAATCTAGAACAATATCGTCACCAACAACAGCAAAACTCCACACTTACTGTTCTGGTTAAAACCATCTCTTGTTTCCTAGTGATCTCAAGTAGACTTCATTCTTCACTGATGTCATCCTTCCTGTCCAGTTACATCTTTTACCATTCTCTCCTTTGTAATCTATTCTTTAGATTTAATGAACTCTTCACTACACCTCAAACACACCATGACCTATGATTAAGCCTTTGCACGTTTTCCTCTTCTCTTGAAATTCCTTTCCGTTCAAAGTGCTGCTCACCCTTCAAGATTAAACTACAAACCACTCCCTCTGTGACATCTTCCGCAAACTCCCCATCCATTCTTTAACTAAGTTTTGATAATGCTACTTCATACTACTTATGGAATAACATTTACAATTCAATTATACTATGAACTCTTTGAGTGCTGAGACTGTATCTTATTTAATAATGTATCTCTAGCACCTTGAACAATGTTGAGCATTTAGTAAGTGTTGTGAAACATTAAGAAGGGCAGTATATAGCAGATAAGAGTATTGACATTCACCAGGGCCAACGGGGGAGCTAGATGGACTTTATAACAGGCAAGTGAACAATTCAGGGTGGGAGAGAGGCTTGCTATTGTCTTTATACAGATTTACAGCCTAGTGAATATTGTGGTTACTTTACTATTGAACATCTTTGGCTATTTTTCACCTAATGAAGGAATTGACTTCTAATCTTGTGATATGGTAGTTTTCATTGATGCCTTGTAAGTTTTTGATTTTATGGAAGGAGATAGCTCTGTTGGCAAAGTTGTATGAGCTTAATATAGATCCATGGCTAGTGATTGTCTGACTTGGCTGAGCCTCTTAAAAATCTCAGCATAGTGTAGATAGCAGGCTTCTCTTGCTCCCGTGCGCCCAGGGAACACCAGCGTTCATGGAGATAAACGCCCACACTTCCTGTTTGATTTATCTTCTCATTTTCAATTTTTCCTCTTGTCAGCTGGTGTGCTTTCAGTCTGGCCCCTCTCTCCCAGACTGACTGAATAGCTTTCAATTGTATTTTTTCTCTCTGCTGTGGTGCTTCCACAGACTGATGTCTATATAATCACAGCGTTATTTTACAGGACAGCACAAACTCCCTCATCTATATATTGCTCTTATACACAGTCCAAAGGGTAGGGTACTGAAGACAGCAGGGGTAGAGCTAGGACTGAAGCAAAATTGGCAAGTGAACTATCAAACCATGAGGTGTATGTAATCACAGGTGGGTCTAGAATATAGCTTCTTACATAATATGTGAGATTTTTGTGATCTGGTCTTCCGTAACTGCCTGCCCTGATTCTAACAAAAATATTACATCTTCAGTATCTGTTTCTGTTTTTGGTAAAACAAGTTGTGTTCTATACCAGACGCAGACTAGCAGGTGGAATTTTAAAATAACTTTCTGCTATTCTATGATCAAGTGCTGAAGTGACTGGAAGAAAATGGAATCCTTGAATTTTGGTGGTATTCTCAGATGTCAGTTTCATAAATCCATAACACTGAGCTGATCAGTCCACCTATTGGTGCTGCTCTTCTCCTTTCTGAGGTTCCAGGGGTTTCTTTTTCCCATTGGATGGAGATAGTCCTCAGCAGGATCCAGGCCTGTACCCCAGCCAGCAGGCTGCAGGCTGTCCTGACTACAAGAACTCTGTCAGGTGTTTCTTATAACTGCAGCTCAATTTTGACCTTTATGTCTTTACTATATTGAACTGAAATCACCAATTTACGATAAGTTGTCTACTTAATACTGGACATTACTTCTGCCTAAACCTTATCCTATTATTTGAATTGAGCATCTTGGTTATTGTTGCACAGATAAACTTCAACTGTGATCTTACTATACTTCTTGTTGTTGTTAGGTGCTGTTGAGTCAGTTCTGACTCATAGCAACCCTATGTATAATAGAACAAAATGCTGCCTGGTCCTATGCCATCTTCATAGTCCTTGCTATGTTTGAGCCCATCACTGCAGCCACTGTGTCAGTCCATCTCACTGAGGGTCTTCCTCTTTCTTGCTGACCCTCTACCTTACTAAGCCTGATGTCCTTCTCCAGGGACTGGTCCCTCCTGATAACATGTCCAAAGTACATGAGACGAAGTCTTGCCATCCTTGCTGTTAAGGAGCACTCTGGCTGTACTTCTTCTGAGACAGATTTGTTCATTCTTCTGGCAGTCTATGGTACATTAAATAGTTTTCACCAACACCGTAATTCAAAGACATCAGTTCTTTGGTCTTCTTTATTCATTGTCCATCTTTCTCAAGCATATGAGGTGATTGAAAACACCATGGCTTGGGTCAGGCACACCTTAGGCCTCAAAGTGACATTTTTGCTTTTTAACACTTTAAAGAGGTATTTTAAAGCAGATTTGCTCACTGCAATATGTCTTTTGATTTCTTGACTGCTGCTTCCATGGGCATTGATTGTGGATCCAAGTAAAACGAAATCCTTGACAACTTTAATATTTTCTCTATTTATCATGATGTTGCTTATTGATCCAGTTGTGAGGATTTTTGTTTTCTTTATGCTGAGATGTAATCCGTACTGAAGACTGTAGTCTTTGATCTTCACCATTAAGTGCTTCAAGTCCTCTTTGCTTTCAGCAAGCAAGGTTGTGTCATTTGTATATCGCAGGCTGTTGATGAGTCTTCGTCCAATCCTGATGCCGTGTTCTTCTTCATATAGTCCAGCTTCTCGGACTATATTCCTTAGAGCATGATTATTGTAACTTGGTAATTTTTACCTTTCTGCTGTAGAGATGCTGCCACTTATGTCATTTATTTATTTATTTAATTCTGCTTCCAAGTCTGTGCCGTAAATACCTTCTCCCACTCCAAGGCTTACCTTTTCACTCTATTCATGATGTCACTGTATTCAAGATTGATGAAATAATGTCTCCTCAGTTATTTGAATAGATAGTTTCTATAAATCATGTAGAAGCATTAGTGGCCAGTGGTAGAATTCGCGCCTTCCAAGTGGGAGACCCAGGTTCAGTTCCTAACCAATGCAGCTCATAGGCAGCTAACACCCATCTGCCAGTGGAGTCTTGCATGTTGCTATGATGCTGAATAGGTTTCAGTGGAGCTACAAGGCTAATGCAAACTAGGAAGAAGGACCGGGCAATGTACTGCTGAAAACCCTATGGATTACAAAGTTATGATCTGCAACTGATCATGTGGATTTCACAGAACCAGGTGGCATTTCATTCTGTTGTACACAGTGTTGCCTTGAGTTGGGGGCAGACTCCATGGCAGCTAACAAAATATAAATCTTTTGGGATTCACTTCAGATATAAAATTCTGGGAAGGCCTTCTTTGATCAACCTATTTAGGGTTAAGTCAATGAAGCATTTTCAGCATATGTACAACATTACCAGATTTAGATTTTTAGTAGATTATTTAGGCTGTTGTGTAGATGATAGACACATGAGGCCTGCTAGCACATTCTTGAAAAAATCCTGATGATATCTTGGTTGATCCTAAAATAAGGTTGTGGCAGCAGAGGTGAAAAAAAGTATATATTTAACAAAGGAATCTGGGATTTGGTGGACTAAATGTGAGAGGTTGAGAGAGAGAGTGCTAACCTGGGTACCTCTTAAATTTCTGGCTTAAGTATTTGGGTGGATGGTGGTATTATTCAAAACCAAATTCTGATCTTGAAATTCCCTGCTCAGTATTTTTCAATACTTCCCCAAACCTTTTATGATAAAATTTCTTTACTTAGCTTCCCCATTTGTTTTCAAGATCTGGCTCCTGCCTACATCTTAGTCTCATCCCTAGTCACTTACCATGTTCCTTTCATTTAAGCCATTAAAAACAACTTGCAGTGCACATGCCCTCTTGTGACTAAGCACACCTTGGTTTTCCTTGAACATGTTGTGTTATTTTCCTCATGCTTTTTTTTTTTTTCTGTCTGGAGTACCTTTTATTCTTTTTCTTTAGCTAACTCTTCTTCAATTTCAAGGTTCAGATCAGTTGTTCCCTCCTGCTGGAAGTGGATGCTGACCCTTTCAGAATGGTTTAGACTTTTGAGGCACCTGCATACCTCTATCATTGCATTTCTAGCTGGAGAAAAATGGCTACTTTATTGGTTTACTTTTTAAAATTTTTATTGTACTTCAGGTGAAGGCTTACAGAACAAATAGTTTCTCATGAAACAGTAGTACACATATTGTTTTATGACATTGATTAACAACCCCACAACA
>NW_004443941.1:22576867-22578193 GCF_000243295.1 Trichechus manatus latirostris | reverse complement strand
TTATGGTTATGTCTTCATGACGGATCCTCCCCTTAATCATTATATAGTGTCCTTCTTTGTCTTTTATGGTAGATTTTGTTTTAAAGTTTATTTTATCCGAGATTAGAATTGCCACTCCTGCTCTTTTTTGGTAGTTGTTAGTTTGATATATTTTTTCCAACCTTTGACTTTTAATAAATTCACATCTTTGTTTGTAAGGTGTGTCTCTTGTACACAGCATATTGATGGATCCTGTTTTCTTATCCATTTTGTCACTCTCCGTCTCTTTATGAGTGCATTGAGTCCATTTATATTCAGTGTAATTATTGATAGGTGTGAGTTTGTTTCTTTTGTTTTGTAGTGCCTTTTTTTGTGGTGCTGATGTTTTCTTCTTCTTACTCTCCTATGCTGAGTTACTTTTGTTTGTGGATTTTTTTTTCATTTATTTCGTTTTTGTAGGTTTTGTTTTTTCTGAGACTTTATCCTTTTCCTCTTTATTTTTATGAGTATATCTGTTAACTTTCTTTGTGGTTACCATGAATTTTACCCTTCTTTCTAAGTTTGAAGCAGTCTACTGTTACTTGGTATTGCTTTGCCTTCCTCTCCACTAGAAGGGTCTATACCTATGCCGTTTATTCCCTCTTTTATTATTTTGATGTTGTTGTCATTTACTGATTAACTGCTCTGATTCCCTGTTGTATTTCTTTTGGTTTTAGATAGTCCTTGAGAGTTCATTTCCTAGATTGGTATCTGGCTGGTACTATCCTGCTTCCTAGATTCTGCCTGTGAGCTGAAGTTGGTTTTTCTCATATCAAAGAACTCCCTTTAATAATTCTTATAAGTTTGGTTTGGCTTTTAAATATTCTCTTAATTTCTGTTTATCTGGAAATGACCTAATTTCACCATCATATCTGAATGAGAGTTTTGGAGGATATAATATTCTTGGCTGGCAATTTTTTTCTTTCATGATTTTATATATGTCATCCTATTGCCTTCTTGCTGCATGGTTTCTGCCAAATAATCTGAGCTTAGTCTTACTGTTTCTCCTCTGCATGTGACTTCTTGTTTTTCATGAGCTTCTCTCAGGATTCTTTGTCTGTCTTTGTTTTTGGTGAGTATGATTATGATATGCCTTGGTGATCTTCTTTTGGGGTCTATCCTATATGGGGTTCGTTGGGCTTCTTGGATGGCCACCTTTTCATCTTTCATGATATTGGGAAAATTTTCTGTCAGCAGTTCTTCAATGATCCTCTCATTGTTTTCTGTTTTCTCCCCCTGTTCTGGAACTCCAATCACTCGCAGATTTTTGCTTTTGATTGTATCCCACATAACTGTCAGGGTCTCTTC
>NW_004443941.1:22557333-22576767 GCF_000243295.1 Trichechus manatus latirostris | reverse complement strand
GTTTTCCTGAAACAGAGTTGTATCCAAGTGTTTGTCTTCAATTCTACTGATCCTGTCTTCCACCATTTCAAATCTGCTTCTCAGCCCTTCTATGACACCGTCCATTTCTGAAATCTTGTTGTTTAGCCGTTGGATTTCTTATTTTTGTCTTTGTATAATTTCTAGTTGTGAATTTATTTTGGCATTTTGTTCCTGCATTATTTTCCTGAATTCTTTCAGTTTTTCGTCTGTATTTTCCATGAATTTGTGTATTTTTTCCTCATTTTTGTCTGCTTTTTGCTTCAGTTCTTGGGGAATTCTGAGTATTAGAGATTTGAATTCCCTATCAGGTAGTTCTAGTTCCTTTTCTTCCACTGGAGAGTCATCTGGTGTTTTATTTTGGATGCCTACTGGAACCATTCTGTCCTGTTTTTGTACATGTTTTGATATTGTCTGCTGTCTTCAGGGCATTCATTAGTTATTCTTCTCATTTATTGATTGTAGATTTGTTTGTTTCATCCCTTTTATTAAAATTTGGCTATGTCTGAGAAGGTGGGCTGTGTGTTCTTTGTTGTTTGCTCATCTGTGGGCACAATACTTTTGAACTCCTGCTCCAATTGGCAGGGTCAGTCACTCAGATATGGTACGGCAGTGCTGGTCTATCTGAAGAGGAGTTACTGGGATGGGTTGTTTGTGGCACTTACTACCGCCACCATGGCGGGTCGGTAATCAGTGCAAGGCGGGTTCCAGTAGGCCGTGCCTGTGCTGCTTGGAGGTGTGATGTGAAGCAGACGATGCAGGTAGGCAGGATGTAGCAGGGAGATTGTTATGTGTGGAGCTAAGATGGATATGGGAGAGAGGAGAGAGGAACAGGAGCCAAAAACACACAAACAAACAAAAAAGAATGCTAGGGGAGCTTGCTGTTGGAGTGGAGAGATGAGAGACTATGAAACAGAGAAAAATAAAATAGGGAAAAGAAAGAAAAGAAAAGAATGAATAAATAAAAATTGGAAAGGGAAATGAACAGCAAAGTTCCCACGGATCCCACAGTGCAGCTATGAGGTCTGGGGACGTTGTTCTCAGGTATTGCAGTACAGCCTGTCTAGAAGGTGTAGAGGTATACTACGCCAGGTGTTCAGGGAACAGAAAGAGAAGGAAGATATAGAGAGATGAGAAGTTGAGTAATGAAGAAAGACATAAAGAGAAAAAGAGGGAAAAGAAAACAAAACAAATTAAAAAAAAAAAAAGAACAAGAAAAGACCCCAAAAAACAGAAGAAAAAAAAATAAACCAACAAAAAAAGAAATGCCCTTAGGGATCCCTCTGCACCTCTGTGCAAGCTGATGGGGTGGGTCCCAAGCAACACAGCACCGCCTGGCCAGAACGGGCTCTCAACTCAAGAAAAGAAAAAGAAAACAAACGAACAATTCAAAATAAACAAATGAACAAAAGCCCCAGGATCCCACCAGCACAGCAGCCCAGACCGGGAAGCAGCTCCACACTCCAACGGAGCTCTGCAGCCCCTCAGGAAGAAGCAAAGATGGCACACGGAGCCAGGTATTTGAGGGAAAGGAGGCGGAGGTGGTAAGAGGTAAGGAAGAAATCAAAAGAAGCGTAAAAAGGCACCACCAGCAGCCAACAAATGGCACTCAGAGAGCTGGCCCCATTCGGGTGGGTGGAATCCAAGCAACTGGTGCTTCCTGAACAAGAGATTTTGGCCGTGGGAAGCAGAGAAGGCCGAGTGCGGGTGAAGAAGGGTGGGGGTTGGGAAAGCATATATCACAAATTACCTGTTGTTTTGTCTCCCCCTGGAAGCTCCATGAAGCTGCTTTCTCGTACCCCCTGTTTGCTGGTCTCCGATAGGAGTCCAAGATGGTGGATCCGCGCTGGGTTAGCTGGTAGGGGAATCTGCATGAATCTCTCCTCGCTCTCCGTTCTCTGTCAGTTTTCTCACTCTATTTGGTGTTTGGCTGAGTTCTTTATCTCTTCTTTTGGTGTTTTAGAGTTTCAGGGTTGTTGTTTTCTCTGTTCTGCTTAGTTTTTTGGATCTTTGCTGTGGAGGGACGGTGTGGTGCTTCTGCCTAGAGTGCCGTTTTGCCGGAAGTGGTTTACTTTTTAAATCAGGCTTAAGCTCAGTAAGGTCAGGAAATAGGTTTCATTTGTACTCGTATCACCAGGACTTAGCACACGGTAGGTGTTCAATATACTTTTTTGAATGAATTAATGTCTGAATGGATAGATGAATAAATTATATCTGACAAGAAGGAGAAAGAAAAGTTTTGTAATTATGTGGCTTTGAATTATACTTCTAGCTTTTGAAGCAATAGTAGGATTTAGACACACAAAGATACTTGCACAAATCAGGTGATAAATACACATGGGTCTCTATGAGTCAGAATAGGCTTGACAGCAATAAGTTTGTGTCAGTAAATGGTAAATTGGGGTAAGGGAAATCCAGGTGGACAGAACCATTTGAGTACTAGCCAGGAAGCAACATAATGCAGAATCTGGCTAATTGTGAGGAGTTCTGTTTGGCTGAAGCTTAGGGTGACTGAAGGAGTAATGGAAGCACAGAAGGCTTTATGTGGCAGGCTCAGCATTTAGACTTTTGCTATGTTAAATGGAAGAGTAAGGGCCCTACGAAAATCATTGTTGTCTGTAAGAGCTGATTTTCGTGCTTGATGGAATTTGATGATAATGGAATCCTAGAGCAATCACAAAATCAAATGTTTACAGAGACTGTCAGGCTGGTTGGTTTTCACTTGGAACCCTCTAGAAGAAAATACTTAATGTTTTCCTTGTTCCTAAAGGGAGATCTCACTTTCTAAGTTAAATATTCAGTCTAATAGGAAGCATGTTAGGGGAGGGGGAGATCTGTAACAGTGTATAATCACCGCTTAGGATGAAATCTTAGAGCTGCAGCTAGTTTAAAAATTTATCTGCTGTGCGTATATGTTCACTTTCATTTGAGATTCTGCCTAGAGGATTGAAAAGCAGAATCATTGTCCTTAACCATAAGAGATAGCATCTAGGTGGTCTCTTAAAGAATTTTTAATAGCCCTAAATAAGATAAATATTCAATTGAATTAGTGTCTGTATTGTTAAAAATGTTTGACTATATGTTATTTACCCTTTTATTTTAAATTACACAGTCTGGTGCTTTGAACTCGTGGTTGGGATTTTCTATCTGAGCTGACAACATCCAGGGAGGTGATCTCTGTTCTTTTCACAGGGTTTAATTTTGCTCTTCTGTGTCATTGCAAATGACAGATCCTCTTGCCTTCAGTTCTTTCCAAACTCATGTCCCATGACCTGCAAAAAAATATTTTTTCCTTATTTGCAAAGAGATTGTTCAAGCTTCTACTTATGAACCCCTTAACAGCAGAATAGAAAACCAATGGTGGTCTCAAATTCCTTTTGGGCTCCAAGGACTCAAACTCACCACAGGTGCAGTTAGACTCCTTAGCCTTATGGGGCCCAAGGATTTCCCTTTAGGAGAAGGAAAGACAGGTAGGGGTCGCACTTTATAATTGTCAAGAGTTTAGTGCTGTACTTCATTTAAAAAACAAAACAAAAGAGTATTCAATTATTTCTGCCCTCCATGGGGCTGGATATTTTCCTTTTTAATTGGACTAAAATCTTCCTGAGCTCAGGAACTGAATCTATTGTGTCCATTATAATCTGTTTATAGTACCTAATACAGTGTTCCATACATACCATTTCTAAATAAATATTTGTAAACTGATATTTCCCTTAATCCACTCAAATTTTGGTGTTATTAAGATTATTTGTCACCAAATACTGACTACAAAAATCATCACTTAATACGCTTTACAAATTATTTATAAAATGTACCATTTAAAGTTGGCTCTAGCTTCCTATGTAGACAGTCTGGTTAAGCATGATCACGTCCACGAGCTTATCTGTATAGAACAGGCAGCAGCATTAATGCTAAAATAAAGCACAACGGAGAGAAGTTTTCTTTTTTTTTTGGTTTATGTTTTGCATCTGTGCTACTGAGTCATGGTTGGCAGACCTTGGAGTGATGTGCTAGAAAGAAAGGTAAGCAGTTTCAAGGTGTTTTGATTGGAATTGCTGCACAGCTGAGTGTATAGATAATCTACTAGCAAGTTGGAATGCCTGTACTATTCTCTCTCAACACCCTAGTTGGATCTCAGAAAACATGTTTTTCTGAGGGGGTGTAATTGAAAGACGTTGATAAACGAGGAGGTCCCATAGAGCCAGCTGGAATCAGGTTAAGGTCGGTACTGTCTTGGGAGAATTGAGTGGTGATGGTGAGATGGTTAACACAGCGCGACATTTCTCCAAAAACACCTGGTCACTGGTTCCAAAGGAAATCAAGAGACGTTGCCAGAATTGCAGGCTACTAAATATGTTTTAGGAGCTAACCATGTCTGGAGGTTCATTGCAGCCCTCCAAGCCCACAAATTATTAAATACGTCACCTGTGCTATTCATTAACGCAGGGAAAAGGCACAGCAAACGTCTAGAAAAATGCACAAACGTTACACGGAGATACATAGCTTTCCAATCCAGTGCTTATCTAATCTGAGATAGTTTAGAACTATCTGCAAGCTACGCTAATGAGACTGCTTTAGGAGGGAAAGCAAGCTCAATAAATCACTCTGCTTTTCTTCAGTCTTTTCATCCTGTATGTAAAATTTTAACCACCTTGATCTGGGTCAAAATGCTCAACATATTTCTTGTCCACAGATACAGGAAGGGAGAAACAACAGATCTTCAGTAAGTGACAGCATTGTTGTTGTTGTTATTTGCTGTTGAGTCGATTCTGACTCACGGAGATCACGTGTGTGCAGAGTAGAACTTCTCCATAGGGTTTTCAAGGCTGTGACCTTTTGGAAGAAGATGGCCAGGTTTGTCTTCTGAGGCATCTCTGGGTGGGTTCAAATTGTCAACCTTTTGGCTAGTAGTTGAGTGCTTAACTGCATCACCCTGACAGCGTCAGTCACTGAGATTTGTTTTTAACTTGTTCCAGAGACAAAATCACACTCTTACGGTGTCATAAGAAGTTTTCAAAGTGTCCTAAGGGTGTCATCCCCTGTGCTGGTGTATTTACTTTAAGGACATAAAGAGGCAAAACTTAAAGCAACATGTTCTGATCTTGCAACAGTTGGAAACGGCAGTAGCCTGATATGGAGCAATCAAGAACTGAAGGTTTATTTTGAATGAGAGTCATTGTCCAACTGTGAGATTGAGTGATTGCAGCTGAGAATAAGTGCAAACACAATCAATCGTGGCTCCAGGTGAACTTATTGAGAACCTGTCTTGTTTCATCTCTCTGTCTACTGCCACATTCATGTTGTATCCCTAGATTGCAGTAGTGTCTGTGGAGGAAACGTGTCTGCAGTTAATTCTGAATTTTGTTGCAGATTTTATTCTTATACTTAATGACAGCTTCTAAGCTTTCTATCATTTGAAATCACAATGATAAAATTGGTCTTTCAGAAAAAAAGGAAACAAAAACTCCAAAGCTAAATTTTATGTTGCACAGATAAGAATGTATGATCACTGACTGGTCTTTAATATACATCTACAGATTGCCATCGATCTGCGCATTGGTTTTTCTCCCTGTTCTGAAGTTGTATAGCTATGGACAAAGTCATTTCATTCTTTATGGTCTCTGTGAATCTAGTTATTTTATTGATATGGATGATTTTGCTTTGAAAAATTGGTTACACTGATATCTTAGCTGTTTTCATATATAAATGTGTGTTTGTAGTATATTAGAGTGCATTTGAAAGTATTTTGGTAGTTCTCTTTCAGAGTCAAGTGTATTGTGGTAATTCCAGATTCTGTGACGTGGTAGACAATGCCATTATCTACTACATGAAGTCTCTGTTATGACTGTTCCTCCTCTTTCTTCTCCTCTTCCTCCCCTTCCTTCTACTATATCTACCACCACTGCCACCACCATCACCACTACCCCCAGCATGATTTCTATGCCAGTTCTACAACAATTATTACTTGATACAGTCCCTGATACATAGGAGCTGCTCAAAACTGTTTGTTGAATGAACTATAATTGCAGCATTTTATATTTGGATACTTCTTTATAGTTTGCCAACCACTTTAGCATGGCTTAAGCTTCGCTAAAACACAAATGTGTTGTCCAATACATGTGCTTTTAAATCTTATTATTTTATAGTCATAGTTCATATATAATGCATGTATCACAGACATAAAGACAGCCAAACAGACGCATAGCTATAAAAGCAACATTTCCCAATCTTATGCTTTGTATTTTGTTTAGGATTTTCTCACCCATGTAGGGTTGCTATGAGTCTGAATGGAATCGACAGCAATTTTTTTTTTTTTAATTAAAAAAACAAAAAGTGTTCCTCCTGTTCATATTACGACAAAGACCATTTGATGATTCAGGATTTTTTTTGTTGTCATTCCTATAACTATGGAAGATGCTGATTGGGCCAGTCACCACATGGAATACAAATATGAATAAGATGGAGTTTTTGACTTCAGGGAGATTAAAATTCATTTACTTCTTTCTTCTAATTCTCCCCAACTAGCACTCTCACTAGACAATTTAAGTTAAAAAAAAAAAAAAGAAGAAGACACTTACGTTAGAATCTTGGGAGGCAAGCTGGAGCCTGGACTGGCTTTACACTTGTTGGAACTGTTTCGTCTGTGTTTAGATGTACACCATGTCTTTTCATCTGGACGCCTTTATAATGCAAAGGGCAGAGGCAAATTATTCAGAGCACAATCAGTGGGTCCAAATATTGGAACACTCCTCTTCATAATAGTGCCACATTACTTTATTTGTTCACGAGGCACTTGAAAAATGGGAAAGAACAGCAGGCCTTCAAGAGAGAACAGAAAGAGTTGGCTCCAAGTGCTTTTATTACCAAGAGGGGGTGTTAAAATGCATAGAAATGTACATTTCCACTGAAACAAAAATCAGTGAATGACACATCTCAGTTGCAGCTCACTCAACCCTGATTTAAGAACCATTGGGATCTTATAAGGGAATGGTTCTGAAGCACAAAAAGTATTTCAGTTTCACCCCCCTGAGTGTTAATGCATTTGAAACATCGGAGGAGGAGCCATTAAAAGGAAACAGAATATCCGTACCACCACCTACGCACTCTCAAACAAAAATTATAGATGTAGTTGTATGGAAGTATGTTCTATGTAACACTCACTTTATTAAAAAGTGTGTAATCTTGTAGACTTCAAAAGTGTCAAGTCTGACCATGAAGTAAAACAATAATACCACCACTTGCTATTCATAGAGCATCTTTCTTTTGAGGAGCTCAGAGCAGTTTATAGGTATTACCTTAGTCGTCTTCTGCTGGTATTTAGAATCTTGACCAGTTTGCTTGACTACATCTAGGAGCCTGGAAAGTGACCAGTTCTCATCGTAGACAAGCTCTTAGGGATTTGACAGGCTCTGGTTTATTGCTGTAATCATGACAGCAAGGGAATGATGAACCCTAAAACTAGGCAGCCCATACACCTGGGCAGTGTTTCCAAGGAGTATTGATAGACATGTGTGTGCAGGGGCACCACTCAAAGCCCCACCCCAGCACCCTTCCACTACATTTCAGTGTTCTGTCAAGAAACGAATTCCAGTGGACAACTTTAACTTAATCCCTTATTTCAAAGGCCAGTGACCTTTACCCATAAATGGCAGGGTGTTTGTTCCAAAATGAAAACCAAGAGGCTAAGAGACTACATAAAACCTCTAGCACTATAGCAACATTTTATAAAAATTGGACTATTTAAAACATTTCTATTTCACAGTAAGATAGCTATTTTAAGGTTGAGATACCATATTAAGGAACCATGGGGTCCTGATGGTATTGGGATTTATTACAAGATGAAGCACATTGTTGCCATGGGGATCAGTAAAGAATACTGATCCAAGGCGCTGGTTCCCACTGCCAAGACATGGGTGGGAGAAGGTGGTTCCCACAGGCTCTGTTTGCTCTAGACTAAAAATACAGTATGATTTCTATTAAAGGGCAATTTAAAATAGTTCTCAGCCTAAAGAAAATATACTCTATCATTTCTGGAACAATTAAGCAGTGAACCCACTATCTAAAGCTTTGAGATTATATTTGCGTCCAAGATCGATTATGCTCATGCTCCACCATGTCAAGTGTTGCTGCAACTGCTTTTTTTAAAATTTTTACTATTGTTTCATGTGATCTGTGCATTGTTTTGGAGCAACATGTGTTATGGACATAAATCACTTCTTTTTAAGGGCTACAATATAAACTAAAGACACTGAAGTTAAACAAAGTTGTTTTGTTTGTGAGACATTGCTTCTAACGGTTGTGATGAATCTGAATTGCATTAATACTGCTTAATGGCTTCTAGTCAAGAAATGGAGCCCTCGTGGTGCAGTGATTAAGATCTCCACTGCTAACTAAAAGGTCACAATTTCGAATCCACCAGCCGTTCCCTGGAAACTCTATGGGGCAGCTCTACTCTGTCCTAACGTGTCGCTATGAGTCAGAGTAGACTCATTGGCAACGGGTTTGGTCAAGAAATGCAAAGGATTACATTTTTCTCAGATGCTTATTCTTGAATAATATCTCAACATGAAAATAATTAACCGTTCCACTAGTAGAGTGCTATACATATCATCACAAGACAGAACTGACTCAACAGCAACCAGTTTATATAGTCTGTAAAATAATTTTACCTCCAGTTATTTCACCTGATGCACTTCATTGCCATGTGAGATAGGTAGAGCTTATAACTAGTTATTAGTCTCCTTTTGAAGTGAGAAGAGCGATGAGTAATAGGTTTAAAATGCTTGCCCAAAGCTACGTGGCTAGTAATATTGAGCACCAGACTCCATAATGAGAGTACTTTCTTTAGTCTACTGTTGACATTAGAAAAACACAACGTACATCTTCTCATGCAATTGTTTTTTGAGCTCTGTCATTGCATCATCAAGACTTACGGATTTAATTCCCTGACAATTAACACCCAAGCATCCTCTGAATTTTTGTCTGAGAATTTTGTTGAACTAAACAGTAGCTAAGTAAAATTATTCGTTGGTTAGGATTGGAAATCATCGTAGTCCTGTAAAGGGTATTTATTTCAATAAAATTTGACACGTACTGTTGTTAATTAGCCTCAGGTTAGCGCCAACTCATGGTGACCCCACGTGCAACAGAATGAAGTGTTGCCCAGTCCCCTGCCATCTTCATGATCATTGGTATGCTTGAGTCCATTGTTGTGGCCACTGTGTATTTTGAGTGTCTTCCAGTCTAGGGGGCTCATCTTCCAGCATTATATCAAGTGATATCCTGTTGAGATTAGAGTTTTCATCAGTTAATTTTTGGAATTAGGTTGCCAGGCTTTTCTTCCTAGTCTGTCTAAGTCTGGGAGCTCCACTGAAACCAGTCCACCATGTGTGACCCTGCTGGTATTTGAAATACTGGTGGCATAGTGTCCAGCATCATGACAAAATGCAAGCCACTGGAATATGACAAGCAGACAGGTGGTGGTAGCACACATTAAAAGGGACAAATTCAGAGGTCAGTGTAAATTTTGCTCAAACCAAGTTCTATTTTCCCACTTAGAAGCTAGGTTTTATTCCCTCCTCGCCCCACTACCTCTGTGGCTGACTTGCTAGTCTTAGTTAAGTTTATCATTGCAAACAGTATCCTATACTTTTTGCATTACTTTGATAGATGTCAAGGCGGCACAGCCAAGGTTTTTTTTTTTTTAATATTATTATTCCTCATGCTATTTTCCTTTAAGGTATGTTTTTTATATAGAATATTCATTGGCCCGTTTCCAGTTTTGAGTGAGTATAATTCATCAAGGGATTCATGCTAACTTGAGCGTAAGCTTGTTGACTGACTGCTTCAGGAGTTCTGAAGTACATGTTTCCTCTTTAAACATCACTGTTTTTCAAGCAGGCTCCTTCTTCTCCAAACGTCATTTATAAAAGTTGTCGCTTGACTTTATAAGGAACTCATTTGTTTCAGCTTCCCCTGAAGAGAGGCTTAAGTTTGTTCCCACTGCCCAAATCCCCAGAGCTAAATATTTCACATCTCTACTCAGCTTCCTTGCTGTCTTACCCTTAATTCCTATGAACCACCCCGTGACCTTCCACAATTTTTATTTTCTGCTTAAATTATATATAGAGTTGGCTTCTTGGGCTAGCAACCAAAGAACCCTGCCTGCTACAGAAGAGGAAAAGGAAAGTGTTATAAATGTTATCGTTTCTCCATTTGAGCAGTGCATTAAAATAACGAAATAGATTTGCCATCAAGCATTATTTATTACAGCAATTTTATATTTTCCTCAAATACTGACTTTCATTTACTGAGATACTATACATTTTGTTTGACCTCACAATATTTTTCCCAGTCTGTTAACCAGGTGAGGCTCATTTCCTTTTGTAATAAACACTTGTTGGGTGTCATGCATTCTTATTTAACCAAGCCATCTTAATCAAGTAGCTCGAAAATTTCCATCTCTTCTGGTATGCTTTTCCTAAATAATTTTAAAGAAACAAAGTTCCTGCTAGTACTCCTATACCTAGACATGGAACTCACCAGCCACTTCTTTAGTCAACTATGGTCAGCTCCATTGCTTCATTTGGCTATGACATATAGAGGAAAAAGTAAGATCCAGACTTAGAGATCTGAGTGTAAATACCAATCTTCCCACATTCTATCTGTGCTACACAGGACACATTATCTTCTTCTTTAAGCCTCAGTTGCTTCTCCAGAAAGTTATGGATTACTATACCTACTATCAGGGTTTTGTCAGTATGAGAGGATAAGATCTGAAAGCATCTAGCCTCTGCCTAATACATAGCAGATTCTCTGTAGATAGTAGATCAATGCTGATTATGTATGTTCATATGAAGAGTTTTTCAACTGATATTAGATATGGATAGGCTTAATTTCATTTGGTTTCACACTCTTAGGTCGTAAGGTTTTCAATATTTTAAATCGAATTAGATAGAATATATGAGACAAGAGTCTCTGAATTCCACATAGGAAAAAGGTTTTTTATTTTAGTCACAATAATATTACAAGAAGTCCTTGGGTTATGAACGAGATCTGTTCCTAAGAATGTCTTTAAGTCAAGTTTGTAGGTAGGTCAGAACAGATACATACGGTTCTTATTTAGTGTTAGTCAATGTTTGTCTTGGTATATAGTATATATTTTACCTTTCTATGCATATAAAACACTGAAGAAACTCTTCCAAATCCCGCAATGTTTTCATGAACATTACAAAGTAGTGCATGTGTTCATTAATTACAACCCATTGTATTTAACTTAAATTTTTAATGCAACAGGCTTTATGGCAATCTGTTCTTAAGTACGAGTTGTCTGTAAGTCAGACGTTCGTAACCCAGGGACTGCCTATACATAAACTGATGTGATTATTGAGGTCACTTAATTTATTGATGGGAAAGGTTTGTAAACTATTACAGCTTTTTAAATATACTCGTGGATATAAATGTGAAATAAAACAAAAATTTCTGGCCTGAGCATTTGCCTAGATTGTCCTCCCTTTTGCCCATTTGCTTCACCATTTCTTACCATTCTTTTCATGGTTCTGTAATCCTATGTCTGAGTATTCCACGTCTTGATTTCTGCTTATATCTGGCCCACATTATTATTTAGGAAGCTTTTTTGGACTCACTTCTTTGGTTTACAAAATTCACTCTCCTGTGGTTTCCTTAAAACATTGTTCAGACCTTTTCTTTTGGTTCTGATTGTTATCCATTTGCCTTCCTAAATCCATGCTTTGCCTTTCTCTATGTTGCTCATTGGGAGATTAACGTTAAGAACAGAATCACCTGTACTTTCTTGTCCCCTAGTTTTCAAATGGCCTTAGACCATGACAATAAGCACTAGAAATATATGGAAGGCTGGGAGAAGAGGTAGATCAAAATACTAGATTCCCACCACCATCTGCTCACTCTCTGCCTGACCATGGTCCTGACAGTGATTGTGCTTCTTATGGCCAGAACTCCTGTTGGGCAGTCCCACCTCCACAGCTTCACCCCTTACCAGGCTCTATCAGTACCATTCCTTCCCCTTAACTCTTTATATTTAGGGATAGTAAAACCCCCAAATCAAATCCACTGCCATCAAGTTGATTCCGACTCATAGTGACCCTAGAGGACAGAGTAGAACTGCCCCACAGGGTTTCCAAGGCTACAAATCTTTACAGAAGCAGACTGCTGCATCTTTCTCCCACAGAGCAGCAGGTGAGTTCTAACTGCTGACCCTTCAGTTAGCAGTTGACCACTTTCACCACTGCACCACCAGGGCTCCTAGAGGTAATAAAGTCTTCATATATTGGCGTTTCTGGGCTCCTTATCCAGCCTTGTTGGTCTCTGAACCCTGCCCCCACCTCTACACCTATAAAAAGTTCCTTTATTAAATCTTTTTCAGTTAAATGATTTCTTGTTATGATCTGCCTGATTCAGTTGTAATGCATCCTCAGAACCAGGAAAAAGATATTTGCCTACATTTGGCTCCAAAGGTTCACAATGGGCATAGAGATGGAGTTACTTATTAAGTGATGAAGTTGAGATACACAGAGGTTAAATTACTTGTTCAAGATCACCCAGTCAATTCATTCAACTATGTATTGAAACATAGAATCAGTCAAACAGTGAAGATAAACGATAGATAAAACATAGCCCCTGCCCTTAATAATTTGTGTTCCAGTAGAAGAGAAATATATATAACCCAATATTTTAAATGTAGGAAGAGTAAGTGCCCAGTGCTAAGAGTATGAAAAGCCAATTTAATCTAGGCTTTGCAGATGAAAACAAGAGGAGAGAAAAAAGATGGTTATTTGAGTAGAGTGAAGAACATGCCTTGAATTTGTCCTCTCTCACTGTTTTCCTTGCTACATTAGTGACGAGAGCCTCATCACACACCACGTATTTTCTCCCAGACTGTTGCAGTGGCCTCCTGTAAAGGACTGTAATATTCATGCTTCCTATCTTCCAATTCATTTCCTATATTTTGGTCAGAATAATCCTCTAAAACGAAAATCTGAGATAATTCTCTGTTTAAAACTATTTAATAACTCCAAATTTTTCTTAGGATAAAGAGGAACGCTAACTATGGCTAACAAGCTTTTACATGGCTTAGTTTTTGTCTATCATATCAACTTTCTCTCTAGATACTCACTCCTTTTCTCTTTTTGTTTTAATCTAACCTTTTTTTTTAATGTTTCTTGAAGATGTTATTATATTCCCACTGAAAGGCCTTTGCACATCCTATTCCCTACTTTTAATGCTCCTCTGAATCGCCTGCCACTTATGCTAGCAATTACTATCCAAACTTCAGGAATTAACTTAAAAATAGGTTCCTTGAGGAAGCTATCCTTGAAATCTCCCAGGTAAGTCCCCTGTATATGCTTTCATAATGCCCTGCACTTATTCTTCAAAACAATCTTCCCAATTCTAGTTAAATTAGGTATGTTGGTTGTTTTTGAATGTTAGTTGTTTTTACATTTTTTCACTCCCGTAAGAATATAGCATTCTTGAGAACTGGTTTGATTTCCAGCTCTTCACCAACTTATCCCCAGTGTTGCGTCTAGTGCTATACCCAAAAACCCGAACCCACTGCCATCAAGTTGATTCCAACTCATAGCAACTCTATAGTACAGAGTAGAACTGCCCCATAGGGTTTCCAAGGCTGTAATCTCATCGAGATGGATTGACACAATGGATGCAACAATGGGCTCAAGCATAACGATTGTGAGGGTGGCACAGGACCAGGCAGTGTTTCGTTCTGTTGTACATTGGGTCAATATGAGTCCGAACCGATTTGACAACACCTAACAACAGCAGCGATCTTTATGGAAGCAGACTGCCACATCTTTCTCCGGCAGAGCAGCTGATGAGTTCAAACCTCCGACCTTTTGGTTAGCAGCTGAGTGCTTAACCACTGCACCACCAGAGCTCCTTCTAGTGGAGTGCAGATGATAAGCACTCAATAAATATTTTCTGAAGGAATGTGTGAATATAGGAAAGACTCAGACTACGAGAAGACATTGTAACACGGGTAATGTGCAAGCGATTTTGTTGACCATGTGTGTAATGGAGAGATGAAAATGAAACTGTAGAGAACTACAAAAGCCAAATCCTGAAGGGCTTTAAATTAATAATAATAATAAAAAAGGGATTTATTCTTGAATGTGGTAAGTAACCATTATAATTATTATTATTATTTAAGCTGGGACTTGTTCAGACTTGGTGACTGGGGAGGTTAGATTGTGAGGAAAGAGATTGGAGTTAGACAGCTCAATTAAGAATCAGATGCAATTATGTAGCTGAAGAACATTAAGAGTATAAACTAAAGCACTGTTTCTCAAATTTGGCACATATCATAATCATCTGTAGAAGTAATGAAGCCCACAGGGCCCAGGCTACTTAAAGTAGGATTAAAAAAAAAAAAAACAACCCATTGCCAGCAAGTCAATTCTGACTCATAGCAACCCTATAGGATAGAGTAGAAACTACACCCTAAAGGGTTTCCAAGGAGTGCCTGGTGGATTCAAACTGCCAACCTTTTGGTTAACCACTACACCACCAACGTTTCCAAAGTAGGATAGAGCACGGGTTTTTGCATTTTTATAAAGTTCTCCAGGGGATTTTGATACCCATACAGGTTGGAGATCCTCTGAAGTAGTGAAGGTAGAGGAAATATCTGAATGATTGGAGAGGTGGGAGATGAACACAAGAGAGCAGTTCATATTAACTTTCAGGTTATTGCCTGTGATGACCAGTTGAGCCATTGGCCAGAAGGGGAAGGGATACTTAGCCCTGCAATTTTATTACTGGGATGAAAGTCAACAGTAATCTCATTCTGCTGGTGTCTGGACTCTGCAAGGGCTATCCCAGTTGGTCAGTGAAAAAGTTGGAGCCAAAATCCCTCCTGACATGGTAGAAGAGATTATAAGAGAACTCAGGTTTTCTAATTCCAAGTTCATGATTGGGTCTTAAAAATCACAGCTAATAAATTACATGACTCTTTTAGAATATAGTTTTCCCACTAAATGTGTTACCGCTCAACTGTCAACTTGATTTATCCATGAAAGAAAGCATGTGAAACTCACAGTGATGGAGTGTTTTTTCTATTTTGCTGGTAGAAGTATTTGCCTAGTTGTTGCCAAATCTTTTGGGATTCATATAAGTTTAACATTAGCACCAAAACTCTGGATAATATTAAATCTTGTGAAAGATCAACTGAGAAAGTGTTCATTAACAGAATTTAAAAAGGAACCACCCACACACTAGCATGGGGCTAACATTTGCTGATCATTAATGCTGCTACTGAAATTTTTTTTAATTTACTTTTTTTTAATTGTGCTTTAGATGAAGGTTTACAGAGCAAATTAGTTTCTCATTAAACAATTAATACACATATTGTTTTGTGAAACTGGTTGCCAACCTCATGAAATGCCAACTATTCTCCCCTCCTCAACCTTAGGTTCCCCATTACTAGCTCTCCTGTTCCCTCCTGCCTTCTCGTCCTTGCCCCTGAGCTGGTGTGCCCATTTTGCCTCTTTTTGTTTTATGGGCCTGATGCAGGAAGCACCAAAAGAAGATGGAAGGAACAGACAGAGTCATTATGCCAAAAAGAACTGGCTGATGTTCAAGCATTTCAAGAGGTAGCATATGATCAGGAACCTATGGTACTGAAGGAAGAAGTCCAAGCTGCACTGTAGGCTTGGGGAAACACAAGGCTCTAGGAATTGACAGAATATCAACTGAGATGTTTCAACAAACAGATGTAGTGCTAAAAGTACTCACTCATCTGTGCCAAGAAATTTGGAAGACAGCTACCTGGCCAACTGACTGGAAGAGATCCATATTTATGCCTATTCCCAAGAAAGGTGATCTAACTGAATGCGGAAATTGTTGAACAATGTCATTAATCTCACACACAAGTAAAATTTTGCTGAAGATCATTCAAAATCAGCTGCAGAAGTATATACAGAGGGAAGTGCCAGAAATTCAGGCCGGATTCAGAAGAGGACACGGAACCAGGAGTATCATTGCTGATGTCAGATGGATCCTGGCTGAAAGCAGAGAATACCAGAAAGATGTTTACCTGTGTTTTTTGACTATGCTAAGGCATTCGACTACGTGTATCATAACAAATTATGGATAACATTGCACAGAATGGGAATTCCAGAATGCTTAATTCTGCTCATGAGGAACCTTTACGTAGATCAAGAGGCAGTTGTTCGAACAGAACAAGGGGATACTGCATGGTTTAAAGTCAAGAAACATGTGCATCAGGGTTGTATCCTTTCACCATACCTATTCAACCTGTATGCTGAGCAAAGAATCTGAGAAGCTGGGCTATATGAAGAAGAACGGGCATCAGGATTGGAGGAAGACTCATGAAAAACCTATGTTATGCAGATGACATAACCTTGCTTGCTGAAAGTGAAGAGGACTCGAAGCACTTACTGATGAAGATCAAAGACTACAGCCTTCAGTATGGATTACACCTCAACATAAAGAAAACCAAAATCCTCACAACTGGACCAATAAGCAACATCATGATAAATGGAGAAAAGACTGAAGTTGATAAGGATTTCATTTTTGTTGGATCCACAATCAACACCCATGGAAGCAGCAGTCAAGAAATCAAAAGACACATTGCATTGGGCAAATCTGCTACAAAAGACCTCTTTAAAGTGTTGGAAAGCAAAGATGTCACTTTGAAGACTAAAGTGCACCTGACCCAAACCATGGTATTTTCAATTGCATCATACGCATGCGAAAGCTGGACAATGAATAAGTAAGACCAAAGAAGAATTGATGCCTTTGAACTGTGGTGCTGGTGAAGAATATTGACTTTACCATGGAATGCCAAAAGAACGAACAAATCTGTCTTGGAAGAAGTAAAACCAGAATGCTCCTTAGAGGCAAGGTTGGCAAGACTATGTCTTACGTACTTTGGACATGTTGTCAGGAGAGATCAGTCCCTGGAGAAGGACATCAGGCTTGGTAAAGTGCAGTGCCAGTGAAAAAGAGGAAGACCCTCAACGAAATGGGTTCCCACAGTGGCTGCAACAATGATTGTGAGCGTCGTGCAGGACCGGACAGTGTTTCGTTCTGTGGTAGGGCTGCTATGAGTCGGAACGGACTCAATGACACCTAACAAAAACAACAACAACAATGTTTGGCTGAAGGGTGAACCTCAGGAGTGACTTTGATACTGAGTTAAAAGGGTTTCCATGGGCCATACACTCTAGGTTTCTCCAGTCTCTGTCAGACCAGTAGTATGGGCTTTTTTTTTGTGAGTTAGAATTTTGTTCTACCTTTTTCTCCAGCTCTGTCTGGGACCCTCTATTGTGATCCTTGTCAGAGTGGTTGGTGGTGGTAGCCAGGCCCCATCTAGCTGCGCTGGACTTTCTGGTGGAGGCTGTGGTAGTTGTGGTCCATTAGTCCTTTGGACTAATCTTTCCCTTGTGTCTTTGGTTTTCTTCATTCTCCCTTGCTCCAGATGGGGTAGGACCAATGGAGTATCTTAGATGGCTACTCATAAGCTTTTAAGGTCCCAGATGCTACTCACCAAAGTAGGATGTAGAACATTTTCTTTATAAACTATGTTATGCCAATTCAGCTAGATGTCCCCCAAGATCATGGTCCCCAGCCCTCAGGCCAGTAATTCAGTCCTTCAGGGAGTTTGGATGTGTCTATGAAGCTTCTACAATCTTGCCTTGGTCAAGTTGTGCTGCTTTCCCCAGTATTGTGTATTGTTTTACCTTTCACCATAGTTACCACTTATCTATTGTCTATTTAGTTTTTCCATTCCCACCCCTCCCCTCCCTCCTAACCATCAATGATTGTTTCTTTCTGTGTGTAAACTTTTCATGAGTTTTTATAATAGTGGTCTCATACAATATTTGTCCTTTTGTGATTACCTTATTTCACTCAGAATAATGCCCTCCAGATTCATCCATGTTGTTAGATGTTTCACAGATTCATCATTGTTCTGTATTGTTGTATAGTATTCCATTGTTTGTATGTACCATAGCTTATTTATCCATTCATCTGTTGATAGGTATCTAAGTTTTTTCCATGTTTCTGCTATTGTGAAATATGCTGTAATGACCATGAGTGTGCATATGTCTATTCGTGTGATAACTGTTATTTCTCTAGGATATACTCCTAGGAGTGGAATTGCCGGATGTGTAGTATTTCTATTTCTAGCTTTTAAAGAAAGTGCCATACCGTTTTCCAAAATAGTTATTTCATTTTGCATTCCTACTAGCAGTGCATAGGCGTTCCAATCTTGCCATCGTCTCTTTGACATTTGTTATTTTCTTTCATTCTTTTTTTTTTTATTCTTGCCAGTAATGTCGGGGGGAGATGGTATCTCACTGCAGTTTTGATTTCCATTTCTCTAATGGCTAGTTATCACGAGAATTTCCTCATGTGTCTGTTAGCTGCCTGAATGTCTTATTTGGTGAAGTGTCTGTTTATATCCTTTGCCCATTTTTTAATTGGATTATTTGTCTTTTTGTGGTAGAGGTGTTGGATTTTCTTATAGACTTTAGAGATTAGACCTTTGTCAATTTGTCTTAGCCAAAACTTTTCCCAGTTCTGTAGGTTCTCTTTTTAATCTTTTGATGAAATCTTTTGATAAGCCTAAGTGTTTAATTTTAGAAGATTCCAGTTATCTAGTTTACCTTTTCGTGTTTGATTATTGTTAGCTATGGTTTGTATCCTGTTTATGCCATACGTTAGGGCCTCTAGCATTTATCCTATTTTTTCTTCTATGATTTTTATTGTTTGTGGATTTCTAGTTAGGCTTTTGATCCATTTTGTATTAGGCTTTGTGTATAGTGTGACGTATGGGTCCTGTTTCATTTTTTTTCAGACGGACATCCAGTTTTGCCAACACCATTTGTTAAAAAGACCGTCCTTTTCCCATTTGATGGACTTTTGGCCCTTGTTGAAGATCAGGTGACTGTAAGTGGTTGGATATACATCTGGGTTCTCAATTCTGTTCTATTGGTCGAGTTGTCTGTCATTGTACCAGTACCAGGCTGTTTTGACTACTGTAGCTGTACAGTAGGTTCTGAGGTCAGGTAGTGTGTGTACTCCTACTTTATTCTTCTTCTTCCATAGTGCTACACTTATCCTGCGCCTCTTCCCTTTGCATATAAAGTTAGTGATTAGTTTTTCCATCTTATTAAAAAGTGCTGTTGGTATTTGGATTGAGATTGCATTGTATTTGTAGATTGCTTTGGGTAGAATTGACATTTTCACAATGTTGAGTCTACCTCTCCTTGTGCATGGTATGTTTTTCCATTTATGTAGGTCTTCTTTGGTTTCCTGCAGTAGTTTTTTGTAGTTTTGTTTGTATAGGTCTGTTACATCCCTAGTTAGATTTATTCTTCCTAAGTAATTTATTTTTTTAGG
>NW_004443941.1:22550904-22556953 GCF_000243295.1 Trichechus manatus latirostris | reverse complement strand
TGTTGAACCATCCTTGCATACCTGGTATGAATTGCACTTGGTCATAGTGTATTATTTTTTTTATTATGATGCTGAATTCTATTGGCTAGAATTTTGTTGGGAATTTTTGCATCTATATTCATGAGAGATATTGGTCTGTAATTTTCATTTTTTGTGGTGTCTTTGCCTGGTTTTGGTCTCAGGGTTATGCTGGCTTCATAGAATGAATTCCTATCCCTTTCTTTTCTATGTTCTGAAATAGTTTGAGTAGTACTGGTGAAACACTTCTCTGAATGTTTTGTAGAATTCTTCAGTGAAGCTATCTGGGCCAGGGCTTTTTTTTGTTGTTGTTGGGAGTTATTAAAATTACCTTTTCAATCTCTTCTCTTATTATGGGTCTGTTCAGATTTTCAACATCATTTTGTGTTAGTTTGGGTAGGTAGTGTGTTTCTAGAAATTTGTCCATTTCCTCTAGGTTTTCAAATTTGTTGGAGTATAGTTTTTTGCAATACTCTGTTCTAATCCTTTTTATTTCAGTTGGGTCTGTTGTAATGTCCCCCATTTCATTTCTTATTTGGCTTATTTGTGCCCTCTCCTGTTTTTCTTTTATCAGTGTGGCCAGTGGTTTGTCAATTTTGTTGATTCTTTCAAACAACCAACTTTCAGTTTTGTTGATTCTTTCTATTGTTTTTCTGTTCAGTATTTCATTTATTTCTGCTCTGAGTTTTATTATTTCCTTTCTTCTGGTGGATGTGGACTACTTTTGCTGTTCTCTTTCTACTTGCTAAAGTTGTATAGCTAATGTTTTGATTTTATCCTTTTATTCTTTTTTGATGTGTGCATCTATTGCTATCAATTGTCCTCTGAGCACCGCCTTTGCTGTCCCAAAGGTTTTGGTATGATGTGTTTTCATTCCTGTGTATCTAGGAATTTTTTGATTCCATCTTTGATTTCTTCTATTACCCAGTGGTTTTTAAACAAGGTGTTATTCAGTTTCCATGTATTTGATTTTTTCCTTGCTCTTCCTGTTATTAATTTCTACTTTGATGATGTTGTGATCATAGAAGATGTTTTGTATTATCTCAGTGTTTTGGATTTTGTTGAAGGTTGCTTTGTGGCCTAAGACGTGGCCTATTCTGGAGAATGTTCCATGTGGGTTGGAGAAGAATGTGTATTTTGCTACTCTTGGATGGAGTGTTCTATATATGTCTGTGAGGTCAAGTTGGTTGATTGTGGCCTTTAGATCTTCTGTATCTTTGTTGAGTTTCTTTCTAGATGTTCAGTCCTTTACTGAGAATGATGTGTTGAAGTCTTTTACTATTATTGTGGAGCTGTCCGTTTCTTTTTTCAGTGCTGTTAGAGTTTGTTTTATGTATTTTGGAGCCCTGTCATCAGTTGTGTAGATATTTATTATGGTTAGGTCTTCATGCTGGATCATCCCCTTAATCATGATATAGTGCCCTTCCTTGTCTTTTACGGTGGATTTTGTTTTAAAGTCTATTTTATCTGAGATTAGTATTGCCACTTCTGCTCTTTTTTGGTTGCTGTTTGCTTAATATATATTTTTTCCATCCTTTGATTTTTAATATATTTATGTATTTGTTTCTAAGGTTGTCTCTTGTAGACAGCATATTGATGGGTCCTATTTTTTTTTAATCCATTCTACCACTTTCTATCTCTTTATGAGTGCATTTAAGTCATTTATGTTTAGTGTGATTATTGATAGATGTGAGCTTATTACTGTCATTTTGTAGTGCTTTTTTTTGTGGTTCTGACATTTTATTTGTTTCTCTTACTCTCCTGTGCTGAATTCCTTTTGTTGGTGGTTTTTTTCCTTTCTTTCATTTCTGTAGATTTAGTGTTTACTGAGATGTTATGTTTTTCTTCTTTATTTTGATGAGTAGTTTTGTTAACTTTCTTTGTGGTTATCTTGAAATTTACCCCTATCTTCCTAACTTTAAACCAGTATTTTATTACTTAATATCACCTTGACTTCCTCTCTGTTTGAAAGTTCTGTACATACACCGTTTATTTCCTCTTTTATTGTTCTGATGTTGTTATCATTTACAGATTGACCTCTCTAGTTCCCTGTGGTAAATCTTTTAGTTTTTTTTTATCCTTTAGAGTTCATTACCTAGATTGGTATCTGGCTGATGCTCTCCTGTGTCCTAGATTCAGATTGTTGTCTGATGTTGTTCGTCCTCTAACTGAAGGATCCCCTTTAATAGTTCTTATAAGTTTTGTTTTGTTTTTACATATTCCCTTAATTTCTGTGTATCTAGAAATGTCCTAATTTCACCATCATAGTTGAGTGAGAGTGTTGCAGGATATGTTATTCTTGGTTGGCAATTTTTTTCTTTCAAGGTTATATATATGTCATCCCATTGTCTTCTTGCCTTCATGGTTTCTGCTGAGTATTTGTAGCTTAGTCTTATTGTTTTCCCTTTGTAAGTGACTTTTGATTTTTCTTCAGCTGCTCTCAGGATTCTTTCTTTGTCTTTGGTTTTAGCGAGTGTGATTATGATATGTCTTGGTGATTTTCTTTTGTGGTCTGTCCTATATGGGGTTTGTTGTGCTTCTTAGATGATCAGCTTTTCATCTTTCATGATATTAGTGATATTTTCTGTCAGCAAATCTTAAATGATCCTCTCTGGGTTTTCTGCTATCTCCCCCGTTCTAGAACTCTGATCACATGCAAATTTGTGCTTTTGATTATATCCCACATTGCTCTCAGTGTTTCTTCATTTTTCTTCATTCTTTTCTCTGATTTTTCTTCAAAGAAATTCGTAACTATGGGTTTGTCTTCAATTTCGCTTATCCTGTCTTCTACTGTTTCAAATCTGTTCCTAAAACCTTCTGTTGTACTATTTCTGAAATCTTGTTTTTTTATATTTTGGAGCCCTAATTGCTGTTTTTGTATGATTTCTAGTTGTGAGTTTATTTTGACATTTTGTTCCTGTATTATTTTCCTGAGTTCTTCTATTGCTTTGTCTGTGTTTTCCCTAATTTTGTCTGTATTTTCCATGCTTTTGTCTATTTTTCCTTATTTTTTGTCTGCGTTTTCCTTCATCTCTTGGACAGCCCTGAATATTAGAGTTTTGAATTCCTTATCAGCTAGTTCCAGTGTCTTTTCTTCTATTGGATGTTCAACTGATGTTTTATTTCAGTTGCTTTCTGGTTCCATTTTTTTTTTTTTGTAAGTTTTTATATTGTCTGCTGTCTTTAGGATATTCAGGAATTATGTTCTTCATTTAATGATTGTAAATTTATTAATTTTGTTATGGTTTTTTGTTTTATTTGGTTATCTCTGGGAAGGCCAGCTGGGCATGCTTTGTTGCTTGCTCATCTGCTGGCACGATACTTCTCACCACCTTGTCCATGTGTACAGGGCCGATCGCTCAGCTATGGTGCATTGGGGCAGGTCCAGTGAGGGGGGCAAGGATGGGTTGTTTGCAGTCTGTACTGGGGCCGATAGGGCAGGGTCAGGAGGCAGTGCAGGGTGGTTTCTGGTGGTCTGTGCCTGTGGCACTTGGGGGTGTGGCACTTGGTTCATGGTGCAGATAGGCAGGAGGGAAAAGAGAGGTTATTGTGTGTGAGGTGAGTGCACTGTCTCCTGTTGGGAGCCCTATGAAGTTGTCTTCCCGAACTCCCTGTCTGCAGTCCTTGGTGAGTGAGTTCCAAGATGAAAAATCTGAGTGGTGATGAGCTGGTATCTTTCCGGCTGACCATGGCCTGTTTGAAAGTGGCAGAGGCCTCGTACAGGGAAGAAGCATGGAGGATGGGAAAGCCCATATGCCTGGTTACAGGGTGCTCTGTCTCCTGTTGGGAGCTCTGTGAAGTTGCCTTCCTGTACTCTCTGTCTGTGTTCTTTGGTGGCTGTAGTCCAAGATGGCGAATCTGTGTCATGTTAGCTGGTAGGGGACCTCCACTCTTTAGCTCTCCTCATTCTCTGTTCTCTGTCAGTTTCTTATTCCATTTGGTACTTGATTAAGTTCTTTATCCCTTCATTTCATGATTAGGGTTCTAGGATTGCTGTTTGTATCTGTTTTAGTTAGTTTTTCAGGTCTTTGATGTAGAGGGATGGCATAGTGCTTCTGTCTATAGCATCATGTTGGCTTTGTTTGCTACTGAAGTTTTAACAGAAGAATTCTGCAGATTTAATATTAGTTTGACATCTCTGTTTAATGCCTGATGCATGGTAGCATTCCCTGGAATTTTATCTTTAATATAAAATATAACATTTGGTGCTCTCTAGGAGAATGAATCAGGAAAGGTCCAAAGTTTGTAATAGTCTGTTTTGTTAATATTCCTATATCTAATACTACCACATGGGATAATTTACCCTAAATATATTTTTTAAGTAAAAATCTTAAAATATCCCTCCATTTTTCACATATGAGAGACAATCTAGATTAGTAGAAAAACTTGGATTTTAGTGGAGACACTGCTAACCAACTCTGGGGTCTTGGGCCAGTCATTTAACTTTTTTAAGTGTCTGTTTCCTCAGCCTTAAAATGATGATTCTTTTGGTTCTACAATTCTGTGATTGTGGATTCTATCAACTGAGCATTTCTACAGTTTTTAACAGAAATATGATTTAATCTAGAAACATCTGTTACAGTCTATATCATATTTTGCCAAGTCCTTGACCTTAATTTTACTGTAGACATCAGATGTTCTTTCACAGATTCTATTTTGCATTTTGCCAAAAGAACATCAGTTATGCTTGTGTCTTGAGTAATGTCAATATGACTCAAAAATGCCAGATTTTCAAACATTATCATTAAATGACTTCTTAATCAAGGTTGTCAACACCACCAATGATATAGTTGAGTTCTATTTTAGCATTAGAAATTACATAAACATTTCTTTTGCATTTTTATTTTTTACTTATTGCAAAATACATGTATTCTTGCTAAAGGCATCATACTTTCTGCAAATAACCATGGATTTAAAAATAATTCTGTGACACGTATGTTAATTGACAAACACACTGATGTTTTATTTCTCCTAATAAATGAATATTCCATTACTAATAACTATAACTACTTTCATCATTTGTTCTAAAAAAATTCTTCTCGTAGGACATTTTATTTTCATAATTTCCTAGCTACAATAAGGAGAATTTGGGTCATGAAATCCCTCCAATTTTCACTTATTAGAACCCAAGCTATATACCAGTTACCAGTTGCAATCAAATCATTTCTTACTCAAGGTGACCCTACGTGTCAGAGTAGACTGTGCTTAGTAGGGTCTTCATTGGCTGATAGTTTGGAAATGGATTGCTAGATCTTTCTTCCAAAGCAAAAAGAACAAATGATGAAATAAAAGAACTGAACAGAAGATTTTAAAGGGCAGCTTGTGAAGACAAAGTAAAGTATTATAATGACATGTGCAAAGACCTGGAGATAGAAAACCAAAAGGGAAGAACACACTCAACATTTCTCAGGCTGAAAGAACTGAAGAAAAAATTCAAGCCTCGAGTTGTAATAGTGAAGGATTCTATGGAGAAAATATTGTAGGACTCAGGAAGCATCAAAAGAAGATGGAAGGAATACACAGAGTTCTTATGCCAAAAAGAATTGGTCGACGTTCAAACATTTCAAGAGATAGCATATGATCAGGAACCGATGGTATTGAAGAAAGAAGTCCAAACTGCTTTGAAGGCATTGGTGAAAAACAAGGCTTCAGGAATTCATGAAATATCAATTGAGACGCTTCAACAAATGGATGCAGTGCTGGAAGTGCTCACTCATCTATGCCAAGACGTTTGGAAGAGAGCTACCTGGCCAACCAATTGGAAGAGATCCATATTTATGCATATTCCCAAGAAACATTATCCAACTGAATGCAGAAATTATCGGACCATATCATTAATATCACACACAAGTAAAATTTTGCTGTAAGATCATTCAAAAGCAGCTGTAGCAGTATATCAAGAGAACTGCCAGAAATTCAGGCCTGATTCAGGAGAGGACATGGAACCAGGGATATCATTGCTGATGTCAGATGGATCCTGGCTGAAAGCAGAGAATACCAGAAAGATGTTTACCTGTGTTTTATTGACTAT
>NW_004443941.1:22547784-22550804 GCF_000243295.1 Trichechus manatus latirostris | reverse complement strand
AAATTTTGCTGTAAGATCATTCAAAAGCAGCTGTAGCAGTATATCAAGAGAACTGCCAGAAATTCAGGCCTGATTCAGGAGAGGACATGGAACCGGGGATATCATTGCTGATGTCAGATGGATCCTGGCTGAAAGCAGAGAATACCAGAAAGATGTTTACCTGTGTTTTATTGACTATGCTAACGCATTCGACTGTGTGGAGCATAACAAATTATGGATAACATTGCAGAGAATGGGAACTCCAGAACACTTAATTGTGCTCATGAGGAACCTGTACATAGATCAGGAGGCAGTTGTTCAAATAGAACAAGGGGATACTGTGTAGTTTAAAGTCAGGAAAGGTGCACATCAGAGTTGTATCCTTTCACCATACCTATTCAGTCTGTATGCTGAGCAAATAATCCAAGAAGTTGGACTATATGAAGAACAATGGGGCATCAGGATTGGAGGAAGACTCATTAACAAGCTACTTTATGCAGATGACACAATCTTGCTTGCTGAAAGTGAAGAGGACTTGAAGCACCTACTGATGAAGATCAAAGACCACAACCTTCATCTTACTGATGAAGATCAAAGACCACAGCCTTACACCTCAACATAAAGAAAATAAAAATCCTCACAACTAGACCAATAAGCAACATCATGATAAATGGAGAAAAGACTGAAGCTGCCAAGGATTTCATTTTCCTTGGATCCACAGTCAACACCTGTGGAAGCAGCAGTCAAGAAAACCAAAAAAGCGCTGCATTGGGCAAATATGCTGCAAAAGACCTCTTTAAAGTGTTGAAAAGAAAGATGTCACCTTGAAGACTAAGGTGCGCCTGACTGAAGCCACAGTATTTTCAATTGCCATGTGAAAGCTGGACAATGAATAAGGAAGACTGAAGAAGAATTGACGCCTGTGAATTGTGGTGTTGGCAGACTATTGAATATACCATGGACTGCCAAAAGAAGGAACAAATCTTTCTTGGAAAAAGTACAACTAGACTGCTCCTTAGAAGCAAGGATGGCAAGACTACATCTTACATACTTTGGACATGTTGTCAGGGGGGATCAGTCCCTGAAGAAGGACATCATACTTGATAAATTACTTGGTCAGCAAAAAAGAGGAAGCCTCTCAACAAGATGGATTGACACAGTGGCTGCAACAATGGGCTCAACAATGATTGTGAGCATGGCGCAGGACCGGGCAATGTTACGTTCTGTGGTACATAGGTTCGTTATGAGTCGGAACCAACTCGACGGCACCTAACAACAACAACAATAGTACAAAATGCTCTATTAAAGATTACCTGTTATGTACTCAATACCTCTTTGTGGTCTGGCCATCTCCATGTTAAAGTCATTGAGGTTCACAATGGTTAGATGACCTGCTCAAGGTTATGCAGTTAAGAAGCTTTCAAGGCCAGTTTTAGTCTATATCTTCTCCAGGATTCTTTCCACTAGTTCAGTCCAACACCTCTATTTTTGGGACTGTTATCAGTAGTGCCTGAACTGATTGTTGGGAATTCCCATCATTCATCCAAGTGCTTGATGAGTTGCTTTGATCATGAAAAAAGGAGAAATTTGATCATAAAGCTTTGCTATAATGACAATTAAGAATGTTAACAGGCTATTAAAATACAATGTAAGGATTTAGAGAATTTATACCCTCGTGGTATTTCCTCAAAAGCAGAGCAATTAATATTGCCAAAAACTTCCCCAATAGTAGACACAAGAAAATAGTAGTAGTAGGCAGTTCTGTTTTTGAAATAGGTAAGTTTTCTTTTGTGAATCCAGGGGAAAAGGATCAGATTATTATAAGCTGAATTCTCACTGATTTTTATTGAATACAAACTTCACAGAACCAATTGTAGGAAGCAAGATAGCAAAACATCTTTTGAGAAGTGCAATGGAAGAGGAAGAAACTTTGAATTCTGGCAGATCTGAGCGTCTTATAAGGTTGTGATTAAAATGAAGTGAAATAAGATGCAAAATGTTGTTACACAGTACATTGAACATAGTAGACATTCAATAAATCTTTTTGTGTTATCAAATTAATGTGATCAAAATATTCAGAAAACACCCCAGTATTTCAAGGAATAAAAGCTTAATAATTTACAACAGTCCAAATTAGTTACTTCAACAACAAAGAAGCCGGTGGCATATTTGGGAAATTTTTCTTAGTAATAGTGGTTCTAAGTCCCAGCCCACATTGCAATAATGTAGGAAACTGGAAAAAAAAAGAAAAGGAAAAAAAAAAAAAAATAAATCCTACTTTAGACCAAATTAAATAGGAATTTCTGGATATGAGATCTGGGAATTTTTTATTTTTAAATACCCTCAGGTGATTCTAATGTGTGGCCCCAGTTAGGAAACATTGGCTTGCAACACCAATGTTCTTGGGCGACCTAAACACAGAGAGCTTCTTTTTATGGCTGTGATGTATGGATATCTACTTCAGGGACAGTGATAATGTCCCGTTGGTTTGTGCCCTCTCTTCCTTCCATGATGTCTTTATCCACAGCCCTCAGATTTTAAAGAGAATCTTCATGGACACATCAGCCTGCAGTGTCTGGGCAATGGGAGTCTATGTCTTCAGCTGAACAGGTAAATGAAGTGTAAGAAAAGTAATGTGAGGACCGATCCAGGGCCCACGACTTGCAGCTGGAGGGAGGAACCAAATGTGTAGGCTTCTTATTGTTTGATTTACAGGTTACCATGACTGTTTCTTGTTATTTTCTTGTCCCCTTGATCCTTTCTGTTCTCTCTTTATCTATTATTTCTATGCATCTTCCTTTATTTTTTTGTTTCACTTCTCAGAGAAAATATAACACTTGATTGAGGATAAGAAAGTTAAGCTGGTCTGACATGAATACTGACATGCATCCATTTTAATGACAAGTAGTTCTACAAGCTCTATTTCTATTTTTCGTTCAATAACCATTTTGGGGTGACACGTATTTGTATGATTCCCAGCCATCCCAGATTACTACAGCACGGTTTAGCTTTTTATTAAATGTCATGTGCAAAGAATACTT
>NW_004443941.1:22502188-22547600 GCF_000243295.1 Trichechus manatus latirostris | reverse complement strand
CCATTTATTTCTTTTAATGTTTATATTTGTATCAATACCAGTGTTTGAGAAGTACACAGGTTTTCTTTGCTTTAACCCCAGAACAGAACTCAAGATCAGTTCTTGACACTTCGTAACTCATCCAGCTCATGTCAGACTTGTAGATGTTGAGGAGGTAATACCTATTTCTGCTTCAACAGAGTTTTTCTCTAAGCATGCAGCTCCGTTTCTCAATCCACATTAAATGAAATATCCACGTGCCCAATAATTCATTTATTAATCTATAGTCTGAGTTGTTGTTACAACGAGAACTTTTAAAGTTCACTATAGCGTTCTGTTGTTGTTAGTTGCCATTGAGTTGGTTCCAATTCATGGCAACCCCATGTACAACAGAAGAAATTATTGCGTGGTCCTGTGTCTGTCATCTTCACAATCATTGGTATGCTTGAATCCATTATTGCAGCCACTATGTGTTTTGAGTGCCTTCCAACCTAGGGGACTCATCTTCTAACACTATGTTGGACAAAATTCTGTTGTGATCCATAGGGTTTTCATTGCTTAATTTTCAGAAGTAAATCAACAAGCCTTTCTTCCTAGTCTGTCTTAGTCTGGAAGCTCCACTGAAATTTGTCCATCACTGGTGATGCTGCTGGTTTTGAAATACCAGTATCGTAGCAACATGCAAGCCACCACAATATGACTAACAGATAGACAGGTGGTGGTAGCACATTCTAGAGAGTCTTATTTCTAGTGAAATAAACATGATCAATCATATTTATACACAACAAGTGCTTTCATATGGAGCACAGAAGAGGAAAGGACAAATGCTGCTTGGAGGAGTCATAAAAAATCACAGAGATAACGTTTGAGATAATTCTTTGTCTAGTTAACTCTTACTTATCCTTGAAAGATAAAAGTTAACTAAGCAAAGAATATGGGAATAGTAAAGCAAGTGAAGGGAACAGCATATGCAAAAACTCACTGGCATGTCTGAAGAATGATGAGTGGTCAGATCAGGATGTTCATAGTGAGAAGGTGTGGGTGGAGGGATGGATGGATCTACAAAGTTTATTGCAAGTCTGATTTGGAAGGGCTTTGCATGCTGAATTAAGGACTTTGGACATGATTCTCTAGGCAATAGGGCAATAAAAGAAATTTTAAAGCAGAGAGTGATTTGTGAATATTTATTTTTCACAAAGTTAATTCTAACAGCATAAGGAGGGTTAATGAAGAGCGTGTAGCAGGTAAAGCAGTCCAAGGAAGCGATGTCTCAGCCTTGGAGAGAAGACAAAGAGATCTTCATGAAATGTATAATTGGTAATGGTTGGATTTAAATTGTGAGGTCACTAGAGTATTTAACAGGTCACTAAAAATTCAGGCCTGAGGTTTGAGAGAGTGGACGAGATAAAGCAGAGTGTGGTTAGAATGGGTTGAGAAGTTCACCAAGGGCAAAACTCCAATGGCAGAGATTTCATTCCAGACTTCAACCAGGTGTGTTTTTAGTAGACTCTCCACTTTCAGAGTTTAGTAGAATTTCTGCAAGTTAGATTGAGTGAAATATCTTCTGACTCATCCTGTATCAATCATATTTTACATGCTTTTGCGTTTCTGAGCAAAGAATGGGCTTGATTGGTAGTAATTATTCTTTTTTTCATTTTTGAATAAATTAAGGACTTAGAACAACAGCAATGTGTTTAATAATAACAATAATAACTAATCATTTTAAATGTGTATTAGAGGAGAGATGCAGTGCTTAGTGTTATATTCACGGTCCTATAAAGTAACAATTATTTATAGCTTCATTTTACAAATGAGGAAAATGAAAATTAGAGAGATTTAATAACTAGGATTCTAATTCGGCTTCCATGTCCCCATATCCCATGCTCTGAGCCAGTAGTTTTAAAAAAAAGTACTGATGCTCAGGTCCACCTCCCACCCTTCCCATCACCTCCCCGCTTCCCTTGCCCAGAGAGTTTGATTTAATTACCTTGAGTAGATCTCAGGCATTGGTCCTAAAAGCTCCCCTTGGCAACTCTAATTACAGCCAGAAGTGCAAACCACTGCTTTAAAACATCACTGCATTGCCTACTATTTCAGAAGATGCCACCACATCGCACACTCCCAATGGCTCCCCCTGGAGCTCAACGTAGATAGTGCATGGTGGAGTTGAGTAGGGCAGCAGGTGTGCCTGAACATAAATTCAACCTCTGAAAAAACTCTCAAATACAAGAGTTTTAGTAAATATAATTAATTGCAATTCTTTTTTTATAGTAAAAAGATCAAAATCTGGGAAAAGTTTCTAACTCCTTTGGGATTATTTGATAGTTCTTAAGAAAAAAGTTCCTATATTTTTATCAAGAATAAATATAGCTAACATATTGTTTTGGGTGGCTGTAAATATGATCAATCCATAGACTCACAGATTCAGAATAGTTTAATTTTTGAAATGGAGCAGCAATGTCATTGTGCCACTATTCAGAGCAATATTTTTGAGGGAGGATAGGAATGAGATAGGCTTTGAAAGAGGGATGTTAGAATGAAGTGACACTCTCAAAATTTGCAGTTTTCTTACTGCCTTTGAAATCCTCTGGCTTCATTTGTTCATGGGAGGACTTCACAGAGCTACTGACCAAATAGAAAGGGGGAACGGGGACCTATAGGAAAACCACAACAATAATAACAACTAAATCAAAGGAGGGGCAGGACAGAGCTAGGCTAAAAGTTTGGATGGAGTTGGCTTTGCTATGGTTCTTGGGAGGGTGTAGTGTGGCCCCTCAGATGCGGTCCAGGAGATTCCTGAATGATGATAGTAGGAACAGAATCAGAGCAACATAAACACTTGCTTTTACGGAAAGAGAATGGGCAATGAAGACAGTCCAATCTAGCTTGATAAGTCACTAGCTGTGTGATTTTGGGTAAAATAATTAACTTAGCTGAACTTCAGTTGCTCATCTATAAAAGTAGGCAGCGGTACTTCTGTCACAGGGTTTATGGGAGCTCCTAAATGTGAAAGTACAATAGTCCTTCGGTATCTGCGGGGGATTTGTTCCAGGACCTCCATGTATACCAATATCCAGGGATGCTTAAGCCCCTTATATAAAATGGTGTAGTATTTGCATATAACCTATGTACATCCTTCTGTATACTTTAAATTATCTCTAGACTACTTATAATACCTAATACTATATAAATGCTATGTAAACAGTTGTTAATGCTTACACTTAACACTTACTGCTTTTTCAGTCTTTGCAAGCTCTTTATCACGATCCAGACTATTTTTGCCGTTGTAGGGGCAGTACTAATACTTCCACGAATTTTAGCTTCTTTCTGCTTTATTGTGCGAATGTTTGATTGGTTGTTACTGACCTTACAGCCCACTTCGGCAAGTGACATGCCACTTTTCAAAAGATTTAAGATGTTAATTTTCTTGTAGGGATAGCACTTCAAGCTTCCTCTTAGCCTTTAAGCGATTGCTTTGACTACGGTTTTTTAGGAGCCATTTTTTTCATAGAAACAAACAGTGCACACAACAGAAGTAGCAAATGAACAAGACGTGAGGTGAACAATGCTCAAAAACCAAGTGCTGGAGAGGGACTGAAGATCTGTGAGATGACGGGAGGCCACAGCAGGGGATGCCTGCACATCACTTCGTTCCCGTGGATTCAGTGCAAGGCTCGGTGTGCAGCCAATGTAAGCCTCGCTTTTTGGAATTTTCTTCTTCTTTTTTTTTTTTTTTTTCCTGAATATTTTTGATCTGCACTTGGTTGAATCCACAGATGCAGAAACCATGGATACAGAGGGCCACCTGTACCTAGCTCGGGGCATATTTTCTGATTTCTTTTTCACATTGACTTTGGCTAAAGGCAGTGGCAGTGAAAGCTTAAAAAGGCAGAGAATGGCACATGGTGGTGGGAAGTCAAAGGGAAAGTGGGCTCGATGTGGAGCACAGCAGCAGGACTTGGCGCCTCTGTTATAGCACACAATCAGCAGTCTTTAGGTGGCATAAATGGTTAAGCACTCAACTACTAACTAAAGGCTGGCAGTTCGAGTCCACCCAGAGACACCTTGTATGAAAGGTCTGATGATCTGCTTCCAAAAGATCATAGCCTTGAAAACCATATAGAGCAGTTCTACCCTGCACACATGAGGAGTGTTTTTTTTTTTTTTTTTAAGCACTCAATCAATTCCATGTTTGCAAAGAAGGAACTACTGCTGCAATGCTTCAGCCTCTTTCTCGCCTGGGAAGAATTCAGCTCGCCCTGTTCTAGGCAGGATCAGCTGGATGCGCTATAGGATCTCCTCAGACATGCTCCAGTCACTTCATTTTCTAATGCTACTGTCTGAATTTTCATTTAATTAAGAATGCTGACCTTTAGAAAGGGAGTTTGTTTTTTCTCTTCCTTTAGCTTAGCTTACCGTGATGCTAATGGAAGCTGAAAATCTGATAGTAAAGAGGACCACATTTTCACCGACAAGGCTAATACATTGTTCCCATCCTTACAAAGAAATTAAATAAGTGCAATTATAGATGCATAAACCAAAATCCGTTTCAGATACATCGGAAGTCAATTAAGTGAGTAGGTGGAAACAAGAGGAAATGAAAGACAAGCCCTACAAGAATGTACATCAAAACGAATATACCACATACCAAGCAGCTGAGTCCCTGAGAACACATATCCTTGTAATTAGCCCTTATGCAAAGCAAATTAAAGTCAGATTCTTTCTCCAGCCTTTAAACCTCTGGATATGGAGACGTAACTGCTTAAAGCCGCTGCTGTGTACACATTTGCGGCACTCTGTAGATTGAATAGATCTCTACGTGGCGGAGTCTGTGCTCAACTGCTAACCTAAACGTTGATGGTTCGAACCTACCCAGCAGTTCAGCAGAAGAAAATCCTCCTGATCTGTTTCCTTAAAAGATTACAGACAAGAAAACTCTATGAAGCTGTTCTACTCTGTAACACATGGGGTCACCGTGAGTTGGAATTGAGGTAACAGCAACGGGCTTGGTTTTTGAGTTTCTGATAGCTAGAATGGCCAAGTGAACAAGTGAGACAGGAGATAGTGAATGCAATGGGACCTAGCACCATGTGCTCTGCATTTGTCAAAGGTTGATGACGTTGTTGTTGTTAGTTGCTGTCGAGTCTATTCCGACTCATGGCGACCTCATGCGTGCAGAGTAGAGCTACTCCATAAGGTTTTTAAGACTGTGAGCTTTTGGAAGCAGATCACTACGCTTATCTTCCAAGGTACCTCTGGGTGGGTTCAAACTGCCAACCTTTCGGCTAGTAGTTGAGCGCTTAACCATTTGCATCACCCAGAGAGCCTGATGACGCTTTACATATTAGTAAGGCCATGGGTACCCACAAGCACTGGTGAAGTCTGGAGGATAATCTGACATTTGCTCTGCCCTGGATTCATCCACAAGATCCCATGAGCCAGAGAGTGCCTGAGTACCTTCCCTGACCCTAAGTATACCAGCCACTACTACTATATTTATGTTCTTTTTTCTTGGCATCCTTTTATTTTCCATTAGGAAATGCATTTTTTTTTTTTTTTTTGGTCTTCATGGAGACTCTTCACCAGAATGGAATGAGATTTTATACTAAAATAGAGCTCCTTCCCGGTCACGCCCTGGCTGTGTACGATGACTGAAAGAGTGCACCATCGTCATGAAGTGGGTAACACCACACTGGTGACAGCACACTGGGATGATAAGCTTATGCCCGTAGAGCCAGCAACACCTTTTTCCCAGTTTCATCCAATGGGTTAGCAAGTTTTCTCTGTCAATGATCTTAGGTTTACTGATAAATAAAACAGAATTACAACATGTCTAACGGAACACAGCTGTGAATCCAGAGACATTGTGAACTTCGTGTCTCCTCAAATGTGAACACTTTTAAGTGTGTACCCTGACAGTAACAAGCAAGTATTAGGGGCAGGATAAACCAAACCAAACCCACAGTCGAGTCAATTTCAACTCCTAGTGTGCCTATAGGACAGAGTAGAACTGCCCAATAGGGTTTCCAAGGCTGTAATCTTTACGGAAGCAGACTGCCACATCTTTCTCCTGTGGAGCAGCTGGTGGGTTCCAACCACTGACTTTTTCATTAACAGCTGAGTGCTTTAACCACTGAGCAATCAGGGCTCCTCAGGGGCAGGGTAGGAGACCTCAATCCCCTTGTTTTCGAGAGTTTCCAAATATTACATACATAATAGAGCTAGCAAACAAACAAGCAAAATATGAATGAGATCCTTGAATAAAAAACTACTAGCTATGTCCTTTTGGAGTCCTGGTGGTGCAGTGGTTAAGAGCTCAGCTGCTAACCAAAAGGTCAGCAATTGGAATCCACTAGCCACTCCTTGGAAACCCTCTGGGGCAGTTCTACTCTGTCCTATAGGGTAGCCATGAGTCATGGTTGACTCGACAGCAACGGGTTTAACGGAAGCTATGTCCTTTACCATGTTATCATATTCTCTGATTTCCTTGGCAGTATTAGTACAGAGAGTAAATTAGCACGACTTTCCCAAGTATGTTCCTACTGACTGAACAGAAAGAACATTTCTCATTTTGTTAATTTAATAGTCTTGCTCCGGGTGTCAGCATCACTTTAAATGAAGAAAAGTTCAAAGGGCTATAAAGTAATATGTAACGCCACACTTACAGCATCTTTTTCTACCTGCCTAGCCATCCTCCCCACCTTGGGTGTTTTTAATCCATTAGACATGTCTCTATAAGAGGTCGCATAATTGGCCACACACATGAATGCACTGTGGGAAAGAAGAGCTGTAAACACAATTGCTTTTCTGAACCTGCTGCTACACACTCCCATGTGTCTGTCAGTTTGTTCTACTGCGGGGGTTTGCGTGTTGTTGTGATGCTGGAAGCTATGCCACCGGTATTCAGATACCACATGGAGGACAGGTTTCAGCTGAGCTTCCAGACTAGGACAGACTAGGAAGAAGGACCTGGCTGTCTACTTCGGAAAAGAATTAGCCAGTGAAAACCTTATAAATAGCAGAACACTGTCTGATATAGTACTGGAAGGTGGCCCTCCCTGGTTGGAAAGCACTCAAAATACAACTGGGGAAGAGCTGCCTCCTCAAAGTAGAGTCGACCTTAATGACATGGATGGAGTCAAGCTTTCGGAACTTTCATTTGCTGATGTGGCACGACTCAAAATGAGAAGAAACAGCTGCAAATATCCATTACTAATCAGAAAGTGGAAGGTATGAAGTATGAATCTAGAAAAATTGGAAATCATCAAAAATGAAATGGAACGCATGAAGATCGATATCCTAGGTGTTAGTGAGCTGGAATAGAAGGGTATTGACCATTTCGAATCATACAGTCATATGGCCTACTATGCCAGGAGTGACAACTTAAAGAGGAATGGCATTGCATTCATTGTCAAAAAGAACATTTCAAGATCTATCCTGAAGTACAACGCTGTCAGTGATAGGATAATATCCATATACCTACAATGAAGACCAGTTAATATGGCTATTATTCAAATTTACACACCAATCACTAAGGCCACAGATGAAGAAATTGAAGATTTTTACTAGCTTCTGTAGTCTGAAATTGATCGAACATACAATCAAGATGCGTTGATAATTACTGGTTATTGGAACGTGAAAGAAACAAAGAAGAAGGATCGGTAGTTGGAAAATATTGCCTTTATGACAGAAACGATGCTGGAGGTCTCCTGATAGAATTTTGTAAGACCAACGACTTCTTCATTGAAAATATCTTTTTTTCAACAACATAAACAGTGACTATACGCATGGACCTAGCCAGATGGAATACAGAGGAATCAAATTGACTACATCTGTGGAAAGAGATGATGGAAAAACTCAATATCATCAGTCAGAACAAGGCCAGGGGCTGACTGTGGAACCGATCATCAATTGATCTATGCAAGTTCAAGTTGAAAATGAAGAAAATTAGAACAAGACCACGAGAGCCGAAGTACGACCTTGAGCATATCCCACCTGAATTTAGAGACCATCACAAGAATAGATTTGATGCGTTGAACACTAATGACTGAAGACGAAAAGAGTTGTGGAATGACATGAAAGATATCATGCGTGAAGAAAACAAGAGGTCATTAAAAAGACAGAAAAGAAAGAAAAGACGAAAATGGAGGTCAGAAGAGACTCTGAAACTTGCTCTTGAACATAGAGCAGCTAAAGCAAAAAGAAGAAATGATGAAGTAAAAGAACTGAACAGAAGATTTCAAAAGGTGGCTCCAGAAGACAAAGTAAAGTATTATAATGACATGTGCAAAGACCTGGAGATAGAAAACCAAAAGGGAAGAACACTCGGCATTTCTCAAGCTGAAAAAACTGAAGAAAAAATTCAAGTCTAGAGTTGCAATAGTGAAGGATTCTATGGAGAAAATATTAAAAGACTCAGGAAGCATCAAAAGAAGATGGAACGAATAGACAGAGTCATTATACCAAAAAGAATTGGTCTACTTTCAACCATTTCAAGAGGTAGCATATGATCAGGGACCAGTGGTACTGAAGGAAGAAGTTCAAGCAGCACTAAAGGCACTGGTGAAAAACAAGGCTGCAGGAATTGACGGAATATCAACTGAGATATTTCAACAAACGGATGCAGTGCTGGAAGTGCTCACTCGTCTATGCCAAAAAATTTGGAAGAGAGCTACCTGGCCAACCGACTGGAAGAGATCCATATTTATGCCTATTCCCAAGAAAGGTGATCCAACCAAATGCAGAAATTATTGAACAATATCATTAGTGTAACAGACAAGTAAAATTTTGCTGAAGATCATTCAAAAGTGGCTGCAGCAGTATATCGACAGGGATCTGCCAGAGATTCAGGCCAGATTCAGAAGAGGATATGGAACCAGGGATATCATTGCTGATGTCAGATGGATCCTGGCTGAAAGCAGAGAATACCAAAAAGATGTTTACTTGTGTTTTACTGACTATGCAAAGTCATCGGACTGTGTGGATCATAACAAATTATGGATAACATTGCCAAAAATGGGAATTCCAGAGCACTTGTGCTCATGAGGAACCCGTATATAGATCAAGAGGCAGTTGTTCAAACAGAACAAGGGGATACTGTGTTGTTTAAAGTCAGGAAAAGTGCATCAGGGTTGTATCCGTTCACCATACCTATTCAATCCGTATGCTGAGCAAATAATCGGAGAAGCTGGACTATATGAAGAACAACGGGGCATCAGGTTTGGAGGAAGACTATTAACAACCTGTGTTATGCATATGACACAACCTTGCTTGCTGAAAGTGAAGAGGACTTGAAGCACTTACTGATGAAGATAAAAGACCAGTCTTCAGAATGGATTATACCTCAACATAAAGAAGACAAAAATCCTCTCAACTGGGCCAATAAGCAACATCATGATAAATGGAGAAAAGATTGAAGTTGCCAAGATTTCATTTTCCTTGGATCCACAATCAACACCCATGGAAGCAGCAGTCAAGAAATCAAAAGATGCATTGCATTGGACAAATCTGCTGCAAAAGGCCTCTTCAAAGTGTTAAAAAGCAAAGATTGCACCTTGAAGACTAATGTGCACCTGACCCAAGCCATAGTATCTTCAATTGCATCATATGCATGGGAAAGCTGGACAATGAATAAGGAAGGCTGAAGAAGAATTGACTCCTTTGAACTGTGGTGTTGATGAAGGATATTGAATATACCAAGGACTGCCAAAAGAATGAACTAATCTGTCTTGCAAGAAGTACAACCAGAATGCTCCTTAGAAGCAAGCATGGAGAGACTAAGTTTTACATACATTGGACATGTTGTCAGAAAAGATCAGTCCCTGGAGAAGGATATCATGCTTGGTGAAGTACAGGGTCAGCGACAGGGAGGAAGACCCTCAATGAGATAGACAGACACAGTGGCTGCAACAGTGGACTCAAGCACAGCAATGATTGTGACCATGGCGCAGGAGCTGGCAGTGTTTTGTTCGGTACTACATAGAGTTGCTATGAGTCGGAACCAACTCCATGGCACCTAATAACAACAATTGCTACACACGCACGCACACACACACATACACACACACATGCAGGCACACATGCATGCACACATATGTTCTCATTTTAATATATCCAAGAAATAAAAGTTGTTTTTTATCTTTATGCTCGTGTGTATAATTTCTTCTCCTACTCAGCTGATTCTGTACATTGATCAAGATTCTAGGCCCAAGAGTAAACCTTAAATCTTACTAGTCTTTGCTTCCAACTATAGAGGTATGAAAGATTCTATTTTTATTTGAGATGACCTGGGCATTTACAGAAATTCTCACGCAGGATAGTAAGAGTCATTGTCCACATCACAGTAGAAAAAGAAGCTACCCACAAAGAAGGTGCCAGGTGGAAGGGGCACATGTCTTTTACAAAGGGTTCTGGGGAGAAGTTTTATAAATGCTTTAACTTTTATTTTTAGTATGACAGATATTGTCTGATAGAAGGATTTGTCCTCTTTTCTTTCTTACCTACCTTTTTTTTTTCCAGATATTAACAACAGCTGTAATCTTTTCTTCAGCTGATGTTATGTTTCATATTGCTGATATAAGACAATGCCCGTCAGTTGCCTAAATCCTCCCAAGGAAAAGCAGTTTTGCACACACCTCCTTATGTATCATCCTAGCTCTTATTTCTTTTTCCAGAGAGAAGACCTGTGAAGCTAAATGAAGCTGGAAGTTATCACTGATGTCCCAAAGTAGTGACACTGTACTCCTCCCCTGGGAACCAGGTGCATCTATTTAAAATGTACTTTTTAGTGAGTATATTGGACATGCTTGCTAAATGGAACGGCTCATAGTAGAGTGCGATAGTCTTTTAACAATAGCATACTGTCCTTAAAGGTAGAGGCCAAAATGCAGGTTTATGCAGCACTGTAAATGAGGGTTCTGGATGCTACAGTGAAATTCTTTTCTTCAGCATCTGTATAATTGCCAGGCTAACAATAGCCAGAGGAGGGGACAACTATAAAGAGAGGACTCTATTTTCCTTCCTTGATAATGGCAGAATGTGAGCTTGAGTGCATGTAGATGGACACACAGCTGTGAAATCAGAGTCCCAAATAAATTTTCTTTGATTGATTTTCTTTATAAATTAGAAATCTGAATTATTCATTTATAATGATAAAAATCACATTTCTAACTTCTCCTATTTCTCTGTTTCTTCTTGCATTAAAAACAAGCACACCCACAAACAAACAGGTGATTTCATTTCTTCATCCAGTCCATACCTGCTCTTCTTGGCTGGTGGGGGAGCCAGAGAAAGAGAGAGGCAAAAGCCAGTGACGGAATGTGAAGTGGGGCAATATGCTATCCAACACAATGTGTATTGATGGGAAGAGAGAAGAGATTGTAGTCAATGGAGACAGAAAGTTTCTTCTGTAGATACACCTAAGGAAGATAATAGAAAGGGACAGAGCCAAAAAAGTGGTACGGGCTCTTTTTCCACCAAGTCTATAACAGGTTCTGCCTTTACTGTTGTGTTATAAAGGGCTGTAAAATCCACTCATGGCCTTACAAAGGCAAGAGGCATTAGTTTCCACAGTGCTCTGTTGGTATTTCTGTACACCACTTAGGTAATATTGTAGCTGTATGTTTGGTCTCCTATCTCCCCCAGTAGACCACTTTGCCTTACTCATCTCTGTCTTCCCAGAGCCAGAAGAGAGCCTGGCTCATAATAATCACCTAATAGGTGCTTATTAAATGTTAGTTTAAAAAATTGGGTCAAAATAAGTTGTTCTTCTAACACTCATGAAGATAAGAGGACATAGTTCAAGTCTGAGGCCTGAAGCTTACTCTAGAAGGTGGTCTTGCATTTCATGAGAATGTTTTCTGCACTATTGGGCAGGGAGCATGGGAAGAAATTTCCCCCGATGCTCAGTGTAAGGAAATAAAAAGAAATTACTGAAGAGAAAACACAAGAATTAGTTCAGAAAGACGGTGATGAAAATAGGAAACCAAGAAGAGAAGTCCATTTAGTGAGAGTGCAGAGATCCGTTCAAGAAGACAAGGATAGAGAGGGAGATCCTGGGAAGCTTGTACAAGACTTCTAAGTGAGAGGACGATTTGGGGTGTATTTTTCAAACACGCGGCCATCAATTGATGAGGCAAAAACATCTGTCTACATATCCATGGCCACATAGGATGGCCATATAAGAAAAACCAAGGAAACTTTTAAAAAATATTGATTCTGGAGTTTCATTTCCTAAAATTCTGATTTAACAGATCTCCCAAGAGGCCCACAAATCTTATCAGGCATTCTAGGTGATTCTAATGCCAGCCAGGGTTGGAATTCCTGAATTCTACTGAGATGTATCTGCTTACACATGCTTACGAACTCCTTACATGTCAGAATTCAAAGGGACCAAAGCATACAAAAATGCAACAGTTAGTTAAATGAGATGCACTTCCAATCAAATTTAGATAAGAATAAAGATAGGCTCAAAGATATTAAAATAATTTTTGATTATGGTTCAAGGGAAGAGTTTACAAGGCAGTTTTTAAGAGCTTGTTTTTTCTAAGACAAGTTAGTACAAGTATTTAAACAACTTAGAACTGGAAACTGGTCAAAGTACCACTCAGAGAAGTTAAGAGACTTGGTAAAGATTAAATTGCTAACAAGAAGGGGAACTTTTATTTAATTTTTCAACTTAAATGAATAGAAATATGACTGAGTGTAAGAAAAAGTTTTCAGTATTAGAATTCTGCTGCATATCCTTCATTCACTGTTATATGTTTATGTTTACATTGCTTTATATGAAACTATTATTTTCATTCCATGCTTCAAATTTAGTAATTTTCTTCTCATCTTTTGTCTTCATAAATTCCCTGGAGAACAGTCCCCACATTCTGTGCAATCCATTTACTCCTGGATACAGGCTATAGGGTGTATATGGGCACTGAGGAGAAGGAGCATGGTGTCATGGCAAATACGCTGGCCTGGCTTTAAAGTCAGAGAGATCTGAGCTGGAGCCTTGACTTGGCCATTCATTAGTAGAGTGACCTTGGAAAACTTCTTTCAACCTCTCTGCAGTGCAATGTTTTCATCTGAAAAAATGAAGTTAGTCCCTACTTCAAAGGCCTGTGAGAACTACTACGTTAGATATTACACTGATGGAAAAATCGTGTTGGTGTTTAATAACTGTTTTGTTCTCTTTTCTTCTTTTCATTTCTTTTTATTTATTTCCTTCCGGTATGGTGGTGTGTATCTTCTCTTTGTCTAAGCATGAGTGGAGGAAATATGATCAGTGGAGGATATGGTAAAGAGTTCCAACCACCAGATCTCTATCCAGCACTCCTCACCCACATGGTGCCTGCCCCCACATCTACTTCACTCTGTTGTCTTCTTTGAAGGGAAGTGCATGTCTAAGCGCATCAGGGACAAGAGATGTCTTAATATCTACTGGAAAGACCAGGAGGTTTGGACACTATGTATTCAAAACTTAAGTTTTATGCTTGTATTTCAGGAGTTTTCAAATGCCCATACCTCTAAAAAATAAATAAATAAATCCATTGCCTTCAACTCAATTCCGACTCGTAGCAACCCTACAGGACAGAGTAGAACTGCCCCATAGAGTTTCCAAGGAGCTGCTGGTGAATTTGAACTGGCAACCATTTGCTTAGCAGCCAAGCTCTTAACCACTACACTACCAGGGCTCCAATAATTTCCACCTATAGAAAAATACGTTTAGGAAGTTTTCTGAAGTGTTAAAAAATTTATGTGTACTAGGAAGACAATAACATTATTTTAAATACAAAGAAAAGAAAGTCTAACATTTCAATATTGGGAAAATGTAAAATTAAATTACAACTCACTTACATAATGAATTTTTATTTTTATTTTTGTAACCATTAGTATACTGTTGTTGTGAGGTGCCATCGAGTCAGTTCTGACTCATAGCGACCTTATGTATAACAGAAAGAAAGCTTGCCTTTCCCTGTGCCATACTCACAATCATTGCTATGTTTGAGCCCATCGTTGCAGCCACTGTGTCAATCCATCTTGTTGAGGGTCTTCCTCTTTTTCATCGACCCTCTACTTAACCAAGCAGGATGTCCTTCTCCAGGGACTGATCCCTCCTGAAAACACATCAAAAGTATGTGAAACATAGTCTCCTAATCCTTGCTTTTAAGGAGCATTCTGGTTGTACTTCTTCCAAGACAGGTTTGTTCATTCTTTTGGAATTCTTAAGTATATTTAATATTCTTCTCCAATGCCACAATTCAAAGGCGTCAATACTTCTTCAGTCTTCCTTATTCATTTTCCAGCTTTCACATGCATATGAGGTGATTGAAAATACAATGGCTTGGGTCAGGTGCACCTTGATCTTCAAGGTGACATCTTTGCTTTTTAACACTCTGAAGAGGTCCCTTACAGAGTTTTGCCCAATACAATGAGTTTTTTGATTTCTTAACTTCTGCTTCCATGGTTGTTGATTGCGGAGCCAAGTAAAATGAAATCGTTGACAACTTCAATCTTTTCTCCATGTATCATGATGTTGCTTATTGGTCCAGTTGTGAGGATTTTTGTTTTCTTTAGGTTGAGACGTAATCCATACTGAAGATGTGGTCTTTTATCTTCATCAATAAGTGCTTCAAGTCCTCTTCACTTTCAGCAGGCAATGTTGCGTAATCTGCATAATCAGGTTGTTAATGATTCTTCCTCCAATCCTGATGTCCCCTTCTTCTTCATATGGTTCAGCTTCTTGGATTATTTGCTCAACATACAGATTGAATAGTTATGGTGAAAGGCTACAACCCTGACACACACGTTTCCTGACTTTAAACTGCACAGTATCCCTTTGTTCTGTTCGAATCACTGCCTCTTAATCTATGTACAGATTACTCATGAGTACAATTAAGTGTTCTGATCCACACAGTCGAATGCCTTTGCATAGTCAATAAAACACAGGTAAACATCTTTCTGGTATTCTCTGCTTTCAGCCAGGACACATTTGATATCAGAAGTGATATTCCTCATTCCATGTCCTCTTCTGAATCCAGCTTGAATTTCTGGCAGTTCCCTGTTGATATACTACCGCAGCTGCTTTTGAATGATCTTCAGCAAAATTTTACTAGTGTGTGATATTAATGATATTGTTCGATAATTTCTGCATTCGGTCGGATCACCTTTCTTGGGAATAGGCATAAATACAGATCTCTTCCAGTTGTTCGGCCAGGCAGCAGCCTTCCAAATTTCTTGGCATAGACAAGTGAGCACGTCCAGCACTGCATCCGTTTGTTGAAACATCTCAATTGGGATTCTGTCAATTCCTGAAACCTTGTTTTTTGCCAATGCCTTCAGTGCAGCTTGGACCTCTTCTCTCGGTACCATTGGTTCCTGATCATATGCTACCTCCTGAAACGTTTGAATGTCAACTATTTCTTTTTGGTACAGTGACTCTGTGTATTCCTTCCATCTTCTTTTGATACTTCCTGAGTCATTTAATATTTTCCTCATAGAATTCTTCAATATTACAACTCGATGCTTGAGTTTTTTCTTCAGTTCTTTCAGCTTGAGAAATGCTGAGTGTGTTCTTCGCTTTTGGTTTTCTATCTCCAGGTCTTTGCACATGTCATTATAATACTTTACCTTGTCTTCTCGAGCCACCCTTTGAAATCTTCTGTTCAACTCTTTTATTTCATCATTTCTTCCTTTTGCTTTAGCTACTCGATGTTCAAGAGAAAGTTTCAGATTCTCTTCTGACATCCATTTTGGTCTTTTCTTTCTTTCCTGTCTTTTTAATGACCTCTTGCTTTCTTCATGTGTGATGTCCTTGATGTCATTCCACAACTCTTCTGGTCTTTGACCATTGGTGTTCAATGAGTTAAATCTATTCTTGAGATGGTCTCTAAATTCAGGTGGGATATAGTCGATGTTGTACTTCAGCTGTCGTGGACTAGTTCTAATTTTCTTTCAGTTTCAACTTGAACTAGCATGTGAGCAATTGATGGTCTGTTCCAAAGTGAGCCGCTGGTCTTGTTCTGACTGATGATATTGAGCTTTTCCGTCATCTCTTTGCACAGATGTAGTGGATTTGATTTTTGTGTATTCCATCTGGTGAGGTCCACTTGTATAGTCACGGTTTATATTGTTGAAAAAAGGTATTTGCAATAAAGAAGTTGTTGGCCTTGCAAATTCTGTCATGTGATCTCTGGCATTGTTTCTATCACCAAGGCAATATTTTCCAACTACCGATCATTATTCTTTGTGTCCAACTTTTGTATTTCAATAACCAGTAATTATCAATGCATCCCGACTGGCTGTTTGATCAGTTTCAAACTGCAGAAGTTGGTGAAAATCTTCAATTTCTTCACCTTTGGCCTTAGTTATTGGTGTGTAAATTTTATATTTTATAAATTTTATAAATTTAGTATTAGCTGGTCTTCCTTATAGGCGTATGGATATTATGGATATTATCCTGTCACTGACAGCGTTGTGCTTCAGGATAGATCTTGAAATGTTTTTGAAAGTTGTTAGTAAAACGGAAAAATACCTATGATATCATAATAAGAAAAAAGTAAGATGCAATATGTTATATACACTTTAATCTTGAACGTATAAGCACAACATCTAAAAAGTTAAAAGGGAATATGCCCAAATGACAGCTGTGAAGTGATAGGATTGTTTTATGAAATTTATATTTTTTGGTGTTTTGGAAACCCTTTTAATGAGCATATACTGTACAGTGTAGAATGGTATTTTAATGCCAGAAATAAATTTTCTAAAAAGAGTGGAACTGGGTCAAGGAGGTAGAGATGGACCCAACCCTGACAAGGAATTCTGAAGCTGTTTAATAATTCCAGGCAGCAGAACAACCCAACCACTCCTGGGCCAAACTGCACACAAAGACAGGCAGAGCTGAGATTAGTTGTCACTTCCCCTAATTTTTTAAAAAAAAATTATGAATTATTCTAGCACGAGAAGAGTCTGAAATATAATAAATGAAACTGTTTAATAATAAACCTTAATAAATTTTATTTTTTTCATATTTTCTTCAGATCTTTTTTGCTTTTAATATTTTAGATGTTGCTGATTCAGTTCAAAAGATCTGTCTCCTCTCCCTGATCTTGTCCCTCTATCTCTCTCCCTAGAAGAAGCTACTATATTTTAGTTTTTTATCCTTCATGTATATTTTATAATTTTAGTATATAGTATATATACATATGCATACATATAATTAATATGTATTATTGTTTTGTATGTTTTTAAACTTTGTTTTTGTTAGGTACCAGGGAATTGGCTCCAAATCATAATGACCCTATATACAACAGAAAGAAACACTGCTTGGTCCTGTGCCATCCACACAATCCTTGCTATGTTTGAGCTTATTGTTGCAGCCAGTATGTCAATCCATCTCCTTGAGGGTCTTCCTCTTTGTTTCTGTCTCTCTACTTTACCAAGCATGATATCCTTCTCCAAAGACTAGTCCCTCCCGATAACATGTCCAAAGTACCTGAGATGAAGCCTCGCCATCTTCCCCTCTAAGGCACATTCTGGCAGTATCTCTTACAAGACAGATTTGTTCCTTCTTCTGGAAGTCCATGGTATATTCAATATTCTTCGCCAACACCATAATTCAATGGCATCAGTTTTTCTTTGGTCTTCCTTATTCATTGTCCCGTTTTCACATTCATATGAGGTGACCGAAAATATGGCTTTTTTCGGGGAATCTTATTCTTCAAAGTGACACCTTTGCTTTTTAACATTTTGAAGAGGTCTTTTCAGCAAATTTGCCCAATGCTATGCATCGTTTTATTTCTTGACTGCTGCTACCATGGGCATGGATTGTGAATCCAAGTAAAATGAAATCCTTGACAACTTCAATCTTTTCTCTGTTTCTCATGATGTTGCTTATTGGTCATCTTCATATGGCAGGTTGTTAATGAGTCTTCCTCCAATCCTGATGCTGCATTCTTCTTTATATAGTCCAGCTTCTCAGATTATTTGGTCAGGATACAGACTGAAAAAGTATAGTGAAAGGATACAACCCTTACACACACCTTTTCTGGTTTTAAACCACACAGTATCCCCTTGTTTTGTATGAACAATTGTCTCTTGGTCTAGATATAGATTCCTCATGAGCACAATTAAGTGTTCTGGAATTCCTGTTCTTCACAATATTATCCATAATTTGTTATGATTCACACAGTTGAATGCCTTTGCATAGTCAATAAAATACAGGTAAACACCTTTCTAGTATTCTCTGCTTTCAGCCAAGATCTGTCTGACATCAGCAATGATATCCCTCATTCCACATCCTTTTCAGAATCCAGCTCGTATTTCAGCCAGTTCCTTGTCTATGTACTGCTGCAACTGTTTTTGAAAGATCTTCAGCAAAATTTTACTTGTGTGTGATATTAATGATATTGTTTGATAATTTCTGCATTCCTTTGGATCACCTTTCTTTGCAATGGGCACCTATATGCATCTATTTCAGTTTGTTAGCCAGGTAGCTGCGTACAAATTTCTTGACTTAATGGATAACACACTGTATATATCCTTCTAGAACTTGCTTTATTCACTTAGCATTGTCATTATGAGATTTATTTGTGTGATGTGTATATGTGTAGCTCATCATGTAACTGATGTATAGTATTTCATTATATAGGCATACTGTGAATTGTTTATTCATTCTCCTGTGGATGTGTATATAGGTCATTCCTAATTATTTTGGACAAAACTGTTACTGTTCAGCATATCTCATTGTACACATGTGTAGGTTGAGGATTGTGCTCAATTATTGCTTTCCAAGATGTTGTGCTAGTTCACTCCATTACCAGTTTTATGCCTCCACATCATTGTCAACACTTTGTTTTGCCAGTCTTTTTATATTTTACTCTTCTAATAGGTATAAAACATCTGTCTTTGGTGAAAAAGAAACTCAATTTGCTTTTCTTTGACTATTACCAATGTTAAACATTTCTTTGTATGCTTATTAGCCATTCAGATTTCCTTTTCTAGCAATGCACACACTTTCTTATTTCTCTTTTTGGTTATTTTCTATTGATATATAGACTTTTTTTTATATTAAGGATGTCACCACTTATTAGCTCATTGTGTTGCAAATGCATTCTCCCAACATTTGTTGTATATTTTTGATGCAGAATATTTTACACTTAAGATTGACAAGTTTATCTATATTTTCTGAGCTCTTTTTAGGGAAGGAGCATAAAGACAATAAAAGCTTGGGAGCGGATTTTGTGATCATCAAATTTGGAGGATTAATCAACCTGCACAGATGCTGACCACCACCACCACCTGGGGCTAATCCCCATGTAGTACAGAAATGTACTTGGGTGTGTGTTTCTCTTATCCTTTTTTTTTTAAACTTTTATTTATTACTTTTTTTTACTGTGCTTTAAGTGAAAGTTTACAGTTCAAATTAGTTTCTCATACAAAAATTTATACACACATAGTTACGTGACCCTAGTTGCTCTCCCTGTACTGTGACAGCACACTTCTCCTTTCCATCCCAGATTTCCTGTGTCCATTCAATTAGCTCCCATCCCTTTCTGCCTTCTCATCTCACCTCCTGAGAGGACCTGCCCATTTAGTCTCATGTAACTACTTGAGCCAAGAAGCACACTCCTCACGAGTATCATTTTATGTCTTATAGTCCAGTCTAATCTTTGTCTGAAGAGTTGGCTTCGGGAATGGTTTTAGTTTTGGGCTAACAGAGAGGCTGGGGGCCATGTCTTCTGAGGTCCCTCCAGTCTAAGTTAGACCTTTAAGTCTGCTCTTTTTACTAGAATTTGAGTTCTGCACCTCACTCTTCTGCTCCATCAGGGACTCTCTGTTGTGTTCCCTGTCAGGGCGGTCATTGGTGGTAGTCAAGCACCGTCTAGTTCTTCTGGTCTCAGGCTGATGGAGTCTCTGGTTTATGTGGCTCTTTCTGTCTCTTGGGCTGATATTTTCCTTGTGTCTTTGGTATTCTTCATTCTCCTTTGCTCTAGGTGGGTTGGGACCAATTGATGCATCTTAGATGGCCACTTGCTAGCTTTTAAGATCCCAGCCGCCACTCACCAAAGTAGGATGCAGAACATTTTCTTAATAAACTTTGCTATGCCAATTGACCTAGATGTCCCCTGAAACTATGATCCTCAGACCCCTGCCCCTGCTACTCTGTCCCTTGAAGTATTTGATTGTATAGAGTAAACTTCTTAGCTTTTGGTTTAGTCCAGCTGTGCTGACTTCCCCTGTGTTGTGAGTTGTCCTTCCCTTCACCTAAGATAATTCTTGTCTGTATCTAGTTAGTGAATACCCCTCTCCATCCCTCCCCACTCTTTTAACCATCAAAGAATGTTTTCTTCTGTGTTTAAACCTTTTCTTGAGCTCTTATAATAGTGATCTTATACAGTATTTGTCTGTTTGTGGCCGACTGATTTCACTCAGCATAATGCCTTCCAGAAACATCCATTTTATGAGATGTTTCATAGATCCATCATTGTTCTTTACTGTTGCATGGTATTCCATTGTGTGAATACACCATAATATGTTTATCCATTTGTCCTGTTGATGGGCACCTACATTGTTTCCATCTGTTTGCTACTGTGAACAGTGCTGCAATTAACATGGGTGTACATATATATATTCGTGTGACGGCTCTTATTTCTCAAGGATATATTCCAAGGAGCGGGATGGCTGGATCATATGGTATTTCTATTTCTAGCTTTTTAAGGAAGTGCCAAATCGATTTCCAAAGTGGTTGTACCCTTTTACATTCCCACCAGTAGTGTATAAGTGTTCCATTCCCTCCACAACCTCTCCAACATTTGTTATTTTGTGTTTGTTTGAATGAATGCTAGTCTCATTGGGGTGAGATGGTATCTCATTGTAGTTTTGATTTGCATTTCTCTAATGGCTAATGATCATGCGCATTTCCTCACGTATCTGGTAGCTGCCTGAATGTCTTCTTTGGTGAAGTGCCTGTTCATATCCTTTGCCCATTTTTTAATTGGGTTATTTGTCTTTTTGTTGTTGAGGTTTTGCAGTATGTTACAGATTTTGGAGATTAGACCCTGATCAGATTTGTCATAGCTAGAAACTTTTCCCCAGTCTATAGGTTGTCGTTTTACCCTTTTGGTGAAGTCTTTTGATAAACATAATTATTTGATCTTTTAGGAGCTCCTAGTTATCTAGTTTCTCTTCTGGTGTTTGGGCATTGTTAGTTATGGTTTATATTCTGTTTACGCCATGTATAAGGGCTCCTAGCATTGTCCTTATTTTTTCTTCCATGATCTTTATCATTTTAGATTTTATATTTATGCCTTTGATCCATTTTGTGATAGTTTCTGTGCATAGTGTGAGGTATGGGACTTGTTTCAGTTTTTTGCAGATGGATATCCAGTTATGCCAGCACTGTTTGTTAAAGAGACTGTCTTTTCCCCAATTAACAGACTTTGGGCCTTTGTCAAATATCAGCTGCTCATAGGTGGATGAATTTATGTCTGGATTCTCAATTCTGTTCCATTGGTCTATGTGTCTGTTGTTGTACCAGTACCAGGCTGTTTTCACTACTGTGGCGGTATAATAAATTCTAAAATCAGGTAGTGTTAGGCCTCCCACTTTGTTCTTCTTCTGCAGTAATGCTTTACTTATCTAGGGCCTCTTCCCTTTTCATATGAAGTTGGTGATTTTTTTCTCCATTTCCTGAAAAATTGCTGTTAGAATTTGGATTGGGATTGCATTGTATCTGTAGATTGCTTTGGGTAGAATTGACATTTCCTGTTGAGTCTACCTATCCATGAGCAAGGTATGTTTTTCTACTTCTGCAGGTCTCTTGATTTCTTGCAGTAGTGTCTTGTAGTTTTCATTGTATAGGTCTTTTACGTCTCTGGTTAAATTTATTCCTAAGTATTTGATCTTCTTGGAGGCTATTGTAAATGGTACTGATTTGGTGATTTCCTCTTCGAGGTTCTTCTTGTTGGTGTAGAGGAATCCAACTGATTTTTTATGTTTCTCTTGTATCCTGATACTTTGCTGAAATCTTCTATTAGTTCCAGCAGTTTTCTTGTGGACTCTCTGGGGTTTTCTGTGTGTAAGATCATATCATCTGCAAATAGAGATACATTACTTCTTCCTTACCAGATTGATGCCTTTTATTTCTTTTTCTAGCCTAATTGCTCTGGCTAGGACCTCCAGCACAATGTTGAATAAAAGTGGTGATAAAGGGCATCCTTGCCTGGTTCCCATTCTCAAGGGAATGCGTTCAGGGTCTCTCCATTTAGGATGAGGTTGGCTGTTGGCTTTGTATAAATGCCCTTAATTGTGTTGATGAATTTCCCTTCTATTCCTATTTTGCTGAGAGTTTTTATCATGAATGGTGTTGGACTTTGTCAAATGCCTTTTCTGCATTGATTGATAAGATCATGTAGTTCTTGTCTTTTGTTTTATTTATGTAATGGATTACATTGATTGTTTTTCTAGTGTTGAACCAACCCTGCATACCTGGTATGAATCCCACTTGGTCATGCTGAATTATTTTTTTTGCTGTGTTGTTAAATTGTATTGGCTAGAATTTCATTGAGGATTTTTGTGTCAATGTTCATGAAAGATATTGTTCTGTAATTTTCTTTTTCTGTAGTGTCTTTGCCTGGTTTTGGTATCAGGGTTATGTTGGCTTCAAAGAATGAGTTTGGGAGTATTCCATCCTTTTCTATGCTCTGAAATACCTTTGGTAGTAGTGGTGTTAACTCTTCTCTGAAAGTTTAGTAGATTTCTCCAGTGAAACTTTTTTTTTTTTTGGTTGGGTGTTTTTAGATTACCTTTTCAATCCCTTCTTTTGTTATATTTTTATTTCGTTGTTCTACCTCTGTTTGTGTTAGTTTAGGTAGATAGTGTGTTTTTAGAAATTTGTCTGTTTCCTCTAGGATTTCAAATTTGTTACAGTACAATTTTTCATAGTATTCTGTTATGATTCTTCTAATTTTACTTGGGTCTTTTGTGATATCAGCCATCTCATTTCTCATTCAGATTATTTGATTTCTCTCTTGTTTTTCTTTTGTCAGTTTGGCCAATGGTTTATCGATTTTGTTGATCTTTTCAAAGAGCCAGCTTTTGGTCTTGGTCTTTCAATTGTTTTTCTATTTTCTATTTCATTTAATTCTCCCTAATTCTTATTATTTCCTTTCTTCTTATACCCAAGGGCTTTTTGCTGCTCTCTTTCTATTTGTTTGAGTTGTAGGGTTAATGTTTTGATTTTAGCCCTATCTTCTTTTTGGTTGTGTGCATTTATTGCTATAAATTGACCTCTGAGTACTGCTTTTTCTGTATCCCAAAGGTTCTGGTAGGATGTGTTTTCATTCTCTTTTGAGTCTGTGATTTTTTTTATTCCATCCTTAATTTTTGTACCCCGGTTTTTTTTGAGCAAGGTGTTGTTCACTTTCCATGTGTTTATTTTTTTTTCCTTGCCTTTTCTGTTATTGATTTCTACTTTTATGGCTTTATGGTCAGAAAAGATGCTTTGTAATATTTCAATGCTTTGGATTCTGTTAAGGCTTGCTTTATGGCCTAATATGTGGTCTATTCTGGAGAATGTTCCATGTGTGTTGGAAAAGAAACTATACTTGGCTCCTGTTGGGTGGAGTGTTCTATATACGTCTATGAGATCAAGTTGGTTGATTGTGGCATTTAGATCTTCCCTGTCTTTATTGAGCTTCTTTCTGGATGTTCCGTCCTTCACCAAAAGTGGTGTGTTGAAGTCTCCTACTATTATCGTGGAACTATGTATCTCTTTTCTCATTGCTGTCAGAGTTTGTTTTATGTACTTTGAATCCCTGTCATTGGGTGCATAAATATTTACTATTTTTATGCCCTACTGGTGTATCGACCCTTTAATCATTATATAGAGTCCTTCCTTATCCTTTGTGGTGGATTTTACTTTAAAGTCTATTATGTCAGAGATTAATATTGCCACTCCTACTTATTTTTGAGTGTTGTTTGCTTGATATATTTGTTTCCATCCTTTGAATTTTAGTTTGTTTGTGTCTTTAAGTCTAAGGTGTGTCTCCTGTAGGCAGCATATAGACAGATTGGGTTTTTTTATCCAGTCTGCCACTCTCTGTCTCTTTATTGGTGCATTTAGTCCATTTACATTCAGCAGAATTATTGATAGGTATGAGTCTGGTGCTGTCATTTTGATGTCTTTTTTTGTGTGTTGTTCACAGTTTCTTTGTTCCACGTAATTTTCTGTGCTGAGTCATTTTTCTTTGTATTTTCTTTTCATCTCTTTCATTGTTGTTGATTTTGTATTTGCTGAGTCTTTTGTTTTTCTTGTTTTTTATTTTGATGTGTAGGATTCTTAGATTCCTTTGTGGTTTTCTTAATATTTAACCCCATTTTTCTAAGTTTAAGCCACTCTTTTATTTCTTTATATTGCCTTGACCTCCTCTCCATATGAAAGATCTATGACCACATTTTTTAGTCTGTCTTTTTTGTTTTGGTGTTTTCATCTTTTACATAGTGACAACTCTATTCCCCTATTTTCAGTGCTTTAGCTTTGATTTATTTTGTGACTTCCCTATCTGGGTTGATACCTGTTTGCTTGCTCTGTCCTGTGTTCTTGTCTTGGGTTGTTATCTGATATTATTGATTTTCTAACCAGAGGACTCCCTTTAGAATTACTTGTAATTTTGGTTTAGTTTTTGCAAATTCCCTAAACTTCTGTTTATCTGGAAATGCCCTAATTTTACCATCATATTTGAGAGACAGTTTTGCTGGATATATAATTCTTGGCTGGCAATTTTTTTCCTTCAAGGCTTTATGTATGTCATCCCTTTGCCTTCTTGCCTGCGTGGTTTCTGCTAAGTAGTCAGAACTTAGTCTTACTGATTCTCCTTTGTAGATGATTTTTCGTTTATACTTAGCAACTCTTAGAATTATCTCTTTATCTATGATTTTGGCAAGTTTGATTATAACATGTCTTGGTGACTTTCTTTTTGGGATCTGTCTTATATGGGGTTTGATGAGCATCTTGGTTAGGTATCTTCTCATCTTTCACAATAGCAGGGAAGTTTTCTGCACCAAATCTTCAATAATTCTCTCAGTATTTTCTGTTATCCCCCCTGTTCTGGTACTTCAGTCACTCATAGGTTATTCCTCTTGATAGAGTCCCACATAATTTTTAGGATTTCTTCATTTAAAAAAAAAAATTCTTTTATCTGATTTTTCCTCAAATAAGCTGGTGTCAAGTGTTTTATCTTCAATCTCACTAACTCTGACTTCCGTTGTCTCAATTCAGCTCTTATGATTTTCCATTGAGTTGTCCAGTTCTGACATTTTATTGTTAATCTTCTGGATTTCTGTTTGCTATCACTCTATGGATTTTTGCAGCCTTTTAAATTTATCATTATGCTCTTCTAGAATCTTCTTAAATTCTTCTATTTCTTTGTCTGTATGTTCCTTGGCATGCTCTGCATTTTGAAGGATCTACATCCTGATATCTTGAAGACTTCTGTATATTAATGTTTTGTATTCTACCTTTGGTAATTCCAAGAAGTTATCTTCTTCTGGAAGATTTCTTGATTCTTTGTTTTGGGAGCTTGCTGAAGCCATCGTGGTCTGCCTCTTTATGTGATTTGATATTGACTATTTTCTCTGAGCCATCAGTAACTTATTATATTTATTTATTTTATGTTTGCTTACTGTGTTCTAGCTTCTTGTTTTGTTTTGTTTTGAAATGACCAAATAGGCTGCTCTTGTGAGCTAGTTTGATTATTGTGCCTTTGAAGCTTTAACGTCCTGTTACCAGGTGGTTGGATCTGATACTAGATATGTGAGTCTTTGACTCTGTTTACTTTTCTTGTATGGATTCAGCTTAGGTGTCCAGGTAGTCAATCACTAAGTGTGTGGTGCAGAATATCATCCTCAGTCCTAGATGGGCAGGATTGATTGGAGTACACACAGATATCTGGCTGCAGTAGAGGGTCACGAGCTGAGCAAGGCAGGGGGCTGATGGCTGTCCCTGAGTGTCTGGAAGGAAACTGTGTCCCTATTCCCTAGAGTGCATAGGTGGGTGGGTTTTGCAACTGGACTATGTGCACCCAGTGCTATTGCCTATAAGAACTGGGAGGCATCCCTTATTCTTGGACCTCTGTCATGGGAGGCTAGGTGGCATGGGTGTAGGCACCAGTCTTCAGGCCCCTGCTGTGGGTAGGTGAGGACCCTGCTTAATGGGTAGAGCAGTGTCAAATGTCATGAACCTGCCACTCCACCATGTAGCTGATACAGTTGAAGTTAGGCTTCAGGTATATACCTTGTTGTACTGTGCTAATGAGGGTCTACACTGTTGAAATAGGCCCACACAGGTCTATGCAGTGTAGAAAGGCATTCAAAGTCCATGGACCCCTTATGCCTGTGCCTAGGCAAAGGAGCTGTGCCTACCCTGAGCTCCTGGCTTAGGGGTGCTGGCAGATTGTTTTTTCCTATTGGTTAATTTATCCCCTCTCCAAGGCCGGGAGAATGGCTCAGGGTGCGTGATGAGTCCTCCTTCCACCCCAGGGGATGCGGTAATCCCTGAAGCTGGCCCAGGACCCAGCGCAGAGCAGGGAAGAGGCAGGTAAATGGGAGAGAGGTTTTTCCCAAAGGGCTTGTTTTGTGATCCGTGCAGTAGGTTAGACACATGTACTTATCTTTTGTCAGTTGAGTGCCCCTTTCCACTGGTTTTGGAAGTCTGAGTAGACTCTCTGCTGCTCGGTCTCTCCCGATGTGGAAAATGTGTCCCAAGTGCCACTGCTTGCCTCACCACACACACCAGCCGATCTGGCCTGCAGGGTGCTGGTTCCTGCCTGGTCATGTCTGGCAACTCCTCGTTGCTTCTGAAACATTTCTCCCTCCCCTTGCCTCTCAGTCCAATTCCTCAACTTTGCCTTTGATGTTCAAGGCCCCTAGATTGTCATATATAGTCGATTCACCTGTTTTTATGGGTCTTTGTTGCAAGAGGGACCACAGGAAGCATCTGACTACTCAGCTAACTTGGCCCTGCCTCCTCTTATCCTTTTTAATGTTTGATGAAACTTACTAGAAAAGATTGACGTCAATTAGTTTCCTTCCTCACTTCCTCAAACTCAGTTTCAGGTTTCTGGGACCCATGGCTAAGACGCTTGTGATATCTCTGATTCTGTTGGGCAGTTGGCTCTCATTATATCTATAGCTCTATTGAAGTGTCTTTTTAGATGTGTTTTTCTCTAACACTCATTTTTTAACCTGCTGTCATCTGCTTTTGGTCTTGAGAACTATCTAGTCCTTTAGTGAACACTATTCTTTCTACCTTCCCACTCTCTATCAACTATTATTCTATTTACTTTTGTGGATATATTCCTTTTTGTATTTTTATACACACACACATATATACATTAATTTGACTTCTGATGGAACAAGATAGAAATGTATGTCCCTAGGGTACCATTTTGAATTGGCATCCATTCTAATCTTGATTCCATTCTTATTTCACTGAAACTGCTATGTGCCAAGTGACCTGAGACTATAGTTCCCATATTCAAAGTTTACCATTTGGCAACATCCAGAATAATTTGCTATTCCTTCTACCTGAAACTGTCTCTTTAAGCTTTTCTATACCACAATTTTTTAGTTTTCTTTCTTCTCTTTACTGGCTTTTCCTTCTCGGTGTCCTTTGCTGGCTCTCTCTCCTTATACAACTGTTCATGTTGATATGAATCAGGATTTTTCTTTTTCCTTTCTCTTCCTTTCCCTTTCCTCTCATCCTCGCCTTTTCTCTTCTCTTTTTTTCTGTCACCTTCTCCCATCATTTGTTCTTCTTGTCTACTTATTTTTTATTTGTTTCTCTTCTGTCTCCACTTTCCCTATGTAATCTCACATAGGGATCACACTACTGTATATACCGTCTTTGCATACAAGTTTATAACTCCAGCCCATTCTACTTTGAGCCACAGATTCATATCCACTTGCCTACTGATTTTTCAACTGGTATATCTGAACGACATCTCAAGTTTAGCATTTTAAAAATTATATTTTATCTCCAAGTTCCACAACCACATCATCGCATTCCTATTCTCTTAATCACAAAACAAAACAAAACAAAACAAAAAACAGTAAAAAGCACACAAACTGACAAACAAAAACAAAGGATGGACATCATGCTTTACTTCTTCTTTAATCCACATCTAATTTCTTCATTAATCCACATCCAATTTCCCAGCTAGTGCTTATATATAGATTTAGGTATGCATAGCTCCATGTCTGTTGCTACCACCTTAATTCTTGACACTTCATTTTATTGCCAGGAACCCTGCAATTTTCTCCAAGCTTAAAATCTAAATTTATTAAATAGATTTCCATTACACATAAGATAAAATCCAAACTCCTTACCATGGTCTTTACAACCTTGCATGACATGGTCTCCTGTCACTTTCAACTTACTTCTCTGATCTTAGTTCATGTCAACGTTCCCCGGACCCTCTACACTCAGTCACCTTGACTTTCTTTTACTTCCAGAAAGTATTAAAGTTTTACTTACCTGAGGGATATAGAACTTCTATTCCCTGCTCTTGAAAAGTTATTTTAATTCTTAAGATGATACCTTAAATTCTACATCACTTTAAGTGGGTTTTATAGATTGAATTGCATGCCCCCAAAATACATGTTGAAGTCCTGACCCCTTATACCTGTGCATGTAACCCTATTTGGAAATAAGGGTTTCTTTGTTATGTTAATGGGGACATATCAGTGTAGGGTATGTCCTAAACCTTATCACTTCTGAGTTATAAAAAGACACAGAGACAAGAAAGCACAAATGAAGAAAGATAGATGACACGTGAATCATGGAATTGCCAAGGAACCTGGGAATGCTGCGGCTACAGAAGCTGAAAGAGATGAGGATCTTCTCCAGAGCAGACTGACAGAAAGCCTTCCCCTAGAGCTGGTGTTCTAAACATGGACTTCTAGTCTCCTGAATGGCAAAAATTGTTTTACAATTGGCAGCTAACCTAAAGGTCAGCTGTTCAAACCCACCCAGCATCTCCTCAGAAGAAAGTCCTGGTGATTTGTGTCCATAAAGATTCCAGCCAAGAAAACACTATGGAGCAGTTCTACTCTGTAACATATTGGGTCACCATGAGTAGGTCCCCCACGTGTCTGTCAGTTTGTCGTACTGTGAGGGCTTGCGTGTTGCTGTGATGCTGGAAGCTATGCCAACAATATTCAGACACCAGCAGGGTCATCCACGGCAGACAGAGTTCAGCCGAGCCTCCAGATTAAGACAGACTAGGAAGAAGGACCCGGCTGTCTACTTCTGAAAAGAATTAGCCAGTGGAAACCTTATGAATAGCAGCAGGACATTGTCTGATATAGTACTGGAAGATGGGCCCCCAGGTTGGAAAGCACTCAAAATTCTACTGGGGAAGAGCTGCCTCCTCAAAGTAAAGTTGACCTTAATGACAAGGATAGAGTCAAGCTTTTGGGACCTTCTTTTGCTGATGTGGCATGACTCAAAATGAGAAGAAACAGCTGCAAACATTCATTAATAATTGGAATGTGGAATGTATGAAGTATGAATCTAGGAAAATTGGAAATCATCAAAAACAAAACAGAACACATAAACATTGATATCCTAGGCATTAGTGAGCTGAAATGGACTGGTATTGGCCATTTTGAATCCCACAATCATATGGTCTACTATGCCAGGAATGACAGCTTGAAAAGGAATGGTGTTGCATTCATCCTCAAAAAGAACATTTCAAGATCTATCCTGAAGTATAAAGCTGTCAGTGATAGGATAATATCCATATGCCTACAAGAAGACCAGATAATATGACTATTATTCAAATTCATACACCAATCACTAAGGCCACAGGTGAAGAAATTGAAGATTTTTACCAGCTTCTATAGTCTGAAATATATGGAACATGCAATCAGGATGCATTGATAATTACTGGTGGTTGGAATGTGAAAGTTGGAAACAAAGAAGGATTGGTAGTTGAAAAATATGGCCTTGGTGATAGAAACTATGCTGGAGATCACATGATACAATTTTGCAAGACCAATGACTTCTTCATTGCAAATATCTTTTTTCAACAACATAAATGGCAACTATACACGTGGACCTCGCCAGATGGAATATACAGAAATCAAATCAACTACATCTGTGGAAAGAGACAATGGAAAAACTCAATATCATCAGTCAGAACAAGGCCAGGGGTGGACTGCAGAACAGACCATCAATTGCTCATATGCAAGTTCAAGTTGAAACTGAAGAAAATTAAAACAAGTCCATGAGAGCCAAAGAACAACCTTGAGTCTATCCCACCTAAATTTGGAGACTATCTCAAGAATAGATTTGATGATTTGAACACTAATGACAGAAGGCCAGACAAGTTGTGGAAGGACATCATACATGAAGAAAGCAAGAGGTTATTAAAAAGACACGAAAGAAAGAAAAGACCAAAATGGAGGTCAGAAGAGACTCTGAAACTTGTTCTTGAACATAGACCAGCTAAAGTAAAAGGAATAAATGATGAAGTAAAAGAACTGAACAGAAGATTTCAAAGGGCAGCTTGAGAAGACAAAGTAAGATATTATAATGCCATGTGCAAAGAGCTGGAGATAGGAAACCAAAAGGGAAAAAACATGCTCATCATTTCTCAAGCTGAAAGAACTGAAGGAAAAATTCAAGGCTCTAGTTGCAATATTGAAGGAGTCTATGGGGAAAATATCAAATGATGCAGGAAGCATCAAAAGAAGATGGAAAGAATACACAGAGTCGTTGTACCAAGAAGAATTAGTCGATGTTTAACCATTTTAAGAGGTACCATATGATCAGGAACCCATGGTACTGAAGGAAAAAGTCCAAGCTGCACTGAAGGCATTGTCAAAAAACAGGGCTCCAGGAATTGAGGGAATATCAATTGAGATGTTTCAACAAATGGATGCAACGCTGGAAGTGCTCACTCATCTATGCCAAGAAATTTGGAAGACAGCTACCTGGCCAACCGAGTGGAAGAGACCCATATTTATGCCTATTCCCAAGAAAGGTGATACAACTGAATGTGGAAATTATCGAACAATATCATTAATATCAAACAAAAGTAAAATTTGGCTGAAGATCATTCAAAAGCGGGCTTCAGCAGAATATCAACAGAGAACTGCCAGAAATTCGGGCTGGATTCAGAAGAGGACGTGAAACCAGGTATATCATTGCTGATGTCAGATGGATCCTGGCTGAAAGCAGAGAATACCAGAAAGATGTTTATCTGTGTTTTATTGACTATGCTAAAGCATTCGACTATGTGGATCATAACAAATTACGGATAACATTGAGAAGAATAGGAATTTCAGGACACTTAATTGTGCTTATGAGGAAACTGTACATAGATCAAGAAGCAGTTTTTCGAACAGAACAAGGAGATACTGTGTGGTTTAAAGTCAGGAGAAGTGTGTATCAGGGTTGTAACCTTTCACCATACCTATTCAATCTGTATGCTGATCAAATCATCTGAGAATCTGGACTATATGAAGAACAGGGCATCAGGATTGGAGGAAGACTCATTATCAGCCTACTTACGCAGATAACACAACCTTGTTTGCTGAAAGTGAAGAGGACTTGAAGCACTTACTGATGAAGATAAAAGACCACAGCCATCAGTATGGATTACACCTCAACATAAAGAAAACAAAAATCCTCACAACTGGACCAATAAGCAACATTATGATAAATGGAGAAAAGATTGAAGTTGTCAATGATTTCATTTTACTTGGATCAACACGCATGGAAGCAGCAGTCAGGAAATCAAAAGACCCATTGCATTGAGCAAATCTGCTGTGAAAGACCTCTTTAAAGTATTGAAAAGCAGAGATGTCACCTTGAAGACTAAGGTGCGCCTAACCCAAGCCATGGTATTTTCAATAGCGTCATATACATGCGAAAGCTGGACAATGAATAAGGAAGACCGAAAAAGAATTGATGCCTTTCAATTGTGGTGTTGGTGAAGAATATTGAATATACCACGGGGTGCCAAAAGAACAAACAAATCTGTCTTGGAAGAAATACAACTAGAATGCTCCTTAGAAGCAAGGATGACGAGACTACATCTTACATTCTTTGGATGTGTTAACAGGAGGGATCAGTCCCTGGAGAAGGAGATAATGCTGGGTAAAGTAGAGGGTCAGTAAAAAAGAGGAAGACCCTCAAGGAAATGGACTGACACAGTGGCTGCAACAATGGGCTCAAGCATAACACTGCTTGTGAGGATGGCACAGGACTGGGCAGTGTTTCGTTCTGTAGTACCTAGGGTCGCTATCAGTCGAACTCACTCGATGGCACCTGACAACAACAACATGAGTTAGGTTGCCATGCTGACTTGACTGCTGCCAGCAACAGCAACAACAAGTCTCCTTAACTGTGGGAAAATAAATTTCTGTTCTTTAACTCTACCCACTTTTGGTATTCCTGTTACAGCAGTACTAGAAATCTAAGACAATGGGTTTCACTCCCTCACCTTGTTATTCTCTTTCCTAACACCTTCATTATTTCCCTTATAACATTTATGATAACCTACAATTATTTTATTATTTTTATTACTGTTTTTTCCTCCTAATTACAGACTCTAATTTACATTACAGCAGAGATAATACCTGCATGTCATTATTTCCTTAGTACAGTTTCTAGCATGTAAGAAGTTTAGAATGGATTTCTTAGGTTCATTGCCTTATTCACTTTCCTCCTTCAGTCCTGCCATCACTTTTATAGATCTAACATTCACCACAAATTTAAAGGACAAATTGTGAGTTTGTCTTATTTTAGTGCAGAGATAGACTGGAGAATGAGAGAATGCAGACTAAGAATCTGAGAGCTGAGAGCAATACTAATGCATTCTAAGACAGTACTATTTTAGAGAAGGAGGATGACCTTCCTTGGTGCTGAAAAATTTCACTTCTTCTAGCCACTTTTAACCAGGATTTTTCTAATATGGAAACAATTTGACTGTAACATTTTTAAAGAGATTTGATAGTGATTGAGACAGGAAAGAGAAAGTGAGAGCTACAGGGATCCAAGGCTCAAAATACAAAGGTCTAGTGGCTTCTAATTTTGGAAATCCTCAAATTTACTTTACAGATTCTTCAGTAATGGGAATATAAAAATAATTTTAAGATACACTAAAATTTGAAAAACATAAAATAAAACAGCAGTCAAAAAAATTTTGACTTTCAAGAAGCGGATCTGTTTTAAAACTGTTCATTGATTTTTTTAAATTGAATTTTGTCTAATTTAAAAACATATTATCTAAAAGGGTGATTGGAAAGAAGCTACATTACAAGAAAATGAATAACAAAGTCACTATGACTAACATCTAACCATAATGTTGTCCAGTATAGAAGCTCACTAGAAATTTTGGATAGAGAACGTATCAGATATTAAACTGATAAGAACAGATACTATACTTGATCTCAGCCAAAAGGCCAAGAAGCTATCACTAGAAATTTTGGGGCTGGCATAAAAATCTTCTAATCTCTAAAATGTATTTGAAGCTTCCAAGACTATGTTTTTTGGATACAGAACATAGAAAAGAACATAGAAGAAAGTTTCTCAGACTCTCATCCTGTACCCAAAAAACATATGTTTAAGATTTAAATGAAGTTTAATATGTAATATTTTCTTAAATCCTCTTTGAACTGTAGGACTGCCATAAAAGCTAACTCATTCTTGTTCAAATAAAAAACATGTGATTTGGTCATAATTGTAAAAATCTGTATATCTCCTAACTGACTATTATAATAATAAAAACATCACATTTGTCATTTATAGGTTTACAAGGTATCAAAAGACCTGTTTCCCTCACTGGACATCACTAACGGCTCCTTGGGCTGGGGTTACTGAAAAGAAAAAACAAACAAACAAAAACTTTACACTGGAAATAAGAAAATGTATATTCTGAATACATTTAAATTTACCTGGAAACCATTATCAAAAAATCACAGACCTAAAGTGGATTGTGCCAATTTTGACATTGGAGGTGGGAGTCAAATATCACGATAGGAAACGAGCTGTTGGAAGAAGCAGAGCAAAGTGTATTACCCAAAGTTTTATGCTTTGCACTTCTATGAGGCTATAGAAAGGCAATGAGTAGAGAGTATAAATCATTCAGTGATGATGATAGAGAACTTGATTAGCTAGGCTATGACTGTAGAAAAAATTGTAATTCAGGTTTTCACTCCCACTTCCACCATTTCAATGAAAAATTTTTCTTTTCATTAACAAGTATTTATTGAGTGCTTACAAGCTCAGACATTGTGGATAACAGTGGTTTGGACACATGAACTTCTTCTTTGAGGATCTATAAGATGACATCAGAGAGGAGGACAGCAATTGTTTCCCACACAGAGGCTCATGGGCCATGACACAGAGTTCGAGTTTTAACCAAAACCCAAAAGGAAACTGTTCGTTTTTTTTTTTTTTTGTACTTTAGATGAAAGTTTACAGAGCAAATTAGTTTCTCATTAAACAATTAATACGTATACATTTTGTAACATTGCTTGCCAACCCCACAACATGTCAACTTTCTCCCCTTCTTGACCTTGGGTTCCCCATTACCAGCTTTTCTGTCCCATCCTGCCATTTCATCCTTACCCTGGGCTGGCATACCCGTTTAGTTTTGTGAAAACAGTTTTACACAAAAAATATGTTTCTATCAGGAAGTCTGAACTTGAACTAAAGGAAAATATGGATTGCATTTCTTAGACATAGCTCAGTATTCCAACAAATAGGAGTTCGGATTATACAGAACTGTCCCTGGAAAGTGGTTAAGTTGGGTGCTCACTGAATTGCCATGGCTCTTTCTGCATCTTGCCCTACTTAGGTTTTGAGGAATTAACCCTCAGCTGTTAAGACAAAAACATGAAGAGAAGATTTAAAGAGCCCTCCTTTTTAGGAAATAGAAAGATATTTAGTCTCTGAAAAAATACAAGGGAAGAAAAAAAGCATTTTTACTGTGTTATAATAATTGTTCAAAGACTCATATGTAAATGACAGGCTCAAAGTAGATGCCTACAGTGTGAGAGTGCGTGGAGGCAGAGAAGGTCCTACAGAGAATCAGATGTTAGAAGAGGGAACATTGGAGTTGGATCCATATATTTTATAATACAGGGCCATACATTTAACCACATTAACTCTTTCTTCCAATTGTGCTAGTCTCTATATCTGTTTCTACGTATATTCAGTCTGATTCTTTAACTTAAGCAATTTAGCTGTTTTATCTCATTTACCATATTAAAAACAAAACAAAACTTTCTTTCCTTGGTTTACTGAATCTATGCTATCTTAGTTATTTAGTGCTGCTATAACAGAAATATCACAAGTTTATGGCTTTAACAAACAGAAGTTTATTCTCTCATGGTTTAGGAGGCTAGAAGTCTGAATGCAGGGCAGTACCTCCAGGGGAAGACTTTTTCTTTCTGTCAGCTCTGGGGGAAGGTCCTTATCATCAATCTTCCATTGGTCTAGGAGCTTCTCAGCACAGGGGTCCTGGGTACAAAGGATGCACTCTGGTCTTGGCTCTTCTTGCTTGGTGGTAATGATGTCCCTCTCCTCTCTGCTCGCTTCTCTCTTTTATATCTCAAAAGAGATTGACTCAAGATAACAATCTAATTCTGTAGATTGTGCCCTGCCTCATTAACATAGCTGCCTCTAATCCTACCTCATTAACATCATAGAAGTTAGGATTTACAACACATAGGTAATTAAATCAGATCACAAAATGGAGGACAATCATGTAATACTGGGAATCATGGCCTAGGCAAGTTGACTCACATCTTTGAGGGACACAATTCAATCCAGAACATATGCCAATAAAACTATACTAAATCTTCACCTGGCTTTTTATAATATAAATATATTTACATTTTCTAATTTTTTAAAATTTTATTTCTTATCTCTTAGCAGGTTTTATTTCCTTCATTATATAACAGTAAAGTTTTCATTCATTACCTTTCTATAGTAAAGTTATTATAGAGCTTTCACTTTAGTTCAGAAAACTACCTCTCTCCTAAAAGCAATCTAAACTATATTATCTGTTTATGACTAACTTATCTTTTTAACAACAGGGACCATTGGGAGACCAAATGCCAAAATAGATTCTTCTCTTGCTCAAGAAAAGTCAGTAGCATGCATTCCTAAATGCTATCAGGATGGTAAAAGAATGCTAATATAGTGTTCTGGACTGATTTTAGATCAGTTAAGTTTTGGATAGGATCAAGCAATCTGTAAAGCACATGGTAAGTACAACATTTGAGCCCCAGTGGGGCAGTGATTAAAAGCTCGGCTGCTAACCAAAAGGTCAGCAGTTCAAGTCCACCACTTGCTCCTTGGAATTAGGCAGTTCTATTCTGTCCTATAGGGTCACTGAGTCATCATCAACTTGATGGCAATGAGTTTAGTTTTCGGTTTAAGTACAACATTAATTTTTTTAATTTTGCTGACTGCCCTCCTTCAGTTCTGTCAATTGTGCTAATAAAGCATCTTTATTTTTAGGTAAGATCATATGCAGTATGTACTCTTAGCAACTTACTATCGGTCTCTACTATGAGGACATCATAGTTAATAGAATTTTGGAATCCTCCATGAATTTACCTGAAATGATACTACAGTAGCTCCAAGGTTTTGAAATGAGAGATTACTTCCAGTTTTAAAGCCTCATATTTGTTCTTTATCCCTTTCAAGACTCAATCATTTTCTGCTATGAATTTTTTATTGATATCATGTGTTTTGAGTAGTAGAGTGCATGCTGAGTCATTGAGTGTGTTTAAATATTTGGTTAGTATTAGAGATTTTGAGAAATATTATGTAAAAATACGTGATTTGTGGGAGCCTTTCTGGCCCACCAGTCTTCTGTATCAGGATTTACTGTGCGGCACCTCCCATTTGGCTACATGGGACACCACTGGTTTTGCCTAATACCCCAGCTATTTTGCTTCCATGAATGTTTCTTTCACGTTTCACTGTTACACAAGTCCCCACTGGAGGGAAGCAAATACTTTCAGCAGGAAAAACTCCTAAAGAACTCCAGAGACATAAAAATGGGTAAGATACCATATGTTCCACTAGTCATGAAAGAGTTATCCCAACCAACTCTATTCATTTCCTGCTCATTTCATCAGGCTGTTCATTATCAACTGGCTGAACTAAAACAAAAACAAAACAAACAAACTTGTAATGTTAGGTAAAAAATACTCCCCAGATAATTTAGGCTTTCTCTTGTTTTATTTTTTATGAAATAAAAAGTTTGCAAGTTATTTCACATTTAATTATTATTCTTTTCCAAAATGAAACAGGAAGCTATTCCATTTGGTTTAGGGATAACTTTTTTTTTTTTTATTACCTTTTTTAGCAGTGGAATGTGGCCTCAGAACTAACATTTTGAATGAATGACTTTTTCCTAATTTATCTCATAAATAGTATAACATATTTAAACATTATATTCTCAAAACATTTAAAACCCTCTTCAGAAATCCAAAAGATAAACAAAAAAATTTCAGAAATGGACAACTCAAAAGAAGGTTTTAGGAGCAAATTTGAAAAAATGGAAGACAGAATCAGCAAGATTGAAAACAAGTCTATAGATGCCATGTCTTAGTTATCTAGTGCTTTTGTAACAGAAATACCACAAATGGATGGCTTTAACAAAGAGAAATTTAGTCTATCAAAGTCTAGTAGGCTAGAAGTCTGAATTCAGGGCACGAGCTCTTGGGGAAGGATTTCTCTCTCTGTCAGTTCTGGAGGAAGGTCCTTGTCATCAGTCTTAACCTGGTCTAGGAGCTTCTCAGCACAGAGACCCCCAGGTCCAAAGGATGTGCTCTGCTCCTGGCACTACTTTCTTGGTGGTATGAGACACCTCTGTATCTCTGCTCTCTTCTCTCTTTTATACCTCAAAAGAGATTGACTCAAGATACAACCTAATCTTGTAGATTAAGTTCTGTCTCATTAACATAGCTGCCTCTAATCTTGCCTTATTAACATCACAGAGGTAGGATTTACAAAATATAAGAAAATCACATCAGATGACAAAATGGTGGACAATCACATAATACTGGGAATCATGGCCTAGTTAAGTTGACATACATTTTGAGGAGACACAATTCAATCCATAACATTCCACTTTGAGGAAAAATCAGAGAAAAGAATGAAGAAAATGTAAGAATTATGTGGGACTCAAACAAAAGAAAAAGGTTGCCTGTGATCAGAGTCCCAGAACAGGAGGAGAAAATGAAAAACACAGCAGAGATTGTTGAAGATTTGCTGGCAGAAAACTTACCAAATATCATGAAAGATGAAAAACTGGTAAGGCAAGAAGCTCAACAAACCCCTTCTAGCATAGACCCCAAAAGAAAGTCACCAAGACATACGTAATCACACTTGCCATAACCAAAGATGAAGAAAGCATCCTGAGAGCAGCTTGAGAAAAATGAAAAGTCACTTACAAAGGGGAAATAATAAGACTAAACTCTGAAACTATGCAGTCAAGAAGGCAATGGGAAGACATATGTAAGACCTTGAAAGAAAAAAACTGCCAATGAAAAATAATATATCCTGTAAAACTCTCTCTCAAATATGATGGGAAAATTAGATCATTTCCAGATTAACAGAAATTAAGGGAAATTGTATAAACCAAACCAAACTTATGAGAAATATTAAAGGGTGTCCTTCAGGTAGAGAATCAATAACAGCAGACAACAACTGGAGCCTAGGATACAGGACAGCATAAGCCAGATACCAACCTAGGTAAAGAACTCTCAATAATAATAATAAAAAGAGCTAAAAGACTTAAAACAGGGAAACAGAGACATCAATTTGTAAATGACAACATTGTCAAAACAATAAAAGGAGGAATAAATGGTGTCGGTATAGAACTTTCTAATGGAAGGGAAGTTGAGGCAATATCAAGTAATATGAGACTTGTTCCAACTTAGGAAGATAGGGGTAAATTTCAAAGTAATCACAAAGAAAGTTAACAAACTTACTCATCAGAATAAAAAAGAAGAAATACATAAAGACTCAGCAAACACAAAATCTATAATAATGAAAGAAAAGAAAACCTACAAACAAAAAGAAATCAGCACAGGAAAGTAAGAGGAACAAAGAAAATGTTAGTGCCACAAAAAAAAAAAAAGCACAACAACATGACACCAATAAACTCACACCTATTGACAATCACACTGAATGTAAATGACTTAAATGCACCCACAAAAAGACAGAGAGTGGCAGACTGGATAAACAAAAAACACTACCTATCAATATGCTGTCTACAAGAGACATACTTTAGATGCAAAGGCATAAATAAATTATAAATCAAATAATGGAAAAAATATATGAAACAGACAGTCACCAAAAAGGGCAGGAGTGGCAATACTAATCTCAGATAAAATCAACTTTAAGGCAAAAGCAACCATAAAAGACAAGCAAAGACATTATATAATGATTAAAGGGTCAATCCACCAAGAAGACAAAACCTTAATAAGTATCTATGCAACAAACAACAAGGCTCCAAAACACATAAAACAAACTAACAGCACTGAAAAGAGAAACAGAGAGTTCCACAATAATAGTAGGAGACTTTAACACACAACTGTCAGTAAAGGACAGAACATCTAGAAAGAAACTCAACAAAGACACAGAAGATCTAAAGGCCAAAATCAACCAATTTAACTTCATAGACATACATAGAACACTCCACTCAACAGTAGTAAAGTATACATTCTTTTGCAATGCACATGCAACATTCTCCATAATAGACTGCTTTTTACATCACAAAGCAACCCTTAATAAAATCAAAAACACTGAAATAATACAAAGCATTCTTTCTTTTCCTAATGCCATACAAGGAGAAATCAATAACAGGAAGAGCAAGGGGAAAAAAAAAATCAAATACATGGAAATTGAATAACACCTTGCTTAAAAGCAACTGGGTAATAGAAGAAATCAAAGAGGGAATAAAAAATTCCTAGAATTAAGTGAGAATGAAAACATCATACCAAAACCTTTGGGACATAGCAAAGGAAGTACTCAGAGGTCAATTAATAGCAATAAATGCATACATCAAAAAAGAAGAATGGGAAAAATAAAAACATTAGCCATATGACACAACAAATAAAAAGAGAACAGCAAAAGTAGCCCACAGCCATGAGAAGAAAGGAAACAATAAAGATTAGATCAGAAATAAATGAAATAGAGAACAGAAAAACAATAGAATCAACAAGACTAAAAGCTGATTCTTTGAAAAGATTAACCAAATCGACAAACCATTGACCAAACTAACAAAACAAACAAACAGGAGAAGAAGCAAATAACCCACATAAGAAATGAGACAGGGGACATTATAACAGACCCAACTGAAATAAATAGGATCATAACAGGATACTATGAAAAATTGTGCTCCAACAAATTGAGAACCTAAGGAATTTAGAATTTCTAGAAACACATTACTAACACAAACTGAGATAAAAAATCTGAACAGACCAATAACAAGAGAAGAGATGAAAAAGGTAATTAAAAAAAAAAAAAATCCCAGCAACAACAATAAAAAAAGACCTGGCCTGGATGGCTTCACTGGAATTCTACCAAATATTCAGAGAAGAGCTCACACCAGAACTACTCAAACTATTTCTGAGCATAGAAGTGGGAGGCATTCTCCCAAATTCACTCCATGAAGCCAGCATAGCCCTAATACCGAAGCAAGGCAAAGATACCAAACAAAAAGAAAATTACAGACCAATATCTCTCATAGATATGGATGCAAAAATTCTCAACAAAATTCTAGCCAATAGAATTCAGCATCATATCAAAAAAATAATAAACCATGACCAAATACAATTTATACCAAGTATACAAGGATGGTTCAACATTAGAAAATCAATCAACGTAATTCACCACATAAATACAACAAAAGAAAAGAATCACATGATCATCTCAATCAACACAGAAAAGGCATCGGATAAAGTCCAACACCCATTCCTGATAAAAACTCTCAATAAAATAGGTATAGAAGGGAAACTCCTCAACATAATAAAGGGTATCTGTATAAAACCAACAGCCAACATCACTCTCAGTGAAGAGAGGCTGAAAGCATTCCCTCTGAGAATGAGAACAAGACAAGAACGCCCTTGATCACCACTCCTTTTAGTACTGTGCTGGAAGTCCTAGCTAGAGAAATAAGGCAAGGAAAAAAAATAAATAAAGGGAATTCAAATTGGAAAGGAAGAAGTAAAACTATCCCTATTTACAGATGATATGATTCTATACGTAGAGAACCTGAAGATTCCACAAGAAAAATACTGGAATTAATAGAAAGATGCAGCAGAGTAGCATGATATAAGATCAACATACAGAAATCAGTTGGATTCCTACACGTCAGCAAAGAAAATTTTGAAAAGGAAATCAGGAAAACAATACCATTTATAACAGCCCCTAAAATGATAAAATACTTAGGAATAAATCTAACCAGGAATATAACAGAACTATACAAAGAAAACTACAGAAAAAAACGATTGCAAGAAACCAAAAGAGACATACATACATGGAAAAACATACCATACTCATGGATAGGAAGGTTCAATATAATGAAAATGTTAATCCTACCCAAAGCAATCTACAGGTATAATGCAATCCCTATCCAAATTTAATGAAATAGAAATACTAATCAACAACTTTATACAGAAAGGAAAGAGGCCTTAGATAAGAAAGCATCGGTGAAATACAAATCAAAGTAGTAGGCCTCACACTACCTGATCTCCAAACCTACTCTAAAGCCATGGTAGTCAAAACATCCTGGTAATGGTACAATGGCAGACACATAGCCCAAGGGAACAGAATCAAAAACTCAGATGTAAATCCGTTCACCTATAGTCAGCTGACCTTTGACAAAGTATAAAAGTCCATTAAATGAGGAAAAGACAGTCTTTTCAACAAATGGTACTAGCAAAAATGGATGTCCATCTGTAAAAAAAAAAATGAATGAGGACGCTTACCTCAAACCATACAAAAAAACTAACTCAAAATGGATCAAAGACCTAAATATAAAACCTAAAACGATAAAGATCATAGGAGAAAAACTAGGAACAATGCTAGGGGCCCTAACAAATGGCATAAATTCAATCCAAACATAACTAACAATTCACAAACACCAGAAGATAAACTAGATAACTGGGTTGTTAATTGCCTTGGAGCTGGTCCTGTGACATCCTCACAATCATTGCTATGCCTCAGCCCATTATTGCAGCCACTGTGTCAATCCATCTTATTGAAGGTCTTCCTCTTTTTTGCTGACCCTCTACTCTACTGAGCATGATGTCCTTCTCCAGGGACTGGTCCCTCCTGATAACAAGTCCAAAGTACATGAGACAAAGTCTTGCCATTCTAGCTTCTAATGGGCAATTTGGTTGTACTTCTTCTGAGACAGATTCATTTGTTCTTCTGGCAGTCTATGATATGTTCAGTGTTCTTTGCCAACACCATAATTCAAGGGCATCAATTCTTCTTCAGTCTTCTTTATTCATTGTCCAGCTTTCGCATGCATATAAGGCTATGGAAAACACCATAGATTGGATCAGGTGCACCTTAGTCCTTAAAGTGATATCTTTGCTTTTTAACACTTTCAGTAGATCTTTTGCAGCTGATTCGCCCAATGAAATGTGTCATTTGATTTCTTGACTGCTGCTGCTATGGGAGTTGATTGTGGATCCAAGTAAAATGAAATCCTTGACATCTTCAATCTTTTCTCCATTCATCATGATGTTGCTTATTGGTCCAGCTGTAAGGATTTTCGTTTTCTTTATGTTGAGGTGTAATCCATATTGAAGGCTGTGGTTTTTGATCTTTATCAGTAAGTGCTTCAAGTCCTCTTCACTTTCAGCAAGCAAGGTTGTGTCATCTGCATATTACAGGCTGTTAATTAATCTTCCTCCAATCTTGATGCCGAGTTCTCCTTCATATAGTCCAGGTTATTTTCTCAGTTTACAGATTGAATAAGTATGATGAAAGGATACAACCCTGATGCTCACCTATCCTGACTTTAAACTATGCAGTATCTCCTTGTTCTGTTCCAACGACTGCCTCTTGGTCTAAGTACAAGTTCCTCATGAGCACAATTAAGTATTCTAGAATTCCCATTCTTTGCGATGGTATCATCCATAGTTTGTTATGATCTACACCGTCAAATGCCTTTGCATCATCAATAAAACACAAGTAAACATCTTTCCGGTATTCTTTGCTTTCAGCCAAGTTTCACCTGACATCAGAATGATATCCCTCGTTCCACGTCCTCTCCTGAATCCAGCTTGAATTTCTGGCAGATCCCTGTCGATGTACTGCTGCAGCCATTTTTGAATGATCTTCAGCAAAATTTTACTTCTGTTTGATATTAATGATATTGTTCTATAATTTCCACATTTTATTGGATCACCTTTCTTTGAAATGGATACAAATATGGATCTCTTCCACTCGGTTGGCCAGGTAACTGACTTCCAAATTTCTTGGCATAGACTAGTGAGCACTTCCAGCATTGCATCCATTTGTTGAAACATCTTAATTTGTATAATGTCAATTCCTGGAGGCTTGTTTTTTGCCAATGCCTTCAGTGCAGCTTGGACCTCTTCCTTCAGTACCATCAGTTCTCGATCATATGTTACCTCCTGTAATGCTTGAACGTTGACCAGTTCTTTTTGATACAGTGACTCTGTGTATTCATTCCATCTTCTTTTGATGCTTCCTGCGTTGTTTAATATTTTCCCTGTAGAATCCTTCAGTATTTCAACTCGAGGCTTGAATTTTTTCTTCAGTTCTTTCAGCTCGAGAAATGTCACACAGGTGCTTCTCTTTGGTTTTCTATCTCCAGGTCTTTGCAAGTTTCATTATAATACTTTGCCTTGTCTTCTCAAGCCACCCTTTGAAATCTGTTCAGCTCTTTTACTTCATCATTTCTTCCTTTTGCTTTAGCTACTCGATGTTCAAGGGCAAGTTTCAGAGTCTTCCCACATCCGTTTTGTGTTTTCTTTCTTTCCTGTCTTTTTAATGACCTCTTGCTTTCTTCATGTATGATGTCCTTGATGTCATTCCATAACTCGTCTAATCTTCGGTCATTAGTGTTCAATGTATCAAATCTGTTTTTGAGATGGTCTCTAAATTCAGGTGGAGTATACTCAACGTCATACTTCATCTCTCATGGACTTCTAATTTTCTGCAACTTCAACTTGAACTTGCACATTAGCAATTGATGATCTATTCCACAGTTGGCCCTGGCCTTGTTCTGAATGATGATATTGAGTTTCTCCAACATCTCTTTCCACAGATGTAGTTTATTTGATTCCTATGAATTTCATCTGGCGTGGTCCATGTGTATAGTTGCCGTTTATGATGTTGGAAAAAGGTGCTTGCAGTAAAGAAGTCGTTGGACTTGCAAATTTCTATCATGCAATCTCCAGCATCATTTCTATCACCAAAGCCATATTTTCCAACTGCTGATCCTTCTTCTTTAAGTCCAGTTTTGCATTCTAATCACAGTAATTATCAATGCATCTTGATAGCATGTTTCATCAATTTCAGACTGCAGAAGTAGATAAAAATCTTCCATTTCTTCATGTTTAGCCTTAGTGATTGGTGTGTAACTTTGAATAATAGTCATATTATCTGGTCTTCCTTGTAGGTGTATGAATATTATTCTATCACTGACAGTGTTGCACTTTGGGATAGATCTTGAAGTATTCTTTTTGACTATGAATGCAACACCATTCCTCTTTAATTTGTTTCTTTCTCAGCATAGTAGACCATATGATTGTCTGATTTAAAATGGCCACTACTAGTCCATTTCATCTCACTAATGCCTGACATCAATGTTTATGTGTTCCATTCATTGTTGACAGTTTCCAATTTTCCTAGATTCATACTTCATACATTCCACTTTCAGACTATTAATGAATGTATGTAGCTGTTTCTTCTCATTTTGAGTCATGCCATAAAAGCAGATGAAGGCCCTGAAAGCTTCACTCTATCCATGTCATTAAGCTCAACCCTATTTTGAGGAGGCAGATCTTCCCCAGTTGTATTTATTTTTACTTTTATTTTATTGTACTTCAGGTGAAGGCTTACAGAACAAATAGTTTTTCATGAAACAGTACTACACATGCTGTTTTATGACATTGGTTAACAACCCCACAACATATTAACCCTTTAAATTCTCAACCTTTTTATTTATTTTTTTGGTGAAAATACACATAGCCAAAGATACACCGTTTCAAACATTTCTACATACACAGTTCAGTGACATTGACTATGCTCTTCCAATTGCGCTGTTATTCTTAATTAAGATGAAGGCTTACAGAACAAAATAGTTTCTCATTTAACAGTTACTACAAATGTTGCCCTATGACAATGGTTAACAATCTCACAACA
>NW_004443941.1:22475391-22496073 GCF_000243295.1 Trichechus manatus latirostris | reverse complement strand
CTAGTTGTGAATTTATTTTGGCATTTTGTTCCTGCATCATCTTCCTGAATTCTTCCAATTTTTTGTCTGTATTTTCCATGAATTTGTCTATTTTTTCTTCATGTTTGTCAGCTTTTTGCCTCAGTTCTTGGAAAATTCTGAGTATTAGAGATTTGAATTCCCTATCACGTACTTCTAGTGCATTTTCTTCCACAGGAGAGTCATCTGGTGTTTTAATTTGGACACCTACTGGAAGCATCCTGTAGTGTTTTTGTAAATGTTTTGATATTGTCTGCTGTTTTGGGGGCATTAAGTAGTTATTTCTCTCGTTTATTGATTGTAGATTTGTTTTTTTCATCCCTTTTAAAAAAAATTTTTTTTTGAGTATGTCTGAGCAGGGGGACTGTGTGCTCTTTGTTGTTTGCTTGTCTGTGCGCTCAGTGCTTTTCACCCCCTTCTCCAACTGACAGGTTCAGTCACTCAGATATGGTACAACAGGGCAGGTCTAGCTGAAGAGGAGCCACTGGGACGGGTTGTTTGTGGCACTCACTACAGCCACCATGGCAGGTTGGTAATCAGTGCTGGGCAGGTTACAGTAGGCTGTGCCTGCACTGCTTGGTGGTGTGTTGTCAAGCGCACGGTGCAGGTAGGCAGGAAGCAGCGGGGAGATAGTTATTGTGGAGGTAAGCTGGATATGGGAGAGAGGAGAGAGGAACAGGAGCCAAAAAAACATACAAACAAAAAAGAATTCTAGGGGAGCTTGCCATCGGAATTAAGAGATGAGAGACTATGAAATGGAGAAAAACAGAAAGGGGAAGAGGAAGAAAAGAAAAGAATGAACAAATAAAAATCAGAAAGGTTAAAGAACTGCAAAGTTCCCAAGGATCCCACCAATGCAGGTACGAGGTCTGGGGAAGTCGCTCTCAGGTGTCACAGCACAGCCTGGCCAGAAGGTGCAGAGGCATACAATGCCTGGTATTCAGGGATCAGAAAGAGAAGGAAGATATAGAGAGATGAGAAACTGAGAAATGAGGAAAGACAAAAAGGGAAAAAGACAGAAAAGAAAACAAAACAAATTAAAAAAAAAAGAGCAAGAAAGGCCCCCCAAAAAAACAGAAAAAAAAAAAAACCCCAGCGAGAAAAGAAATGTCCTCAGGGATCCCTCTACACATCTGCGGAAGGCAAAGGGGAGTTCCTTGCCACACAGCTCTGCCTGGCCAGAAAGGGCTCCCAACTCAAGAAAAGGAAAAGAAAACAAACAAACAATTCAAAACAAACAAATGAAGAGAAGCCCCAGGATCCCACCAGAGCATTAGCCCAGACTGGGAAGCAGCTCCACACTTGAATGGAGCTCCACAACCCCTCAGGAAAAAGCAAAGATGGCGAACGGAGCCAGGCACTCGAGCGAAGGGGTGTGGGGTGGCGAGAGGCAAGCAAGAAATCCAAAGAAGCAGAGGAAAAAAAAAAAACACCAGCAGGCAACAAATGGCACTCAGAGAGCCAGCCAGTGCAGGTTAGTGTTTCTGGACAAGAGACTGTGTCCACGGGAAGCAGAGGAGGCCGAGTGTGGGTGAAGAAGGAGAGTGGGAAAGCGTATATCACAAATTGCCGGTGCTCTGGAGCCCCTCAGGAAGAAGCAAAGATGGTGCACAGAGCCAGGCACTTGAATGAAGGGAGGGGGTGGTGGCGAGAGGCAAGTGAGAAATCAAAAGAAGCAGAGAAAAAAAGCAACACTAGCAGCCAACAAATGGCACCCAGAGAGCCGCCCGCTTGGGTGTGTGGAATCCAAGCAGCCAGCGCCTCCCTGTCAAGAGACCATGGCCATGGGAAGCAGAGGAACAAACGAACAAAAGTCCCAGGATCCCACCAGCGCAGCAGCTCAGACCGGGAAGCAGCTGCACACTCGAATGGAGCCCTGCAGCCCTCAGGAAGAAGCAAAGATGGTGCTCGGAGCCAGGCACTCGAGCAAAAGGATGGGGAGGCGGCGAGAGGCAAGTGAGAAATCAAAAGAAGCAGAAAAATAAAGCAACTCTAACAGCCAACAATTGGCACCCAGAGAGCCGCCCGCTTGGGTGTGTGGAATCCAAGCAGCCGGGGCTTCCCGGTCAAGAGACTGGGGCCGCGCGGGAAGAAGAGGAGGCCGAGCCGGGGCGAAGAGGGGTGGGGGGTGGGAAAGCTCACACTGCAAATTACGGGCTGTTTTGTCTCCCACTGGACGCTCCGTGAGGCTGCTTTCTCGTACCCCTGTTTGCTGGTCTCCGATAGGAGTCCAAGATGGTGGATCTGCGCTGCGTTAGCTGGTAGGGGACCTCTGTATGAATCTCTCCTCGCTCTCCGTTCTCTGTCAGTTTTCTCACTCCATTTGGTGCTTGGCTGAGTTCTTTATCTCTTCATTTGATGTTTTAGGGTTTCAGGATTGTTGTATTCTCTGCTTGGCTTAGTTTTTCGGATCTTTGCTGTGGAGGGACGGTGTGGTGCTTCTGCCTAGAGCGCCATTTTTCTGGAACCCTCGCCAGTCGTATTTTGAGTGCCTTCCAACCTGTGGTGCAACATCAGGCAATGTTGTCTGCTATTCACAGGCTAATTATTTTCAGAAGTAGACTGCTAGGTCCATCTTCCTAGTCTGTGTTAATCTAGAAGCTCAGTTGAAACCTGTCTGCCATGGTGACCCTGCTGGTATTTGAATACTGGGGGCATAGCTTCCAGCATCACAGCAACACACAAGAGCTCGCAGTACAACAAACTAACAGACGTGTAGGGGAGATGACTGGAAGCTCCTGTAAATTAAACACTTATGCTTATCAAAAAGACTTCATCAAAATAGTAAAAAGAGAACCTACAGACTGGGAAAAATTTTTTGGCTCCTACATGTCAGACAAGTGTCTAATCTCTAAAATTTCAGAACCTCCATAACAAAAAGACAACCCAATTAAAAGTGGGTGAATGATATGAACAGACCCTTCACCAAAGAATACGTTCAGACAGCTAACAGATAGCCTAAGGAAACGCTCGTGCTCTTAGCTATTAGAGATGCAAATCAAAAGTACAATGAGATACCATCTCATCCCTGCAAGAATGGCACTGATCAAACATTCAGAAAACAATAAATGCTGGCAAGGTGTGGGGTGATTGGAACTCTCATACATTGCCGGTGGGAATGTAAAGTGGTACAACCACTTTGGAAAGCTATATGGCACTTCCTTAAAAAGCTAGAAATAGAAATACCATATGATCCGGCAATCCCACTCCTAGGAATCTATCCTAGAGAACGAAGAGCCATCACACGAATGGACATATGCACACCCATGTTCATTGCAGCATTATTCACAACAGCAAAAGGTGGAAACAATCTAAGTCCCTATCTCAGGCTGGGTTCTCTAAAGAAGCAAAACCACTGCAGAGTATAAATATATACAAGGAGAGAGATTTATATAAAGGAAATTGTGCATGCTGTTCCTCAAGATCTTTGGATGTGTATAAGAAGCTTCTCTGACTGTGTCCCCTTTGAGCTCTATTATATATATGAACATACTTGCTGTACATACAAATATGTATGGAAAAACATCCACAGCCTAACCTATATATTTACTTGGATGTGCTCCTATATCCTATTCAGGATATGTATCTGCCTATGCAGCTGCTTGTAAGTTATTATTTGTTTTTACTGTTGTTGTAGGGTTATATATGCTGTATAGTATTTACTGTGGTGGTCTCCATTTTTTTTTTTTTTTTTTTGCTTGTGATCCTCTAAGTGTCTTCTTTGCCTTGGTCAAGCTGTGCTGACTTCTCTATATTGTATGTTGTCTTTCCCTTCACCGAATGAACACTTGTCTACTATCCAGTTAGTGATTTCCCCTCCTCACCCATCTCCTCCTTTGTAACCATTAAAGACTATTTCTTTCTGTGTGTTAACTTTTTCTCGAGTTTTTATAATAGTGGTCTATAATATTTGCTATAATATTTGTTCTTTAGTGGTGACTGACCTATTTCACTCAGCATAATGCCCTCCAGATTCATCCATGTTGTGAGATGTTTCACGGATTCATCATTGTTCTATACCATTTCATGGTATTCCATTGTGTGTATGTACCATAATTTGTTTATCCATTAATCTGTTGATGGTCACTTAGGTTGTTTCCATCTTGTTGCTATTGTGAAGAATGCTACAGTGAACATGTGTGTGCATATGTCTATTCGTGTGATGGCTCTTCTTTCTCTAAGATATATGCCTGGGAGTGAGATTGCTGGATCATATGGTATTTCTATTTCTAGCTTCCAAAGGAAGAGCCATATCACTTTCCACAGTGGTTGTACCATTTTACATTCCCACCACCAATGTATGAGAGTTCCAATTTCCTTACAACCTCACCAGCATTTATTGTTTTCTGAATTTTTGATCAGTGCTGTTTTTGCAGGGGTGAGATGGTATCTCATTGTAGTTTTGCTTTACATCTCTCTAATAGCTAATGATCAAGAACATCTTTTCAGATATTTGTTGGCTGCCTGAATGTCCTCTTTGGTGAAGTGTCTGTTCATGTCCTTTGCCCATTTTGTGATTGAGTTGCTTATCTTTTAATTCTTGAGTTGTTGAAGTTTGCAGTCGAAAGGGACATTTTGCAAAGTAATTCCTTTTGTAGAAGTCTCAATTCAAAGTAAGTTTCTTTTTGCTCAAAGAATAGCTTCTGTTTCTTGGTCTCCGTTATTAAATGAAATGATGTTTGCATTTTAGCTGTAATTATATTTTATTTTACAAATTTAAGATCCCTAAACATTTACATAAGCTTACATTTTTAATTAAAGTCTCAATTAAATCTTTAAATAATTAGTCTTCAAAGTAAAAGTTTGAACAGAATTAATGTTAACTAGATTGCTTACTTGGAGCCCTGGTGGCTCAGTGGTTAAGATCTCTGCTGCTAATCAGAAGGTCGGCAGATCAAATACACCAGCAGTTCCTTATGGGGCAGTTATACTCTGTCCTATAGGTCACCATGCATGGGAATTGACTAGACAGCAACTTTTTTTTTTCTTTTAGATTGCTTACTTATCTATTGCTTTGTGGACAGAGGTACACATTTGATTCCTAGATACACATTTATATAGAGATGAGGAAAGTATTAGAGAAACATAGTTTTTTATAAATCTATAATAAAATACAGTACAGCTTTTTCTGTTATGATAGCCAGATTTAGCAAAAAAAAAGATACCCTATTAAATTTGCTTTCAGAAAAACAACTTTTAATTTTTTTAGTTAAGTATGTCCCAAATGTAGCATATGACACACTAAGAAAAAAAAAAAGGTTTTTGTCTGAAATGCATATTTTACTGGGATCTTGTGTTTATGCAACAACCATAACTTCTACATCTTGCGTATGTATATATACACATATTTCAGATACTTGACACTGGAAATCTTTGATATAATGCTTTCCATAAGGCTGGAAGGTTACTTTAGCCTGGTATTCCAATACTGGTACAATAAAAATAAAAATAGGAAATAAGAACACAAGAGCTTTTCTACCAACCACATAGTCAGCTTAGCTATAATTTTAAACGTTTTAAGATTTCCGGTTATTAAGCTCACAACTCCAACCTACGCAAAGAAAATAGATGAATTATTAACATTGACCCCTGTATAACTTAATACTGAATTGCAGTCCTGCAGCACTTGCTAGAATATTTTTTAGCTAAATGAAAATGTGAAAACGTATATACTTCTGTTTATCAGAAATACCTATAGAATAAATAAAAAATAAAACCATACAGGAATATAAATAGCATACTTTTTCAATTCCCTCATGATTGAAGTCTTTCATGTTCCCATTTGATGAGTACTCTGTTTATATAATAATATACCTAATTGCTAATTAAAATGTAGGTTGCCACTTTTAAAACAAATTAAAACAGTTTTGAAATGAACATCTGATCGAGTGTTTCTTTCAAATAAAGGTTAATTCGAAATTCACACATTTCACCAACGCTAGTTTTTGTAAGCACAAAAATGCAGCTTTCTAAATTATATAGAGAATTTTTTTTATCCCTTGCAGTTGATGTGACTATCTACTTAAAAACGGGAATCAATTTTAAACAGTTTTAAAAAGAAGACTTAAACATTGCATTATTTTGATTTCTTTTATATAAATATCATAACTTTATATTTGTCCTGATCAATGTGCAGGTACCAACAGAAACACCTGGAATTCATGGTTTGGGGGACTGTGAAACAAGAGAAACTCACAGAATATTATCAGTGACATCAAAATTAAAATAAATTTTGAAAAAAAAAACCTTTACATGTGGTCAAACTTCTAAATTTGCAGGTAACTTCGCAATAACCAAGGCAAGAAGGAGTTTCTAAGGATGACATCTAGAATCCTCAGTCTAGAACGCCTGAGTATGTACACAGTTCCTAGCCTGAACGGTGCCGTTGTTTCTTGTGGATCTCCCTCCTGCTGCCAGTCCTACTGCTGATGTTTGTGCAATCAGTGGGTTGGGAGGTTTCCCCTGGCTCCTACAGGGAGGTCCCAGCATCCAAAAATAGAATGGTTTTATACTTAAACGCAGAATAGTTCTGGGAATATGGTAGACGCTTCAGAGTCGATTAAGTTTCTTTATACTGTATCCATTATTGTATGTTACTAAGAATATTATGGAAACTCTGCCAACATTGAGAACATACCTTACTTTGGTAAGTAGCTAATTAACAATGAATGAGTATAATCAATAGAGATACTGTTACGTAAGCAAATAGAACAAATCTTCCTAGGTATAATGCCAGGCTACATCGTTTGTTTATTATACAACATGTCTCATTAAATTTTCATGTGATATAGGGCACGTAGATCTTCTAGGATACACAGCAATGTTTCAGAAACTAAAATCTTTATATAGTGTGCTAGTAAACCTGAGATAGCAAATCAATAGAATATTCGAGTCAAGGAAGAGATTCTCAGACAAGGATAAAGTATTAACCTTATACGTGAATGCATTTGCATTTATAAATTTAGCTTAAATCTAATCTCCTTGTAATTACATCCTAGTATTTAGAAATCATAAATACACTTCAAAAAGTCTTTCATTGACATTGTAATGATCCAAATTTAATTCCGATTGGCCTTTATTATATCCTTAATGATCTGATATCAAATATGAGCACAGCGATTACAACTTGTTCTAACTATAGGACCAAGTACCAATCATGGAAACTCTGTTTATAAAATTTTGAGCTCTCTGGATGCACATTTTCATGTTTGGCTTTCCAAAGGCATCTGTTCTTTTTTTTTTTTTTTTAATTGAGATATAATTCATATACCATAAACTCTTTTGCAGTATACAATTCAGGGTTTTTTTTTTTGGGGGGGGGGTTGTGCAATTATCGCCACTACCTATTTTCAGAACATTTTCAACATCCTTAAAAAAAACAAAATCTCCATTACCAATTGTCCTCCATTCCTTCCTCCCCCAACCCCTGGCAACACTAATCTACATTCAGTCTGTATGTATTTGTGGGTTCTGAATACTTCATAGAAATGGAATCAAACAATATGTGGACTTTGTATCTGACTTTTTCCACTTAACATAATGTTTTCAAGGATAATCCATGTTTTATCATGAATCAGTACTTTGTTTCTTTTTATGGCTGAATAATATTCCATTGTATTGATATACCACATTTTGTTTATCCATTCATCAGTTGATGGACATTTGGGTCATTTCTACTTTTTAGCTATTACGAATAATTCTGCTATGAGCACTCAACTATACTTTGTTGTATGGATATATACTTCAATTTTCTTAGATATATAACTAGAGTGGAATTAATAGGTAGAGTAATAACTCTATGTTTAACTTTTTGGAATTCCCAGTTTCCTAAGTGGTTGCCCCATTTTACATTCCTACTCATGGAAACAGTAATCAAGAAATCAAAAGACACATTGCATTGCGCAAATCTTCTGCAAAAGACCTTTTCAAGTGTTGAAAAGCAAAGATGTCACCTTGAAGACTAAGGTGCGCCTGCCCCAAGCCATGGTATTTTTAATTGCATCATATGCATGCGAAAGCTGGACAATGAATAAGGAAGACCAAAGAAGAACTGACACCTTTGAATTGTGGTGTTGGCAAAGAATATTGAATATACCATGAACTGCCAAAAGAACGAACAAGTCTGTCTTGGAAGAATTATAACCAGAATGCTCCTTAGAAGCAAGGACGGTGAAACTACGTCTTACATACTTCAGGCGTGTTGTTGGGAGGGATCAGTCCCTGGAGAAGGACATCATGCTTGGTAAAATACAGGGTTAGAGAAAAAGAGGAAGACCCTCAACGAGATGGACTGATACAGTGTCTGTAACAATGGGCTCAAGCATAGCAACGACTGTGAGCATGGCACAGGACCGGACATTGTTTCGTTCTGTGGCACGTGGGGTCTCCATGAGTCGGAACCAACTGGATGGCACCTAACAACAACAACCAGCAACAGATAAGAGTGCCAGTTTCTCTACATGCTCATCAACACTTCTTTTTGTCTATCTTTTTTATTATAGTCATGCTATCTTTCATTCTTATACTTAAAAAAGCCCCATTAACACATCAGATTATCCTTTTTCATAGTGGGCTCTGATTGCCCAAAATTGCTCTTAGTCATTTAAGCTTTTCTCTAAACTACAGTTTACAACATTTTGAGCCAAAACTATAGTATAGCCTTATTATATTCATAACTGGATTATTTCTTTTATTGGTTTATTTTGCTTATATTCTCACTTAAGGAATAAAATGTACCCAATTGTGTATCATACATGAAAAAAAAGCCCATCATACTGAAATGACTGTAGAATTTATCAAAGCCCTAGACATAAATCTTGATTTTGCTGTTGACTACTTATATGACCCTTGCCAGCTATATAATTGTTCTTTGCCTCATTTTTGATGCCTGTGAAATGGAGAAAATGCTACACACTTGAAACAAGACTGCTGTGAGAATTGCCACGAGTATATTAGTTCCCTATTGCTGCTGTTACAAATTAATGCCAACTTGATTTGCTTAAACAATGCAATTTATTTTTTTAAAGCTCTGTAAGTCAGAATTCTGACACAAGTCTCACTGGGCTAAAGTGAAGATGTGAGCAGAGCTGAACCCTTTCTGTAGGCAGGCTCTGAGAAGATTCTGTTTCCTTACTTATCCCAGTTTCTAAAGGCCATCCACATGTCTTATCCTCAAAGCCATCAAGGGAAGGCAGAGTCCTCCTCATGCTTCCGTCACTCTGGCTTTATAACCACAGCCAGGAAAGGTCTTCTGCTTCTAAGGGCTCATGTGATTAGAAAGGACCTTCCCAGACAATCCAGGATAATCTCTCCATCCCAAGCTTTTTAACCTTAACCACATCTTCAAAGTTGTTATTGCCATGCAAGGTAACATATTCACAGGTTCCAGGGATTTGGATGTGGCTATTTTTTTGGGAGGGGAAGGAGGGAAGCTGTTATTCTACCTATCACAACGAGATAATGCATATCTCATGACAAGTGCAGATCTGGCATACAGTTGATGTTGGATTAATATCAGTTTCCTTTTTAATTGTTTAAAATAGGTACAGCATGATGAAATGACATTGGGCTGCACTTGGACTATGTCAAGGAAATGAGTGTCCACATCTAAGAAAGCTATACCTAAAGACGTAAAATACAACCACTATTATTCCTCCATGATACTTCCTCTCATGGGGTAGTAGTAAAGCTATGAATCCTTCTATTTTCCAGACAAGGATCTTGGCATTCATCAGTTAAATTATGCTCACCACCAGCCACAGCAGTCTCATCTTTCTGATGGCCTGGTATTCTCAGTGCCACTTTGATTGATTTCACTTTTGTGGTCTCATCATCATATTCCTCACCTAAAACTGAAGAGACACCAAAGAGACATGAACAAAGGAAAAGAATATTGCCACTATTCTAGGAAGTGAATGGTTGGCTCAGTCCTCTGTGATGGATTGCACTTTTCCTTCCTTTATGCACATCAGTATACGTAAGTTCTGAATCTCTAAAACCTTGTGTGTAATCATAGCTAACTTTTGAAATGAGGTAGTGAGCACAACACTGCCTAGGGAGCAAAGACATTATCCTTGGAGATGCTAAATTCTGTGTTATGAAGTCACTTCCCATCTTTGTCTTGCCATTCTGCTACACACACATCAATTCATTCTTCAAGATACCAGGTATAATGGGAGGAACTTTACTCCTTGAAAACTTCTGGGATGGAAAGAATTTACATAGTGCTAATCTGGTAAGTGTTAATAACCTTCAAAACAGCAACCACTACTATTCCACCACTACCACAAATGGGCCTCTACTAATAAAGTCTTGGGCTCCTAGAAAAGCTGAACTGTCATTTTGTTGAGGGAGGTCAGAGCAAAACATAAATCACTTTTTTAACAACACTGGAAATGTCTATTTTCTACCTTAGGATTATATTTCCTCTTCTTTAGCCCAAATCACTTCTTTTTTTTTTTACCCAAAGGAATTACTTCTGAAGTTAGGTCTGGCCATTTTGTATCTACCTTTTCTTTCTTTGATCAAAGAATGCAATTACAGACTTTTTGAATTTAAAAAAAAAGATTTCTGATTTTTTGTTGAGCAGTTCTGGTCCAAGATGAGCTAAGACTTTCAGTCCAATGCCACCAAATTATCAGTAAAATAGATGCATTGTCAAAAATGGCTGTAAAGAAATTATGTTTTCCTCACTTTCTGGACAATTCCTAAAAATCTCTGAGAGCTTTGTCAACATTTGCCAATTTCAAAATATGCTCTGAAAGGAATTCAGCCAGAGATATTTTAAGCAAATCTTAATTAGGGACCATTTATATGTCAGTGATCAAAACATAAGAAAGGAAAGTTGGAATTTAATAATAATACTGCACATTTATGTAACACCTTTTCCTGAGAAGATAAAAAACATATAAGCAGTCAGTCCAAGTGATTGTTTAACACAGAATCTTGGGGATGGACACAGGGGACCCTGAAATTTCTAGGTAGTGCTAAGAAGAAGAATTGCATATCTCAGAGCTCTCTATGTCTCCCTGGCACAGGTAACAACACAAAACAGGCTTGTTTTTTTAGTGGGAAAAAAAATGTATAGCCGGTGGTGAATCGACATGGAGGAACAGACAGCCTCAGTTCAAGTACTGTTTGCCCCTGGAATCATTGCCACTGGATAATATCTTCTGTTCTTTGTTGCCAATTTCTAAAATAAATATAGATTTTTGTTCCCTCGGGAACAAAGCTGAAATCCATGCTTCATGTGAGCTAGCAAAAAAATTTCTGTCTAAAGCTGAATTGTTGAACTGTTGCCCTAAAAAGACCTAAATTGAAGAGTAAAGGAGAAAAATCTCCACTAGTGTTTCCCAAAGATATCTAGCAATGCTATATTTCACTCTAGGTTGCAAGCTAAAAATACTGTGTTATTGAGTCTAGAAGGGAGGAAGACTCCTGTGCCCTCTGCTTTTCCAGTTTGTTATTTACAATCTACTTCTAAAAGGGAGGTGGGTAAGATAAGACAAAGGAAGTAAGTAAATATTGCCTACAATCTCAATACCAACATAAGATACCATTATTATTTTGGTAAATGGTATTTACTTTGTTTATTTCTCCAAAAATTATTATATTTTTATTTGCAATTATTTTGATATGATTTCAAACTTAAGGAAAAGCTATAAGAAAGAATAGTATAAGGAATTCCTTGATACCAGATTTACCAACTGTTAAAATTTGCCCCACTTGTTCTCTCTCTTCCTCTCTTTCTCTATCTATATGTGTGTGTGTATGAATGTATACACACACACACATACATACACATATGTAATCACACACATAAATGTGAACTCATTTTTTCTAAACTACTTGAGAGCCAATTGGATACATCATGTCCCTTTATCCATAAATACCTACAAAAATCAATGATTGAACTTTGTTAGAATCTATGATCCAATCCACAGTTCATACTCAAATTGTGTGGATTGTCCCAGTACTATATGTAGCGTTTTTTTTTCCTCTCAGTACAATATCCAATCCAGATCACATGTCACATTTACCTGTCATGTCTAATGTGTCTACTTGAATCTGAAACAGCTCCTTGGCCTTTACCTTTCTTGATTTTGACATCTGTTTAAAACAGAAGGTCTATTATATTATGGAATGTTCTTCAATTTTTATTTGTCTGGTGTTTCCTTCATTATTTATTTCAAGTTATGTATTTTTCTTTTTTGTAAGAATACCACATAAATGATCATGTGCACTTCTCACTTCTCATACCAGAAGGCATATAATGACAGATTGTTCCAATATTAATAATGGGAGTTTTGGTTACTTGGTTAAGGTGATGTCTGTGAGAATTTTTCACTGCGCTGTTGTTAAGTGCCATTGAGTGGGTTGCTTTCATACCGAGCCTATGTGCAACTGAACGAAACACTGCCCACTCCTGTGTCATCCTCACAATTGTTGCTATGTTTGAGCTCATTGTTTCAGCCACTGTGTCAATCCATCTCATCGAGGGTCTTCCTCTTGTTTGCCAACCCTGTATGCTACCAAGCATGGATGTCCTTCTCCAGGGACTGGTCCCTCCTGATAATACATCCAAAGTATGTGAGACAAAATCCCACCATCTTCCCTTCTAAGGAGAATTCTGGTTGTACTTCTTCCAAGACAGATTTGTTCATTTTGCTGAAAGTCCATGGTATGTTCAATATCCTTTGCTAACACCATAATTTAAATGCATTAATTCTTCTTTGGCCTTCCTTAGTCACTGCCTAGCTTTGGAATGCATATGAGGCAATTGAAAATACCATGGCTTGGGTCAGGTGCACCTTAGTTCTCAAAGTGACATCTTTGCTTCTGAGCACTTTAAAGATGTCTTTTGTGGCAGATTTGCTCAATGCAATCCATTATTTGATTTCTTGACTGGGCTCTGATTGTGGATCCAGGTAAACTGAAATCCTTGACAACTTCAATATCTTTCTGTTTATCATGAAGTTGCTTATTGGTCCAGTTGTGAGAAGTTTTGCTTTCTTTACGTTGAAGTGTAATCCATACTGAAGGCTGTAGTCTTTGATTTTCTCATCTGTAAGTGCTTCAAGTCCTCTTCACTTTCGGCCAGCAAAGTCATGTCATCTGCATATCACAGGTTGTTAATGAGTCTTCCTTCAATCCTGATGCTGTGTTCTTCTTCAAATAGTCCATCTTCTCAGATTATTTGCTCGGCATACAGATTGAATAAGTGTGGTGAAAGGATACAACCCTGACACGCACCTTTCCTGATTTTAAACCATGTAGTATCCCCTTGTTTTGTTCAAACAACTGCCTCTGGGTCTATGTGTAGGTTCCTCACGAGCACAATTAAGTGTTCTGGAATTCTCATTCTTCCCAATATTATTCATAATTTGTTATGATCCACAGAGTCGAATACCATTGTATAGTCAATAAAACACAGATAAACATCTTTCTGGTATCCTATGCTTTCAGACAAGATCCTTCTGACATCAGCAATGATATCCTTCCTTCTATGTCTTCTAAATCTGGCTTGAATTTCTGGCGGTTCCCTGTCAAGGTACTGCTGCAACCATTTTTGAATTATTCATAGCAAAATATCATATGAATATGATATTAATGATATTGTTCAATAATTTCTGCATCCTGTTGAATCACCTTTCTTTGGAATGGGCACAAATATGGATCTCTTCCAGTCGTCTGATCAGGTAGCTGTCTTTCAAGTTTCTTGGCATAGAGAAGGGTGTGCTTCCAGTGTTGCATCCGTTTGTTGAAACATCTCAATTTTTATTCTGTCAATTCCTGTAGTCTTGTTTTTCACCAGTGCCTTCAGTGCAGCTTGGCCTTCTTCGTTTGACACCATCAGTTCTTCCTTTTGAAATGGTTGAATGTCGAGCAATTCAACATTCACTGTAAAGTTATTAATTTTCCATCTGTAAATAATATGTAGTATGTGGGGATACACTTTTAGATCACATAAATATCTTATCATTCATCAAACTTCCACCCATTAATATGAGCAAACACTGATGATTTTCTAACCTCATTATTACTTCTATTTTTAATAGCTGGCATTATACTGATAGAAATTTCTTACCTTCACCATTTATCATTTATTTTATCCATACCAATGTGTGGATTCCTCTTTTATTCAATGAGTTATTTTCCATTGCTATCAAAATTATTATTATTATATCACAAGTATAAATGTCATCTATGTAGCCTAACCATTTGTTCAAATGTAGCAGATATTCTTTTACTAATCCTTAGTATATAATTTCAGTTAAATGGTAAATATTTATTTGGAGAGAAAGCACCATATAATAAATGTCATATTGTAATGATACAGAGTCAAACATTTTGAGGTTTGAATTCTAGATCTACCAATGACTGGATGTGTGTCGTTGAGAAAGTTTTAACACTCTGAACATCAAGTTTCTCCTCTGTAAAAAGAGGACAAAAATATTGGTCTCCCACTGTCATTTGAGGATTAAAATAAATAAAGTAACCAATAGAGTACATAGTACTTAACTAAATAAATGTGATTTCCCTTTGTTTTTATAGTATAGTGAAAAGAAACATGGGCACCCTTTGTTGACTGGAATAGAAGTAATGATAATTCTAAAATTTTAAGGAGTTCAAGTGTGCAGAAAAAATAATCAGCATTTTTTCACTCTTTCAATCAACTATTGCCTGAGTGTTTTTGTGACCTGAAAAAAAAAAAAAATCAGATTGCCTCACAAGGGGACTCTTCATTCTGAAATGCTTGATGATTATGTTTTCACTTAGTTTTTATACTAGTATTATATTTTTTCCTTAGAAAACTCAATATTATGGTTGGATTCTAGTATAAGTGATGGAAAATATAGTATAACACTGAAGAAAATTCTGGGGTGAGGAATATTTTACAGAATAAATTCTCAGAATCTGAGCATCCTTGAAGTCCTGGGATAATGGGAAGGAATATCTAGAAAAACCTTTATTTCTAATTACCTAAGTTGTAGATCTCTACCTTCACGTAATCTTATCATCACAGAAACAACAAATTGTAACATTCAGGTTCATTAGCATAAGTGCAGGGATTATTAAAATAACAACAATGACCAATAAACTCTATTTCACCAGTGATTAAATTCTAACTTCAATTCAACTAGGCTAGTCCTGCTATGGTGTTGGTGTGGAATATTAATATACCAAGGACTGCCAGAAGAATTAACAAATCTGTCTTGAAAGATGTGCAGCCAGAATGCTCCTTAGAAACAAGGATGGCAAGACTTCATCTCACATACTTTGGACATGTTATCGAGAGGGACCAGCCCCTGGAGAAGGACATCCTGTTTGGTAAGTAGAGGGACAGCAAAACAGAGGAAGACCCTCAACTAGACAGATTGAAACTGTGTCTGCAACAATGGGCTCAAATATATCAATGATTGTGAGGATGGCGCAGGACCCAGCAGTGTTTCGTTCTGTTGTACATGGGGTCTCTATGAGTCAGAACTGACTTGACGGCACCTAATAACAACAATAGTCCTGCTATTCAGTTAACATTGTATTAGGTGTTAGGCAGTGGGTAACAGTGCTAGGTAATGAGATTATCCTGATGATTAGGGCAGCATCAATTTTGCCAACACCAGACTTTAGGTGTGCCATAGATTTCTAATTCTAAGGAACGGTACACTTCCCACTGTAATGGTATATTTTCCTGTTCATCATCCTAGACATAAAAATTAGTGTTGTATTTACTTGTGACCAGCCCAAAGGTTTATGGTGGAAAAAATATATATACCTCTATTATATTTTAAAATAATAAACTACTTGAAAATGAATTACTGCATCAGTTTAACTCAGTAGTTTTAATTACTTTTCATTGGAGTTAGATCTCATGAGAGGTGTCAAAAAAAGTATGGGGAATGAGTGCTACTCTTGGGACACTTACAAACTAATTGAGGTAGTAATATAGATATAAAATTATCTCCTTCTTTAGACTGTTTTCTTTTTTTTTATTATGGTGTCTGGTAGAACAGCAATAAAAAATTATTAAACTCTTTATTGAATCTACTTTAAGCCCGGCCTTATGTATGTCCTATGAAAAGAAGTAGGAGACATAGCTGCAAGCTTCAGTGAACACGCTGTCTAGTGAGAAAGCAACGGCACACAGCATGATAGGTGCTTTATCATGGTGAGGAAGGATCACAGTGGAGAGGAGGTTTAGCCAAAGTAGAGTGGAAAGAGGAAGATTGGGGAAAGCTTTCTAAAAATGTCATGAGTGTTCTGAGGCAGAAAGAACAAAGTCAGGAAAAGAGAAGAGAACATTTCCTGGAAGAGTAAAAAAATAATTTAAAACACTTGGTAGGGCATGATGTGTAGAGCATGGCTAAAGTCAAAAGTGAGTGAGTATGTGTGTGCGTGTATGTGTTTGTGAGAGTGTGTGTGTGTGTGTGTGTAACATATAGTTTGGATGTGATTCTGAAAGCAACTGAAGATTGTTAGGCAGAGGAACTACAGAAGAGTACCTGTTCATACATGTTTTCTTTTTTAATTATAACTGTGGAAGCATTGTTAAGAGTTTGAAAGGGGCAGTGATATTATATTTCAGAGAAATATGGTATGTTTACCACTCTAATGATATATTTTTCTATTCATCATCCTAGATCTGCCAATTCATGGTGTACTTATTTGTGACCAGCACGAAGGTTCATGATGGATATATATATGTACACATACATACATATATACATTCTATATAAATATATATAACATTGTTTGTCTCATTAATGTTTCATCTAGTACTATATTGTATCTGATATTAATAATGTTGTTTATGTTTTTATTTTTGTTAGCTTGTGTTTGGTATATTTTTTCCATCTTTTATTTTTCATTTTCTTATCAATTTTATATGTATTTATTAAAACCAATATATAGCCTGATATTGATTTTTTGTTTGTTTTTAATTTAATGCGAGAGTCTCTTTGCCATTAAGTAGCTAGATTTACTGCGCTTACTAACATGTGTGTACTTAACCTACTCTTGTCATCATCTTTGTGCTTTTTATTCATCATGATTTTTTGTCTCTCCATCATTTCTTACCATTATTAGATTGACCCACTTTAGTTGAAACTATTTTTGTCTTTAGTGGTTTGAATGGTCTGTACTCCACTTTTTGTGTTCTTTTAAAATGATAGCACATAAAGTTAAACATATCTTTATACTAACCACTAGAATTAATCAGAATTTATGTCCTGCAATCAAACAAAATTAAAATCGTAGTACATTTTTTCAGGTCAGCTCTCTTCGAGTGTTTTAGCTCCATTCTCTAATCCCTGGCTTAATCGGATCATCTCAGGTTTCCCTCCATTACCATGAGACTAGCCAGGTAGCTTCCTCTCTATTGTGCAGTCCTAAAATAAGCATTTGCCTTCATGGCAATCTCACATTTTAGTAGTGTTTATTTTTCCCAGTTTAAGATTCAGATCCCAGAGCTGGAGATTTTCTTTTTGGTGATCCGATCAAGAACTAGTTGTTTTGTAGGCAGCAGGATCTTTAGAGTACCTAGTCTGCTGTACTGTGGATTGCTAGTAAGGTATATATTTTCATCTTACTAGACTATACCTCTATTAATTCTTTCAGAGAGAATCTGTGTCTGATGAATTTCATCAGTCCTCAAAATATCTGAAAATGTCTTAATTTTGTGCTCACATGTGAATATTTAGCTGGGTATAAAATTATTTATTCGAAGTTATATTCCTTCAGCTCTTTAAAGATATTTCTCCCCTCTGTTTTTATGTCCGGTGTTATTGATAACAAGTATGTGTCAAACAGATTCTATTTCTTTTGTAAATATTTTTTCATAGATCATGATTTCTCAAAGGAATTAATTTAGTCTGAGATATTTAGTTTTTCATTAATAATGGAAAATGTTTGGCTATTACTTCTCTATTCTTTCATGAGAATCTTTTACAAAGATATGGAAAAATCTGGATCTAACCTCCATGTCCGTGAAATTTTTTTTGATAGCTCCTATTTGCTTTTTATCATTCTGAGCAGTATTGTGCAACAATTTATTTCTTGATTTTTTTTCAGTTCACTACTTCTTCCCTCAGCTGTATGTATTTGACTTTCAATTTACTTTTTCCACAAGGGTATGGATTTATTTCTGGGGTCCTGTTTGATTCAATGTTAGCAATATTCTTTGAATCTTCTTTATTATAGCCAATTTTTCTTGTTTTATAAATATGTCATACCCACTATATCTCCAAAACCATTAGGTACATTTATTTTAAGTTATTGTGTGTCTATCACCATTCTTTCCTCTAGCATCAAGTTCTTCAATTGGCTGAGTTTGACTTGCTTTCATGATATAATTTTTTTTTATATATGTTTGTGTATTTTTGATTGTATACTTCACTGGGTAGCTGAGATCCCCTTGCAGATTATCTATTATTTTTTATTTATGTATCCTGTTGAGATGGAGTCGGTATGAGTTGGAACTGACTTGACACCTAACAACAACAACAGCATTGAGATGGGGGTAATTACAGTAGCAAGTGCCAAGAGGTAGAAGAGTGAAGTATATTCTAGGTGACATAGCTCTGTGTCAGGTCTTTTGAATCTAGATAGTCCTCATTTCTATAAGATGTAGCTAACTATATTAGGCCCTTCTCTATTTCCAAGAAGGCTCCCATACTAAGTGTTGCTGCATGGCCACAAGCACTCTTTCTCCCTCCTTCTAAGGCAATGCTCTCCTACTTGAGGGAAGGATCATTCTTCCTCCCTTCTTCTATGTGGAGGGAGTTCTACTAGCATAACTCTTCTTCCCTCTCTAGACTCTTTCACTCATTTCTCCTCAGGAAAGAAAGAATGACATATCCAGTGAATTTAGGGAAAGAAAGTGGACCTTCATAGTTCTGCCTCTTCCTCTTTCATCTTCTGGTGGATGAGCATACTTGCAAAAGTATATTTTTCTTCATTCCTTCATGTTGTAAGTTTAAGAGGAGCAGGACTAACCTTTGCAATTAGGGCTTAATATCTGGAGGATTGGATTGAGACACAGAGAAACAATTTGTGTAGCAAAATACTCATAGGGGAATTGGGGGATCTAGCTGTACCTTTTAATTTTTGCTGACACTGTGCTAAGCATTGGCCGTATGTCTTTCTGATCTTGGCTGTGTTCAACAGCTTTTTGGCCACGTGGCTTATTTTTACAGTTATTTCGTTGGCTTTTAACTGTTATAACTTCAGCAGGTGGCTTTAGTTTTTATGAGATTTGACTTTGACAAGTAAGTAGCTTACTGCAGGTTTGTCTATAGGGAGGGACACTATTTATAGAGGCAGGCTGCACACGTTGAACCTTAACAAATAGGCAACAGGCCTCATAAAAGGTATGAGTCCTCAAAGGCAAGTGACTATGAGAGTGTTTCTATGTTCTAGAGTCCTGAAGTTTGTCATTGAACTACCCAGATGCCATTTGGCCAGCTGTTGTTGATGTTTTGAGGCAGGAACAAATATTTTAGGCATTAATGGGTGGAAAAATATTTGCTGTTTTTCATTTGTTGAAAAGCTGAGTTCTATGTGCATTGCACAGCCATAATGAGCTTCTATTTCTAAATTGTTAGAGCCAAGTCTAAGAAAGACGAGACAGGTCTTCTGCCACAAATTCCTTCTGTTTTCAGAGTCCAGGAGGATGAACTAATCTCAAATTCATGTGGTTTGTCCACAGGCTCAAGATGTCTGAAATATTCAAAAAAATTATTGAGTAAATCTCTTGGGGATACAGTTATTGTACATGGTCATTCAGGTATTACCTGTGTTCTAGTAGAACAAACCTTAGAAATTTATGTAATTAAGACTCCAGGGAGGGAATCAGTAAACTTTTTATGTAAAGGTCCAGATAATAAATATTTTAAGCTTTGTAGACCATACGGTTTCCATTGCAACTACTCCTGTATGCTGTTACAGCACAAACGTAATCACAGTTGTAAACAAATACATACGGATATTTTCCAATAAAGCTTTATTGAGAAAATCAGGCAAAAGGCTGGATTTAGCCTGTGAGCTGTTGTTTTTCAACTCTTGCTCTAATGGAAGACCGAGCAAAGAGGAGTTTATTAATGAAGATCCAAACACAATGGTAGTAAAGAGCAGGGCTGGGTTAAACGATGAACTCATACTGCAGTGGGATTATCCAATTCAGAAAGTAGATAATGATTTTTTTTGCAGACCCAGAAGTCACTGATTTACAAATACATTAGATAAACAGATGTCTTGTTCAGGAAGCAAAAGGAAAATTACAAGACTCTCAAATAAGAAATGGTCATTGTCACATATGTATTATAGAAGGAAAGGCAGTAACCTAGAGAGCAATTTCATGTTCTAAAGCTCAGCTCAGTTTTTCTGAGAGGCAAAAAGCAAAATGTAAGGGAAATAAACTAGTAAGAGAACTGCCAGTTATGGCAGAAAGAATGAGAAAGAAGAAAGACTGTCATTCATGTCCTTGAACTTGCAAATGTTTCTTTTTTTTTTTCTCATGAAACAGTAGTACACATGTTGTTTTATGACATTGGTTAACAACCCCACAACATATTAACCCTCTAAATTCTCAACCTTTTTTTTTTTTTTTGGTGAAAATACACATAACCAAAGATACACCGTTTCAAAAATTTCTACATACACAGTTCA
>NW_004443941.1:22470471-22471681 GCF_000243295.1 Trichechus manatus latirostris | reverse complement strand
TGTTTTGATATTGTTTGCTGTTTATGGGGCATTCAGTAGTTATTTCTCTCATTTATTGATTGTATATTTGTTTGTTTCATCCCTTTTTTTAAAAAGAAAAAAAAATAGAGTGTGTCTGAGCAGGCAGACTGCATGCTCTTTGTTGTTTGCTCATCTGTGCACTCACTACTTTTTACCTCCTTCTCCAACTGGCAGGTTCAGTCACTCAGATATGGTACAGCAGGGCAGGTCTAGCTGAAGAGGAGCCAATGGGATGGGTTGTTTGTGGCACTCACTACAGCCACCAGGGCAGGTCGGTAATCAGTGCTGGGCAGGTTCCAGTAGGCCGTGCTTGCACTGCTTGGCGGTGTGATGTCAAGTGCACAGTGCAGGTAGGCAGGATGCAGCGGGGAGATGGTTATGTGTGGAGCTAAGCTGGATATGGGAGAGAGGAGAGAGTAACTGGAGCCAAAAAACACACAAACAAACAAAAAAGAATGCTAGGGGAGCTTGCCATTGGAAAGGAGAGATGAGAGACTATGAAATGGAGAAAGGGGAAGAGGAAGAAAAGAAAAGAATGAACAAATAAAAATCAGAAAGGTTAAAGAACCACAAGTTCCCAGGGATGCCACTGATGCAGCTATGAGGTCTGGGTAAGTTGCTCTCAGGTGTCGCAGCACAGCCTGGCCAGAGGTGCAGAGACATACAATGCCTGGTATTCCGGGATCAGAAAGAGAAGGAAGACATAGAGAGACGAGAAACTGAGCAATGTAGAAAGACAAAAGGGAAAAAGACGGAAAAGAAAACAACACAAATCAAAAAAAAAAAAGAGAACAAGAAAGATCCCCACAAAAAATAGAAAAAAAAAAAAAAACAATGAAAAAATAAATGTCCTCAGGGATCCCTCCACACGTCAGCTGCCCGCTTGGGTGTGTGGAATCCAAGCAGCTGGTGCCTCCCTGTCAAGAGACTGTGGCCGTGGGAAGCAGAGGAACAAACGAACAAAAGCCCCGGGATCCCACCAGCACGGCAGCCCAGACCGGGAAGCAGCTGCACACTTGAATGGAGCCCCACAGCCCCTCAGGAAGAAGCAAAGATGGTGCTCGGAGCCAGGCACTCGAGCAAAAGGATGGGGAGGTGGTGAGAGGCAAGTGAGAAATCAAAAGAAGCAGAATAAAAAGCAACACTAGCAGCCAACAAATGGCACCCAGAGAGCCGCCCGCTTGGGTGT
>NW_004443941.1:22430516-22470275 GCF_000243295.1 Trichechus manatus latirostris | reverse complement strand
TCCGTTCTCTGTCAGTATTCTCACTCCATTTGGTGCTCGGCTGAGTTCTTTATCTCTTCATTTGATGTTCTAGGGTTTCAGGATTGTTGCATTCTCTGTTTGGCTTAGTTTTTCGGATCTTTGCTGTGGAGGGACAGTGTGGTGCTTCTACCTAGAGCGCCATCTTGCCAGAACCCGCAAAGGTTTCTTGAAGAGAAAAATGATATAGGACTGGGGTGTAGATAGGGCACAAGTTTTAGCTCCATCCTCAGAAGCTCCTGTTAAGAAATTTGATAAGGATGAGTTTTTCTACAGAAATATATATGAGGAGAAGATATAAACCTTCCCTAAGAGCATGTTTCACAAACTGAAATAATTCATAAGTTGATGTAAAAAAACCAGTTGCCCGCAAGTTGATTCCGAGTCATGATGATTCTGTGTGTGTCAGAGTAGAATTGCTTTCAATAGCTGATTTTTCCGAAATGGATCACCAGGCCCTTTTTTCCAAGGTGCTTCTGGGTAAACTCGAACAATCACCCTCTTGGTTACCAGCCAAGGGCATTGATGTAGCTATTGTGAAACAGGAATGAAAACACCCGCTCGTTAGAGATAGTGGCAGCTCTGTCACTGGTCAGAGGCCATCTTCAATGTAGAACTGGGACAAGAACAATGTGAGGTTTGGGGGAAAATGAAAAATGTAAGGCTTAATTATGTTTCATGGGAAAGAAGGCCTGTAAAAAGGATGTAGAAAATTTAAGAATATTTGAAGGAGATAGCAATGTCTCAACTACCATTCTCTGAGATGGGGGTTTTCCTGCCAAAGATGGTGAACACAGTGCCAGGAATGCTCTGTTGGACTCGGATTTCCTCCCACAAGTAGGAAAGCCACACCCCCAGCTGACCATTGGCTCAATGGTTAAAATCAAAGGGTAAACAAAACAAAGAGCTTTGGAGAGCTTGGTGGGAAGCACACTCCTTCCCTGCACCTGATGTTTCCTTTCAGGTGGAGTAAGTTTTACCAGCATTTACTAGCACGAGACTCCTGAGGTTTCTCTATGCCCTCATTTTTGATCGTCTCAGAGAAAAAGGAATTCCCTGATGGGTGAATTTTGGACTAGGAAATTGGAAAGAATAACCCTTTGTCCTGGGCCTGTCTACAATAGCAAGCATTCTGCTTCGCTCCTTCATGCTGTGAGTTTTGTAGAGAGCATTTCTGCTTTGTGTGGGGACCTGTCCTGTTCAGTGATGCCTGTGACTGTTTAATTCTGAGAATCAGTATTTGGAGCCCAACTTCTTTAAAGACATTAGGTACATTCTTCACATTTTCATCATCATTTGCTGGTTCTTTTTTTTCTCATTTCTCAATTGATGCAGTATTGGAATAGGGAAGAGAGGTTTATCTTTGGATCCCCTCTAGACTCCCTAATATCCACAAATGCCACATACTTGAGACCTAGGTTACTGTGGTTTTCTAATCCCATCCCATTCACTCTTGATTTTTCAGACATTATGCCTAGGATTTTTGTCACATTATTATGCTTTATTGTGTCTGTGCCTCTCTGTGATAATGACATAAAAATAGAATTCCCATGCTTCTGGTGCAGATCTGGGAGTCTGCAGTGTGACGTGGTTGAAATTGGAACTCCCACTTTGTTTTTGTTATTTGACATTCTTTGAAGAACCAATATTCTAATATTATTTTTAAAATTCTGTTTCTCATTTATAATAGCATTATTAAATTCCTTTGGTTTTATTATCACTTACATTCCATCCTGAGCACTAAAATATGCTTGTCTGTGGCTTTTATTTAACACTCTAAAATCTTTTCTTGCATCATATAATTTAAATCTAATCACATCTATATATTTCAAACATGAATTATAGGGACATGTCAGTGGAGCATATTGCTCTCAGACTCCTGACATTTTTCTTCATTCTCCTCCTATGTCTCTGTTTTTACTTATTAATTCTTTTAAAACATGAAGAAATGGTAGTGGCAGGTAGAGGCATAAAAAGATAGGGTTCATTCTTGCTTTTCCTCAGATTTTTGGACTATTTTCTCTTGACAACTGTGTGTATTCTCAGGACAGTCAATTAATGACATTGATAATATACATTGGGTGCAAAGCAAGATACACAAAATCTTTAGCATCACAAAAAGCAAGGGTCCCCATCCCTATTCTAAAGAGTCAAATTTTCTTGTTTTGACAGAAATTTAGAAAGTTCTGAGATCCTTAAAAGTCAGTACACAGAAAGAAGCGAGCTCTTCTATGTAGACTAAGTAGACATAATCACTTTGAGGAAACCCTGGTGGTGTAGTGGCTAAGAGCTCGACTGTTAACCAAAAGATCAGCTCTTTGAATCTGCCCAGATGCTCCTTGGAAACTCTGTGGGTCGGTTGTACTCTGTCCTATAGGGTCGCTATGAGTTGGAAGTGACTGAACGGCAATGGGTTTGCTTTTTTTGGATTTAATAGGTTTGGCGAAGCAATTTGGAGACATATAGTAAGATCCTTAAAATATACACATATTTGATCATTTCTAGAACATTATTCTAAATAAAGTATTTTTGAGTTTTTTAAAAGACTTTATGCACAAGGATTTTTGTTGTACTCTATTTCTAATAAAAAAAATTGTAAAACAACTGAACTGTTTGTCTAGAATAATGGTAAAATAAAGCATGGTATGTAAATACGATAGAGTATAATAGTGCTATTAAATTACGTTAATAAATACATTTTCATATGTAGGACACATAAACCCTCATAATAAAAGAAAAATGCATATTCACTATGATGACAAAAATTTAAAACTGAAAAAAATATCCAAATCTATGAAATAGAGAACTACATAGAAGGAAAAAGGCAAACTTTTTTTTTTTTTTTTTAATATTTTATTGTACTTCAGGTGAAGGCTTACAGAACAAATGGTTTCTCATGAAACAGTAGGACACATGTTGTTTTATGACATTGGTTAACAACCCCACAACATATCAACCCTCTAACTTCTCAACCTTTTTTTTCGGTGAAAATACACATAGCCAAAGATACACCATTTCAAAAATTTCTACTTGCACAGTTCAGTGACATTGACTACGCTCTTCCAATTGTGCTGTTATTCTCACTTAAGATGAAGGCTTACAGAACAAAATAGTTTCTCATTTAACAGTTACTACGAATGTTGCCCTATGACAATGGTTAACAATCTCACAACACATCAACAATATCCTTACTCAACCTTGGGTTCCCTATCACCAGCTTCCTTGTCCCCTTCTGCCTTCTGGCCAAAAGGCAAACTTTTTATAGTGACTGTCTTATACCAGTTGCTGTCCAGCTGATTCTGACTCATGGCAGCCCCACGTGTATCAGAGTAGAAATGCACTCCTTAGGGTTTTCAATGACTGATTTTTCTGAAGTAGATCATCAAGCCTTTCTTCCAAGGCACCTCTGGGTAGGCTGGAACCTCCAACCTTTAGGTTAGCAGCCAAGCACTTTAACCTTTTTTTACCACCCAGGGCTGTCTTAGACTGGTGGAATAATAGATAATGTTTTCTTGACTCTTTATATTTTCTAATCACAATTTCAATGGCTGTGATCTGTCATTTAATAATCTTTGTAATAAAAACAAACTGTGTTCTATAAAAAAATAATGTACAAGTATTATAAAACATACAGATTTCAAATTTACTATATATGTGATTTTTTTTTTTTTTTTTGATTGAGTTAATCCATGAAGACTCTCAGTGAAACTGAGTTTTAATTCAAAATGGAAGTGGAAAAGGATACAGAGAGCTGGGAACAAGAAAGAAGTCAATTATTCGGTTTGTTCCAAAGAGTTTACTTGTTCAGTAGCTGTTGCCTGCAAGAGTGTGGGATGGGTAGTATGGATAGACTATCATTATTCACCTGTGAGGAATGGAAAAATAACTCCCAAAAAAACACCTTTGCAAGTGAGGGATCTTTCTAGCCATAACTATCAGTTCTCACTTGCCTTTGTAAAATCTTGTTTATAGGACTTAACACGCATTTTTCTTCTTGCTTTGTACACTACATTTTCTATTCAATTCTTTTTTTTTTTTCTTGAAGATTTGACTAGTCAACCTCTTGGAAAGAAATGAAACAGTAAACAGAATCATCTTAAGACCAAAAAAAGGAAGAGGGTGTGAGGATTTGCGTTTGTAGGAACTGTTTTCTCCTACCACAGGTAGAGGCAAGAACAACTCTCTAAGTTAAATGCTACAACTCCTAAATTGTTGGCCAGTATCTAAAAAATATTTTTAGAAGAGCATACTCTTTTGATGAATAGATTAGATTTTTCCAAGCCATCTCTAATATGTATATATATAATATTAAACATAATTATTATACATAAAATATCTTCTTATTTATTGTATTGTTTTAAAAATAATAAATATATTTAAAAAATACATATAATACACTAGTGTATGAAGTATAAGGAGCCCTGGTAGTATAATGGTTAAGCACTAGACTGCTAACCTAAAGGTCTGCAGTTCAAACCCACCCATTGCTCTGTGGGAGAAAGATATGGCAGTCTGCTCCCATGAAGATAACAGCCTTGGAAGCCATATGGGGCAATTCTACTCAGTCCTACATGGTCACTATGAGTTGGAATCACCTTGATGCAACAGGTTTGGCTTTTGGGATTTTGGCATGAAATATAAAGTACTCTACATTCTCACACTCTAGGAATAATCTTTATATGATATGATTATTTTATATAATATAATTTGCACTTATACCTATATTACCCAGCATGCACACTATATCATATATTACACATCTGATTATATTTAATTTAAAAGATCAATATTATTAGAATATATATAAAGTTTGTGTTTGACTGTTAACCTTAAGGTTGGTGGTACGAACTCACACACAGGTATTGCAAAAGAAAAGGCCTGGTGCTCTGCTTCCATTAAGATTACATCCAAGAAAACCCTATGGAGCAGTTCTACTCTGTAATACATAAGGTCATCATGAGTTGGAATTGACTTGACAGCTACTAACAGCAGCACAGTATACATATTTTTCTCTAAAGCATTTTTAAAATTAAATACGTGACGGGCTTTTTTTTTCCCCCATGTCGAAGTATCCTCTTCCTCCTTAAAAATTATATTGCATTCTATTTTGTGAGTACATCTTCATTAGTTTCATTAATTTTCTATCGATGGACATTTAGATCACATACAGATCACAGCGTTCTCTCTATTTTAAACAATCTTGCAACGACTATCCTGGTGTACATATTTTTGCTTGATTACGTTTTTGAAGCAGAAAGGTTAAATATAATTGAGAGGCCGTTATTATTGATTTAAGCTTGTATTATACTTGTGAAGGATAGGCAGTATATCAGATGACAGTGGAGACAGGGCAAGAAAATCATTCTATCGTTAGAGTTGCCCTTACAAGGATTAGATCATAACAGAGTAGTCCAATTAGAGAACTAAGAAACATCTCTGCCATCATCCTTCAAGACAATAATAGTAATGGTTAAGATGATAACTATCTTTTTAGTGAAAGCTTATGATGTGCCTGTCACTGAGCTAAACCACCTTATGTAGTTCTTACAAAAACCTTATATGGTAGATGGTATTATTAGGCCCATTTTTCAAATGAACAGACTAAAGTAAATTAACTTGACCCTGGTTACACAGGAAAATCCATTTGCAGTGCTTGGATTTAGCTTCCTTATGTATCATCCCACTAAGAACCATAGCAATATAAGTGGAAGAGCATTGGATAGAAATGAGATTAGCCTTTACCTACTGTAGTGACATGACCCCAACCGTAAAGAGTGTGAAATAAAGAAATGAAGAAATCCCAGAATTTGGGCCAGTTATATCAGCTCTTCACCTCAGCGAAGGCCTAATTCAAGGAGTCATTTTGCTGTTTAAATGAGATCATATATATTCAAGCGCTTTGTGATCTGTAAAATGGGGAAGTGGAAAAAACAATAGGAGGTTGTGATGATTATGCATGTCAAACAATTATGATTTTCACTTATCTCAGTTAAAAAATCACAGTTGGCCAAGTTAGTAAAGACCTATTGCAGTTTCATAGAACTAATCAACCTTCTCAATGCAAAGTGTGTTTTTGATAATGATTCTCACTCATATCTGAGAGCATGAAGCCTGAAGGAGTGTGTGTGGGAAAAGCATCAGGTAAAGAAATCACTACTCAACTTTTCTTTAATTTTGTGTATATTAATAATTTCTAATAATGATTTATCTAGACTAGATAAAAATATTTATTTTGTCCATTCAAACAATTTTGTAATCAACCAACAGTGAATGAAGTCATTTTTTTAAAAGCAAAATTCATATATTATTAGAAACTTCTACAATAACTGCTTAGATACTGAAGTCAAAATGTTTGATTTGCCTTTGATTTCCTTCTTATCTAACACCTCCCATTGTCATAAGGTCAAATTTGGTTGATGGTTATTTGCTTGTTTGTTTGTTTTAACCTCTCTTAAATTTGTTCCTTCTTTCCCACCATAATTAAGAATTCTACAGTGATGGTGAAGATAGAAGATGAGGAGTGTTCTCCCACTCTGGAGTGGGACCCAAAGAGACTAGATAATTCACCTTGAGGTAAGAATGAGACAAATGGCATGTTCCCTAATTAAGGATTAGAGGGTTAAAGTTGGTACAATAAGGATTTTTGGACAGATCAGAGAAATGCTCCCCTGAGCAACTTTGCAGGCCCCTCTGACAGTTCCCAAGTGAGGAAGAGGCAAAGAATGAAAACATATTCGGCATGGGTTTGTGTGAAGATCTCATTTCAAATGCTCAGTACTTGCTGTCCACTATTTTTAATATTATATTTGTATCAGCCCCTTAAGAAAAATAAATCTAGTTCAGGGGTCCTTAGAAGAGAATCTATTCTGAAAAATGAAGCTACCTCTAGATTTTACTTTTCTTGTCTCTCTCTCTTTATCTATCTCTTCTCTATCTCCTCCACACACAAACACACACATATAAAAAAACCATTACCATTGAGTCTTTTTGACTCATGAGGACCCCACGTTTACAGAGTAGAATTGCTCCATAGTGTTTTCTTGGCTGTAATCTTTATGGAAGGAGATCATAAGGCCTTTCGTTCACGGTACTGCTGGATGGGATCAAACTGCCAAACTTCAGGTTAATTTTTATGTTGTTAGGTGTCCTTGAGTGAGTTCCAACCGTAGTGACACTATGTACAATAGCACGAAACACTGTCTGATCATGCACCATCCTCACAATGTTGCTATGCTTGAGCCCATCCTTGCAGCCACTGTGTCAATCCATCTTATTGAGGGTCTTCCTCTCTTTCACTGACCCTCTACTTTATCAAGCATGAGGTCCTTCTCCAGGGACTAGTCCCTCCTGATAACATGTCCAAAGTAAGTGAGATAACGTCGTGCAATTCTCGCTTCTAAAGAGTATACTGGCTGTATTTCTTCCAAGACAAATTTGTTCATTCTTCTGAAAATCCATGGTATATTCAATATTCTTAGCCAACACCATAATTCAAATGTGTCAATTCTTCTTCAGTCTTCCTTATTCATTGTCCAGCTTTCACATGCATGTGAGTTGATGGAAAATACTATGGATTGGGTCAGGCATACCTTCGTCCTTGAAGTGGTATCTTTGCTTTTGAGCACTTTAAAGAGGTCTTTTGCAGCAGATTTGCCCAACGCAATGCATTTATTCCTTGACTGCTGTTCCCATTGGCATTGATTGTGGATCCAAGTAAAATGAAATCCTTGACAACTTCAATCTTTTCTTCATTTATCATGATGTTGCTTATTGGTCGAGCTGTGAGGATTCTGTTTTCTTTATGTTGAGGTGTAATACATACTGAAGACTGTAAGTAGTCTTTGATCTTCATCAGTAAGTGCTTCAAGTCCCGTTTGTTTTCAGCAAGCATGGGTGTGTTGTCTGCATAACGCAGGTTGTTAATGAGTCTTCTTCCAATCCTGATGCTGTGTTCTTCATATAACTGTATATGTTCAGTATACAGATTAAGTGTGGTGAAAAGATACAACCCTGAGGTATACTTTCCCTGATTTTAAACCACACATATCCCCTTGTTCTGTTTGAATGAATGCTTCTTGGTTCCTCATGAGCATTAAGTGTTCTGGAATTCCCATTCTTTGAGATAGTATCCATAGTTTGTTATGATCCACACAGTCAAATGCCTTTGCATAGTCAATGAAACACACGTAGACATCTTTCGGGTATTCTCTGTTTCCAGCCAAGATCCATCTGACATCAGCAATGATACCCCTTGTTGCATGTCCTCTTCTGAATCTGGCTTCAATTTCTGGCAGTTCCCTGTTGATGTACTGCTGCAACCGTTTTTTAATTATCTTCAGCAAAAATTTACTTGCATGTGATATTAATGATATTGCTTGATAATTTCTGCATTCTGTTGGATCAGCTTGCTTTGGAATGGGCACAAATATGGATCTCTTGCAGTCACTTGGCCAGGTAGCTGACTTCCAAATTTCTTGGCATAGACAAGTGAGTGCCTCCAGTGCTGTATCCGTTTGTTGAGACATCTCCCTTGTGTTCTGTCAATTCCTAGAGCCTTGTTTTTTGCCAATGCCTGCAATACACTTGGAGTACTTTCTTCAGTACCACTGGTTCTTGATCATATGCTACCTTCTGAAATGGTTAGTAATTGAGCATATATGGTTAATAGTTGAGCACAAACTATTTGCACCACCTAGGGACCTTACATAGATATAGATGTAAATATACCAAAGCAAACTAAACCAACTGCCATCGAGTCAATTCTGACTCATAGCCACCCTGTAAGACAGAGGAGAACTGACCCATAGGGTTTAAACGACTTTAAATATTTAAGGAGAGGACTGCCACGTATTTCTCCTGCAGAGTTGCTGGTAGGTTCAAACCACTACCCTCTTGGTTAGCAGCTCAGCGCTTTAACCACTGGGCCATCTGGTCTCCTTAGATGTAGCTACAGATATACAAAATATATATAGGGTTTTTTTGTTGTTGTTGACGTTGACTTTTTTTGTGATGATAAAGAGATAAATAAGTTGCTGCTTTGAGCTGAAATACTTTTGCAGCTAAGAACTACGGAACAACATCAAACGGACTAATAACAAATAAAGTGATCACCCTTATGCTTTCTTTGATTTATTTCCCTAGTCTCCTAAGCAAGTCCTTTAAAGGATGAGAAGTAAAAATATTATGACTAGCGCTGTATACGGATGAGGGACGGCGCAGCTCTGGCTGGGCCTAGCGCAGTGAGCTCTTCTCGGTGGAGGGGGCCCGGGCTCCTGTCCCTCCACTCCACCTTTTCATCCAGGTCCTGACCTGACACTGGCAGCGGGCGCGGCCTCCGGCGAGTGCGCGCAGGGACTCCAGGCACCCACGGTAGGGTAAGCAGGCTCGCGTGAGGACCGCGGGGGAGCTGCCAGCTACCCGCGTGCGCCCTCCCCTGCCCTCTGGGGTCAGGCCACCACCGCAGCTGTCTTTTTTCTTCTGTGCCCTCCTCTCTGAGGCAAGCTAGAGTGTGGCAGAGTACACCTCCTCAGGTTCACCTTTTACAAGTTTACCTGCCAGAGTAGAAATGATGGCAAAATATTCTAACCGTTCCTTGGAGACTCGTAAGATCACTGACTGAACATTCCACTGTACCAGTAGAAAAAAATATCACTTTAGAAAGGCCATCTAATATAGAACTCTCATACCAGTTCACAACATCTGGGGATTTGAATTCAGTAAATGTGACATGGAAAAAAAATGAACTATTTGAGGATGATACCTTCATCAATGCAACGGGAACATCCTATATGTCCAACGCAAGTTCAGGGTCCTTAATAGCAACCAAATGGGAAGTTATTCTTGTTTCTTTGGAGAGAAAAAGGAACACAGGGGCACATTTAATTTCAAAGTCCCTGAAATTGATGGAAAAAACAAATGATTACTTATGTGCGTGATTCTACTGTCTTGAAGAGTAAATGTCAAGACTGTTTTCCTTTAAACTGGACCTGGTACAGTAGTAAGAGTGTACAGGTCCCTGTGTCAGTCCAATGAATGATAAATTCTATGTTATCAATGAAATGTATGATAATGAAACAAAGCTCAAGATAATGCAACTTTCAGAGGGAGAGTGGGGATCTTATTGGTGCCATGCAGTCTTCCAATTAGGCCAGAGAGAAATTGTCATTGAACTTGTGCTCAGCTATTTGATGCCCCTTAAACCATTTCTTGCAGTAGTTGCTGAGATATATTCTTTTAGTGGCTGTTATTCTGCTTTGTAAAATGTATACACAAAAGAAAAAGAATCACCCAGATGATGAGAAAGAATTTGAACAATTTGAACAACTGAAATCAGACCATAGTAGTAATGGAATAGAAAATAATACCCCCAGGCGTCGAAAAAATTCAGTTACTTCCAAATAATACTACAAAAAAAAAAAAAAAAGGGAACCTGTGAGTCAGTGAATGGGAGCCATCCTGTCAAGAGACATGGGAAGATGTGTAAAGAGTTTGCATTTCAGCTTTGTTTATGCTTCCTTTTAGGAGAATCCCAGTTTTTATTTTGAAAGGATGAAAAGCTCAACTTGTTCGGCAGTGGCTTCATAAATAAGGTATGTTATCTCAGAACTACAGATATATTTTCATTCTGTAATATTTTACATTAATGCAGGGTAAATTATATTAAATGTGTTTTATGAGCTATAACATAGGATAGTTAACTTCATTCTGGTCCTCAATGGACACACAGAACAGACCAATTAATGGTTCATGCAGCAAATGTCACTCAAGACCTAGTTATAACCAAAGACATCATTCAAGAGAAAGCCTTTTCCATTTGTCTTAAAAAAGTCCCCCCTCCGCTTTATGACTACTCCTATTTGACATTGTGCTGGAAGTCATAGCTAGGGCAATAAGGCAAGTAAAAGGAATAAGGGGCATCCAAATTGGTAATGAAAAAGTAAAACTGTCCACATTTGTGGATGATATGATATTATACACAGAAAACCTTAAAGACTCCATGAGAAAACTACTGGAACTAATAGAAAGATTCAGCAGAATAGCAGGATACAAGCTAAACATACAAAAATCAGTTGTATTCCTATATAGCAACAAAGAGAATGACAAAAAGGAAATCAGGAAAACAATATCATTTATAATAGCCCCTGAAAAAATAACATACTTAGGAATCAATCTAACCAGGGATGTAAAAGACCTATACAAAGAAAATTACAAAACACTATTGCAAGAAACCAAAAGAGATCTACATAAATGGAAAAATATACCATGCTTATGGATAGGTAGACTCAACATTGTGAAAATATCAATTCTACTCAAAGTAATCTACAAATACAAATGCAGTCCGGATCCAAACACCAACAGCATTCTTTAAAGAGATGGAAAAACTAATCATTAACTGTATATGGAAAGGGAAGAGGCCCTGATAAGTAAAGTACTATTCAAGAAGAATAAAGTGGGAGGAGTTGTACTACATGACCTCAGAGCCTACTATACAGCTATGGCACTCAAAACAGCCTGGTACTGGTACAATGACTGGTGCATTGACCAATGGAACAAAATTGAGAACCCAGATGTAAATCCATCCACCTACGGTCACCTGATCTTTGACAAGGGTCCAAAGTCCATCAGATGTGGAAAAGACAGTCTTTTTAACAAACGGTGCTGGCAAAACTGGATGTCTATCTGAAAAAAAATGAAACAGGACCCATACCTCACACCATACAAAAAAACTAATTCAAAACAGATCAAAGACCTAAATATGAAACCAAAAACTATAAAGATCATAGAAGAAAAAATAGAATCAATGCTATAGGCCCTAATACATGGCATTAACAGCATACAAACCATAACTAACAATGCACAAACTCCAGAAGATAAGCTAGATAACTGGGATCTTCTAAAAATTAAACACTTACGCTCATCAAAAGACTTCACCAAAAGAGTAAAAAGAGAACCTACAGACTAGGAAAAAAATTTGGGGCATTACAAGTCAGACAAAGCTCTAATCTCTAAAATCTACAAGAAAATCCAACACCTCTACAACAAAAAGACAAATAATCCAATTAAAAAATGGGCAAAGGAAATGAACAGACTCTTCACCAAAGACACATGAGGAAATGCTCTCGATCACTAGCCATTAGAGAAATGCAGATTAAAACCACATTGAGATACCATCTCACCAACCGCATTACTGGCACAGATCAAAAAAACTGGAAATAACAAATATTGGAAAGGCTGTGTTGAGATTGGAACTCTTATGCACTGCTGATGGGAATGCAAAATGGTACAATCATTTTGAAAAACAATATGGAGCTTCCTTAGAAAGGTAAAAATAGAAATACGATATGACCCAGCAATCCCACTGCTAGGAATATATCCTAGAGAAATAAGAGCCATCTCATGAATAGACATATGCACACCTATGTTCATTACAGCATTGTTCACAATAGCAAAAAGATGGAAACAGCCTAGATGCCCATCAACAAATGAATGGATAAACAAACTATGGCACATACACACAATGATACAGAACAACGATGAATCTGTGAAGCATCGCACAACATGGATGAATCTGGAGGGCATTATGCTGAGCGAAATAAGTCAATTACAAAAGGACAAACGTTGTATGAGACCACTACTATAAAAACTCATGAAAAGATTTACACACAAAAACGAACAATCTTTGATGGTTACGGGGGAGGGGGTGTGGGAATGGAAAAACACTAAATAGACAATAGGTAAGAGGTAACTTAGGTGAAGGGTAAGACAGTGCACAATGCTGGGGAAGTCAGCAAAAAATAAATAAATAAAAGGGTTTTTCCCCCCCAAATCATGCTGAATGTATATTAAACTATTTGTAACAATTTCTACGTAAAGCTCAGCTTTCTGTGACATTGAACAATAGTGTCTTAACTAGAGTCTTAGTTATCTAGTGCTGCTATAACAGACATACCGCAAGTGGATGGCTTTAACAAAGAGAAATTTATTCTCTCACAGTCCAGGAGGCTAGAAGTGTGAATTCAGGGTGGCAGCTCCAGGAGAAGGCTTTCTCTCCGTCTCCTCTAGAGGAAGGTACCTGTCATCAATCCTCCCCTGGACCTGGAACTTCTCAGTGCAGGTACCCTGGGTCTGAAGGATGCACTGTTCTCCTGGCTCTTGTTTCTTGGTAGTATGAGGTCCCCCTGTCTCTTTGCTGGCTTCTCTCTTTTATATCTCAAAAAAGATTGGCTTAAATTATAAATTAATCTTGTAGATTGAGGCTATACAATTGCTGCTAATCTCATCTCATTAACATCATAGAGATAGGATTTACAACACATAGGAAAATCACATCAGAAAACAAAATGGTAGACAATCACACAATACTGGGAATCATGGCCAGCCAAGTTGACAGATATTTTGGGGGGATACAATTCAATCCATGACAACTAGGAAATGAATACATTCTGCCTTCACTAATTATGCTTACTCTACAATCTCCACCAGAAAAATCTCTTCATCAATATTGTTTTAAGGCGTGTTAAGAAAACACCTGCCCCCAATTTTCCAATTTTTATTCCATTCATCTCTACTTCTTCACTGCTCCCCAACACCAGGCAAAAATGCTTCTTAGTCTTTCTTGTGTAGAGCTTCTTTCTTTTTTAAAGTCATATGTTTTTAACTCCTTAGGGTATAGCTGGTGTTAATGTTTTAGGGGGCAGGACCAAATAAACATGATGCAATACTGCCATAGAGATGCTTCTGTGGTTCCTGTTTGCTTCTATCTTTGATTCACCGTTCAAGGTCAAGTTTTTCCATGCTGGCTTCCCTTTATCCACATATTTTCAGGTACAATTTTGGTCAGTTTGTAGAAAACTCATTCCATGGCTAAATAAGTATCTAAAAAAGCATTATGAGTGCTTTTAAATATTAATTCCTCTCGCTGAAATCCAGAGAGAGCCTAAATACTAAGCTACTACATAAATGTTTTTGTGAATGCTTAAGACCTAATCCTAAAAATAAGATACTTCGTTTCTATTGCATATGGAACTGAAATATTTCATAAAAATAACTTAAATGAAATCTGAATAGACACGAAGAGTTGTCAATTGCTTGGAATGAAATATTAAAATCACCCACAGGATACTAGATGATATGAAACCTTGATGGTGATGGGTCCAATGTCCCACTGCTCACAATGCCAGGGGGTTCAGAACAAGGTCAGAAGCAAAGAGGAGAGAGCTTGGGCTGGTGGCAAGGAACTCATGATTCTTGGTGGATAGGGAATTAAAGACTGGCAAAGAGGAGTTCATCGATTTGAAAAAAAAATTATAGAAATGTACATGACGTATACCAAACAAAAAAACCAAACTCATTGCCATCTAGTCAATTCCAACTCATAGCAACCGTGATGTAAATTATAATAAAATTCTGGTTGTGAAAATAAAAAAAAGAAAAGAAAACGTTGTGACTAGAGGAAACTTTCCACGCATTCTCTTCTTATCGGCTACATTTATCTGTTGGCTATTTATATTTCTACTGGCTGCACCATCAGGAAACTGCAGCTTGGGAAAATGAGTGCTTAAAAAATGCATTTAGGGCTCTCTCAAGTCTGACTTTAAACACACAAAGGTAGGAAGATTCATCAGGTAAGAACTAATTAATACTAGTACTAAATAAAAACAACCTCCAACAACTGATGAAATAGATTTTTCATTTTTATAAAAATACAGTATTCTCTGTAGATATTAGTTGTTTCTGGGAGAGATCACTGAGAATGACTTCTTGATTTTGGATTGTTCTCTCATCAGAGACGTGAGCTTTTCCAGCTGGTGTGGACCCTGTCTGAATTGGTGTGGCTTTATTTTCCATTCTTTTTTTGTGCTGGCCAAGTTCTCTCTGCATGCAGCTTAGGGGCAAGCGTCTGTTGGGAAAGTGTGCTTGGGAGTGGTGGCAGGGAAAGGAGACCAAGAGAAAGAGAAGGGAAGGTGGAGGGGAAGAAAGTCTGTATCTCAAACATTTTTAAAGTGGTTTTATTTGAATTACTTTTGAAATAAAAAATTCTCATTAAAAATGGAACTGTCTCAGATATGGTGCAAGCAAAAGAAAGGAACATGGTTTTGTTTTATTTTATTTACTTATGTTTTAGATATATCGAATTTTTCTAGAAGGGATTTTTTAATCACATGACTACAATTGATTATTTAAAATATGTATTCCTTTTTTTTTACATATACAAAATAATGTTCAAATATCAGACTTTTTCAAGTTGAGTCTAGATATCCCCTTTATCCTGTGTTCCTGTTTAAGTGAAATTATGCTTAAAGTCATCAGCAGAGGCATCTTTTTTTATACACATCATTGCCTAAGAGGTATATTTACTTCCACTCTCTTCCTTTCTCCTCTGCTTTGAAAACTTGAGTGGAGTTCTAACAGGGACACACAGAAAACTCAGAGATGCTTGGAAAGTCCTGCAGTGGCAGCCCTGGGGTACATCAGGCCATCTGTTAAGAAATAATGTCTCATTCAGCTGAAGACATATGGACTTGATAAGATGATCACTAAGACTGTGAGGTACAACAAGGCCTAGGGCCTTCCAATTCCACAAGAATTTTTTTAGTGATTTATAATGAGGGATTAAATAAGTGCATGGGAAACTTTAGACTGTATCTCTTCACTGTAATATTGATTAGATATCTGTTACTAGCACAAGTGAGGAAACATAATTTTATGTCATTACTTGTAGTTGTTAAAAATGAAGACAGATCTCCTTAAAGAAAAGAAGCTGTGCCTGTCTTTGTTCACAGACCTTAATTGTGGACACTATTCTATTTGCCTACACCTTCTAAAAACAGAAGACATCTCTAGTTTGGGTCCTGCAATTAAAAAACTTAATAAAAAGAGAGATATTAAGAGAAAGGATGAACTCACCGATAGAGGACTGAGAAGCATGTAACGATCATGGATGATAATTAATTAATTTTATATTGAGTAGAAATAAAGATATTTTACTGAAGAATCGCTAGTTCTACTAGAACACACATGAAGTCCCCATGAGTTGGAGTCAACTCGATGGCAACTGGTTTACTGCTATGTTTATTTCTTAGCATTCTGAAACTTTAACCCTCATTGACTTAGAAAAAGAACACATTAGTTAATCTGGGGTCAATGAGGAAAAGAAAGCATACATAAAACATATATCTATTTATATGTTTTTGATAGAAGAATAGCCTTTCTCTATCTGAGAAGGTCATACTCTTCAACACTGTCACTGCCTTGAGGATGGAAGCCTATGAAAGAAAAAGAGAGGAAGAGAATAGTCTCTGAGATAGTCAGATCAGCTGAAGGCTTGGAGTGACTTATTTTGCAAACAGCTTATTTTTACATCCCCTCCTAACTATCCATTTTCATGATTTCCACATTTCTTATTTCCTGAAATGTGAACACCAGATTTTGAAAGTATAAAGGCCAAAGAAGGGTTCAGGAAAAAAAAATTTTTTCATTCAAACCCTCTTCAAAATATCATAGAAAGAAAGCTTTGAACTTCAAGGAGAAGCAATACAAACAAAAAACAAAAACTTTTGCTTCATTAGTTGGACGCAAGATATTAACAAATATATTCTGCTTTCCTACTTTCCCTAAGTCTGAGAGAGATTTTTTTTCTTTTAATTTTTTTTATTGTACTTTAGATGAAGGTTTACAGAACAAATAGTTTCTCATTAAACAGTCAGTACACATATTGTTTTATGACATTGGTGAACAACCCCACGACATGTCAACACTCTCCCTTCTCGACCTTGGAGGACCTTTTTTTTGGTGAAAATGTACATAGCCAAAGTTACACCATTTCAAAAATGTCTACATGTACAATTTGCTGACATCAATTACATTCTTCCCATTGTGCTGCTATTCTCACTATCCTTTTCCAAATATTCCATTACCATTATCTTCAACTCACTGCCCCTAGGCTTCCCATCAAATATCTTGAGTTGCTGTTGTCAATTTGATCTCACATAGATAATTCTTTTTTTTGTACCTTAGATGAAGGTCTACAGAACAAATAGTTTCTCCTTAAACAGTACACATATTGCCTATGACAATGGTTAACAACCTCACGACATGTCAACACTGTCCCTTCTCAACCTTGGGTTCCCTATCACCAGCGTTCCTGTCCCCTCCTACCTTCTAGTCCTTGTCCCTGGACTGCTGTGCCTCATTAGTCTTGTTTTGTTTTATGAGGCTGTCCAATCCCCAGCTGAACGGTGAACTTCGGGAGCAACTTCACCACTGAGCAAAAGGGTGTCCGGGGGCCATACTCTTGGGGTTTCTCCAGTCTGTCAGGCCAATAATTCTGGTCTTTTTTTTTTTTTTTTTGGTGAGTTAGAATTTTGTTCTACATCCTTTTCCAGCTCTGTCCAGGACCCTCTATTGTGATCCCTGTCAGAGCAGTCAGTGGTGGTAGCCAGGCACCATCTAGCTGTACTGGACTCAGTCTGGTGGAGGCCTTGGTAGCTGTGGTCCATTAGTCCTTTGGACTAATCTTTTCCTTGTATCGTGTTCTCTTCATTCTCTCTTGCTCCCAAAGGGGTGAGACCAGTGGAGTATCTTAGATGGTAGCTCACAGACTTTTAAGACCCCAGACGCTACTCACCAAGGTAGAATGTAGAACACTGTCTTTATAAACTGTGTTATGCCAATTGAGCTAGATGTTCCCAGAGATCATGGTCCCCACAGCCCTCCGTCCAGCAATTCAGTCCCTCAGGGAGTTTGGAAGTGTCTTCGCAGCTTCCATGACCTTTCCTTGTACAAGTTGTGCTGGCTTGAGAGAGATTTTTGAAAATTGTACATAGGCATGTCCAAACTCCATTTATGTACCACCATATGAAACAGAGGTATTGAATGAACTCAAACAGCCTTCAACAACTTATTAGGAGGGAATTCTTGTCTAGATGTTTCTAATATGAGCATGTATCTTCAACTTTTCCATGACCTCAGAACTTAGATTTTCAACTAATCATTTTGTCCGTTTCCCATTATTTTTCTTTTTAAAAATCTAATAGATCAGTTAAGGCATCAGGCAACAACAAGCAATTATAACACAACAGATACTGTAGTGTATTTTTTTTTCCAACGTGATTGTGGAAGTAGAAAAAACTTCTGAAAAATCAATCAAAGACAGTATGTGAAATGGCTGGAAAAAGAACATAACCTTAGAGATCTTTTACAAAACTTTTACTCTACTTGGGTGACACAGAGAGACTTAGCTTCTGTTGACAGGTGTGACAGCTGAATGTCCAACATGCTGATTGAAGCCTCAAAATCCTGTGACTTCCTGACGGGTAAACCAGAAACTCTCAAGAGGTTGCCTCTATATTATGTAACAAGCAGGTAGGGAGGTGAAAGAAAAAAGAAGAGATGGTAGACCAATGCATATTTCTATTAAAATTAATGTGCACCACACTTGGAAGGAGAAAAATTCTTCAAGATGTGGATTTTTTATACTTATGCAAATTCTGCGGAGTTAAGGGCCTTGACCAGGCAGTCTCTCTTTCTCCTATCCATACATTCATTTCATTTGATAGGAGCCCATCTGAAACTTCCTCTTGATTTCTTCACTGGGCCTTGTAGTCTTACAGGCAAGGCAGGCAGATGTCACCATAAAAATAATTGAAACAGGTCACTGGCTCTACCTTTCAGGGATGGCTGCTTGTGTCTGGGTCTCAGGGCATGACTGTACCATGAAAGGTCAGCTGGTTTATAAAAGTCCCTGATCTCACTTGTTTTCAGGGATAAGGTCTTTGCGTTATAGAATGGCATCATAAATGAAGTTTAAGTTGAGTCAAAGAAATTAGCTATGACCTGTATATAGGTAGATGTAGTTCATAGCAAGAAGCATGTTAAATACAATTTTTGATTTATTTGAAAGTGCCATGGTTTGAAATTGTACTTTGTTCCTCAAACATTAACAAATTTGCAGATAAATGAATGATCCTGACAGATGTGTGGAAATTTAGGGAGCGCATATAGTGTACACTTGCCAGTAATATACAGAGAGAGGGGTCAGCATTCAAAATTTAGGAGGCTAGCATAATCCATATGATGATGATCAAGGGCATGTATTAATTCAGTGACCACATTCTGGTTTTTATCCATTTCCTCTTAAGTCTTGTGATTAAGTCAGGGACCACAACCTGATGGCTATTAGCAGAGTTTTTTTCTGACTGATTATTTGGGCTCTTTAATCCTTAATAGGTCACTTTTCTCCATTGATCTCACAAAATTATGGAATCTCCTTGAGGATATAAATGCCTTTTCATTAAGAAATGTGATAAAGACTATTATAGAGAGGAGTGGGAGAGGAAAACCCCCCATCACTTAAGAGTGGCTGATGTTTGACCTACTTGCCTTCAGAGAATGGCAGATTTCCCCTCAGGAGGGAACTTCACTTTTATTTAAGAAACCACCTTTGTGAATATGAAAAGATTGTTCCTCAGGGCATTGTCAAGGAAGAAAAAAAAAAGTGATACAAAAAAAAAAAGTTTGAAATTTTTGGGTAGTAGGCCAAAGTATTGGAGGATTCAAGAATTAGAAAGAGAAGGATTGAAGGACTAAAACGCTACTCTTAAACCTGGCTGCATGTTAGCATTAACAAGGGAAACTTTTAAAATATGCTCATGCCCTGGTTCCACCCCTCTAATGTTCTGATTTACTTAGTCTGGGTTGAGGTCTGAGAAACAACATTTTTCAAAAGTTTCCCCATTGCTTCTGATGCTCAGCCAGGGCAAAGAATTGCTGGACAGAAGGTGACCGTAGTCCCTAACAAATGTCCCAGGATGGCGTTTATGGGAGAAGAAAAAAAAAAAAAAGGTAAGAAATTCTCCAGAGTGGGAAGAGTAGGAGAGGTTTAAAATTAGAGCTGGAAAATAGTCAATTATTTGCTGTTCTTGTATCTTCCCTCCTGCCCCTGTGCTAACGTCCTATCTTTGACAGAATGTATTACATGTGACAGTCCTGTACTGATGGCCGTTGGGAATGGAAAATGAGGGCCTAGTCTTCGTTACAAGTGGTGCTGAAAAACAGTAGCCGCTGTGAAAATTAAAATGACAGCTCTGCAGAGGTCACCCATTAGGAAAAAGAGCTAATCAGAAGAAGATAGGGCTCTCGATGAGCCTCAGAAATCTTGTTAGGGCTCTGGGCTTGGGGTCTTGAGATTCATTATTTGAGAGTAATTATCTTGAAGGAATGGAAGATTTGGAGATAACCTCTTGATGGTATCAAGAGTCGATTTGAGTTTGATAAAATTGTTTGCATCTGTTAGATGAGATCACCTTTTAATCACTGCATGAGTTTCAGGAGGCCTATTCTCCTTGTTTTCTTCATGTATAACATGGGGATAAACAGTGCGCTTTTCGAAGTTTAGAAATAATGTCTGTAGGGCAAACATACTTCTGAAATTAAAATTTGGGCCAGCAGTTTTCCTCTTAGAGATTTATCTTGAGGAAATGAGCACACAGGTTAATATATGTACGATAAAGTTATTGGTGCCTCGTTTATAACAGCAACAAATTAGAAATACTTTGTAAGTTCAACAACAGAACATATGTTAAATAAATTGTAGGCCAACCACCTGAAGAAATACTCTGTATTTATTATGAATGATAATGCATAGCTATATTTAATTACAAAATTTCTGTATTGTTACATGCAAGAACTTCAGGAAACAGTCCAATCCCTTTTTTGTGCACGTGCATATGTGTGTGTGCGTACACGTGTCAATAGAAAAATGCCTGTACAGATATATACAGAAATGAAAGCTAATAATTTACGTCAGTTTTCTTTTTTACTTTAATTGAATAGATTATCTAAGGCAGCATCACAACCCTTAAGGGAAACAGTCACAATTATAACACAATAGATACTAAAGTATAGCTTCTAAAAATTTATTTTGTTGTTGTTGTTGAGAGTATACACAGCAAAACAGACACCAATTCAACAGTTTCTGCGTGTACCATTCAGTGACATTGATTACGTTCTTTGAGTTGTGCAGCCATTCTCACTCTCCTTCTCTGAGTTGTTCCTCCTCCATTAGCATAAACTCACTGCCCGCTAAGGTTCCTAGCTAATCTTTCAAGTTGCTGTTGTCACTTTGATCCCATATAGATCTTAACAGAGCATATGCTCAAGGTAGACATTGTGTGTATTTTTTGAAATGCAATTATGGAAGATGTGGATATATCTGGGTGATGAAATTTTTTTTCCTTTTTTTTTATTTTATTGTTGTAACTAAATGAACTTTACATTTCAAGTTATTCTCCCACACCGAAATTTTTTTTTTACATACATTGTTATGATACCCCAACCGCTCACCCCATTCTGCTACAGCACACTCCTTCCCTCTATCCCTGATTCCCCATGACCATTCAACCAGCTCCTAACTCTCTCTGCCTTCCCATCTCACCTCTGGACAGAAGCTGCCCCTTTGGTCTCTTGTATCTACTTGACTAAAAGGCACATTGTTCACAAGTATCACTTTATGTCCCACAGTCCAGTCCAATCCCTGTCTGAAGAGTTGGTCTCAGAAATTGTTTTAGCTCTGGAGAGATAGAGAGTCCAGGGGCCATGCTTTCCGGGGTGCCTCCAGTCTCAGTCAGACTGTTAAGTCTGGTCTTCTTACTAGAATTTGAGTTGAGTTTATTTTCTTACGTGTATCCTTCTATACTGTGTGTTTAAACAATAGATGGCCACAATCATGTCTTATTTTTATAATCAGAATAAAAGCTAAAAATATTTCCATTCTGACAAAAAAGACATAATTTTAGTGCCTGGCAAGTCACCAGACCCTCCAATAAATAGATGTTGTTATAATTATCGTAGCTAACTAACAAATACGTGGTAATCTACTATCTGGTTCATCTCTCAGTACATAGAAATAACAATGTCATCAGCACATGGGTTTTAAGAGCATGCTAGCAAAGCTGTACTGTAGCTATAAAATTTAAATAAAGAGATAATATTGGCGTAGTACAAATATGCATTTAATTTGCTTTTGTCTAGAAATAATCATATAAGAATTTCATTTTCACTCCACTGAGAGCTGTATAGTTAAGATATTTTCCAAAATACCTTGACATTCTCCCATAAATTATAGATTTATGTGGAATCATAATGATATAATTTTCCAAAGGCATTGTAAGGACTGGTGTCATGATCACAGTGCTCTCAGCCGTTCAGTAATTCAGGATTACAGGTGCAGCATGCACTGTCCGCACTGCCTGTTACGTTTGAGCCTCACACATGCTCACTAAAGAAACTAGACTAATAATAGCAAATGGAGCCTCTCTGTGCTTATCAGGTGGTTGCCACATACTTTGAAAAATGTACTAGAGGGTACGTTGTGAGACATATTGTATCTCTGTCTTTAATTGTGTGTGAGGCGAAGGCTGAAGAGGTCTGGATCTCTGAGAAAGGAATTGGCAGCTCTTTCATCTAGAAAGGGCTCTCTTCTGATGACTGAATTTGAAGTGCAGGCTCTGCTATCATAGTCCACTTTTCTTAAAATTGCCTCACTGGGCAGAAGTCGCACCGACTGATTAATCTCGCATTCAACAAAACACTAGAGAACCAGAAAAAGTATGCAACGTGCACTCTGTCTAAGCCCACATGCTATTTAGGGATTCAGAGAGCACAGATAGACCCAGGCTTCTGTGTGGGAGCATTTGTTCGGAGGCTCATGATGCGTCAGTATTTCATTTTAGGGGGTCTCTTGCTTTGAAATTACCAACTGAAAGCAGACTGAGTTAATTCATAAGATATAAATGACCGGTCTCTGAATCTGACTACAAGTAATTATCACGTGGAAATCTTTTTAAAAATACAGACCTTAAAAAGGCTAATTTTCATGACCTAGTGAAACCTTCCCAAATCAGAATCTCCTGGGGCAGGACTCGGAAGTGATTATCTTTAATGTAAAATAATTGTGTATTATTTTAATTATTACATTATTATAAGAATTTTTTAATATTAAATATCCCACAGATTCTGATGCACAGTCAGATTTAGAAATCATTGTTTTAATTCATCTTAGTTTAGTAAATTTTAAAAAAGTAGAAGAATTACAAGGAAGAAGGGGATAGAGAAAACCAAGGAGAGGGAGTGGGAAAGAGAAAAGGAAGAAATGTTGCAAAAAATAATAATAAGAAGAAGAAAAGTGGAAGAGACATAAACTTTCAACAGAGGAAATATTAAGCAGTGCAACAAGAATCTACCAACTGCGATTTGTACTGGTCTAGAAGAAAGGAACCAGAAGGCAACGTTTCCTAATCCACAGGGGCTGCAATTACTCTTGCATTCGTCATTTACATACTAAAGTAAATTAATTGTAATAAGACATTGTCGATAACTAAATGTCTCCTGCTTGGAAAATCAGTACTTCCGCTTTGCCTCCTTTTCTGTTCCAGCAGGAGAGCTGAACATTATCTTGGGACAATGTTCTATTCTACTGACATTATCTTTTAATTATAACTCCAACCCATCCAGCCTTCTAAGCTTTTAATGAAGTAGTTTTCCTAAAAGTGCATGCCTTTAATAGGAGCATGTAAAATAGAAAAGCAAAAGTGTTTCCAATCCATGTGACTCAAAACATCATCTCATCTTACTGGACCCCTTACAAGAAGTAACAAAATGTGTCCTTTTCACTCTTTTTAAACACAATCTAGTTAACTCTTCTGTTTGAAAATCCTGAGAGATGGAAAAAGCTTTTTTTGTATAAAATATGTAAGATATGGAAGTGCTCTCAGGTCAAATGACAAAATGAGAAAAAAAAGCTAAAATGACTTTTTAAAGTATGACTAGATAACTCACATATAAGAAATAAAATAGACCTACTTTGACTTCCAGGCATTCATTTCCTTTTTCATCAAAAGTTTTGTTTCCTTTTCACCAAAACTCTCCCTTGAGTTTTAATATTATCATTGCAAAGAAATCTGTGCTTGTTGACACCTAAAAATCAAGAATCCCCACCTTCTGGGTCTCATGATCTCTAGGATAAGACAATAGTGTAGACATTCCTCATCTATAAAAAGGGCAAAATAATGATATTTACATGTGAGGACTGAATGAGTTAACCTATATAAAGCATTTGGGCCAATATCTTGCCCTTTGTAAAGAGTGCACACTTCTTTTTATGACTATTATAAAGCTTAAGATTTCCCTACATCTTTTCAAACTCCATAAACAACTTTCCCTCCGCATTTCAATATTTCATCCTGTAACATTGCCTTGTAGCAAAGCATTTTAAGTAACATAACACCCTGCAGAGTAATAACGAGCCAGTCGTGCTTCAGGGGTAGTTCCAGAGATCAGCAGTGTCTCTTGTTCTTAATGTCCCATGGTTCATTTATAACAACTACAACAAAAAAAAAAAAAAGCAAGTAGAAATCCTGCCATAGCCTTCAGCATGAAAGAAGCTTAAACAATGGGAAACCAAGAGAAGTTAAAAATGGCTTGAGAGGACACAAAGGAAACGTATCCTTACTGAAGCTACCCTCTGCCGAGGCTGAGACATTCTGGAGTAAAGACCAGGAGGCGCCTCTAATTCACATCAGCCACATCAACCCTGGTGCCAAAGAATGACAAACACTGCAACCAAAGAACGCGCCCTCTCAGAGGTTATAGAATTTCTTTGGATATTTCTCCATCCTTCACCTGTGCTTTTGTGTTCTTTACTGTCCTCTGTAGACTTTCTCCAACACCACTTCCTCTGGAGTTAATACTTTACTATCTATGGAACCCATAGACTTCTCTCTTCTTAAGCTGTTGCTACATAGCGTAGGCTTTTTTACCTCATTAATAATTGAACTGACTGTTTGTGGCGCCAGAAACACAGAATGCAAAATGTTTGTGTTAGGCTCTGGCCAAAATCTCCATTCCTTTGTGTCCCAAATTTTGTGCACACCGTGTTTCCTGATGTCTTCCAGTTCTGTTTAAACAGTGCATGCCTAGCTTCTTTCTGCCTTATCTTATTAAAAAAAAAAAATTTAACACCCTATTATGATCTTTATTCTTCTTTTTCCATGCCTTCCCTCTCCCGTTTGACTCCTAAGATGCATGTTAGTTTTGTCTTTACCATTTTAACTGTCAGTTGTCTTCTCAAAGTGGCATCTTCTACTTAATGGCATCAATTAGATAAAGGAATTGAAGTAATATGTATACATCGAGGAGACAGATACAGAGCAAAAGGGAGATAATATATACTTTTAGAGGAGTGATTGTAACTGAGCTGAAACCTTGCTAGTTTCTTGAAGAGAACAAGTCCTTTATTTTTCCCTCAAGAAAACATGGTAGTACCAATATTTGACTTTTATTTCAAAATCAACATTTTTATCCCAAGAGAACAAAGTCTGTAATTTAATTCTAAGACAGGAACGTATCCTCCAGATATTTCTTGAAACAGATAAAATGATCTAATTTCTTCTTGAAGCACCAAATTGAAGAGGGTTTGATGCCAGGTGAAGAAGAATCGACCAGAACATTCTGTCAATCTTCACCTTGGCATCAATGTCAAGACCCTTTTGCAATGTATTATTAGGAAGCATCTTGATTCTGCAGTTTGGGTGCTGTGGTCTACCATATGGCAACCATAAGTTCAGAGTCCATATCCTGGATCTATTTGAATATCATTTTCTTCCCATCTGTGAATTACTTAATAATTCCATTATAATTATTATAGATTTGTATGGCTATTATTAAATTTACTATTAAATTGATGCTGTTGGAATTAAAATGAATTAAGAAAGACATACTTTTCAAAAATTCTCACAGAGGTAGAATTTGAGCTCACAGTAGCCTTTATCATTTGTAGTTAGATTCCTTCCTCCTCATGGTGGCATTGCAAATATTTTATTCTGATTAGTATAGTTCCAAGACTCAGTGGACTCCTTCTATGAAGGAGCTCAGGATTTGTATCTCTAAATCACAAATTTACCTGCAGTGGTCAATATAAAAATAAATGTAACCATTGTTAAAAACATTTAACTAGTTACACAGCATTTAATATTTTCTTTGTGGCTTTATCTTCTTTACTGTGTGTCATGGATTGAATGGTGTCCTCTCAAAATATCGGTCAACTTGGCTGGGTCATGATTCCCTGTATTGTATGACCGTGTAATCTGATGTGATTTCCTTGTGTGTTGTAAACTCTGTCACTGTGATGCGGTTATATGTGATCTCTTTATGTGTTGTAAATTCTATCACTGTGACGAGGTTATACTGGTGACGTTTACAAGATTAGATAGTGTCTTAATCCAATCTCTTTTGAGATATGAAAGAGAGAAGTGAGCAGAGACACATGGGAACCTCCTACCACCAAGAAAGCAGTGCCGGGAGCAGAGCACATCCTTTGGACCTGAGGTTCCTGCACTGAGATGCTCCCAGACCAAGGGAAGACTGATGCATCACAAGGACCCTCCAGACCAAGGGAAGATTGATGACATAGACCTTCCTCCAGAGCCGACAGAGAAAGCATTCTCTTGGAGCTGACGCCCTGAATTTGGACTTGTAGCCTACTGGACTGAGGGAATAAACTTCTCTTTGTTAAAGCCATCCACTTGTGTATTTCTGTTAGAGCAGCACTAGAAGACTAAGACACTGTGGAACTGCATTGTAGCATGCCAACTATTTCAAAGAAGAGGATATCAATAATACACCTTAAAATGTTTTAATAATTGCTATGACATTTCTCATATTACTTGTTGTTGTTGTTAGTGGCTGTCAAGTTGATTTTGACTCATGGTAACCCCATGTGCTACAGAGTAGAACTGGTCCGTAGGGTTTTGTGGGTTATAATCTTAACAGAAACAGATCACCAGGGCTTTTCTTCCGTGGTACTGCTGGGTGGGTACAAACTGCCAACCTTTAGGTTAGAGTTCAGTGCAAACTGTTTCCACAAATTAGGGATTGAATTGGTTCCTCAAAAAAGGTATGTTGAAGCCCTAACCCCTGCGCTGATATCTGTGACCTTGTTTGGGGAAATGAGGGTTTTCTTTGCAGATGTAATCAGTTAAATTAAGGAAATCATACTGGAGTACTCAAATTCTTCACTGTCAAGTCAATTCCAATTCATAGCAACCTTGTAGGACAGAGTAGAACAGCCCCACAGGATTTCCAAAGAGCAGCTGGCGGATTCGAACTGTCAACCCTTTCGTTAGCAGCCGTAGCTCTTAATTGCTTTGCCATACTGGAGTAAGGAGGGTTGTAATCTTAATTTCTTCTGAATGGCATTTTATAAAACAGAAGAACCAACAGAAAGAGAGAGACACACACAGGGGGAAGACACCACAAAAAGATAAATCTATAAGCCAAAGACTGCCAGGAAAACCCCTGGGGTTGCCAGAGCTGAGAAAGACAGGAGACGATCTTCCCCTAAAGCTGACTGAGAGAGAGTGTAGCCCTGCTCATTCTCTGAATTTATACTTGTAGCCTCCAGAACTGTGAGAAAGCAAATTTATATTCTTTAAAGTTACCTGCTTTGTGGTATTTTGTCATGCATCCTAGGAAACTGAGATGATTAGTTAAGGCATAAAGACACTTACTGTAACACTCCCATGTCACCCCTACAATATAACAGGAGTTTGCATTGTCTAGTAAGAAGAAATACAAAATCTTACCTCCTGAAAGATCATCTTATCCAGTGTGTACATATCAACGGTAATTGACAGAACTTATCTTATTCATATAATTGAGAAAACTATTCTACTAAAATGCAGCCTGTTTATGTCTTGCTTGTGAATCTCATACTTTTGGTTTTTAAAGAGGTAACAAATGTGACCGAACAATTAACTTTTATCTAAAGCTTACGGTATAAAGGCAAAATGAATGGGGCTAGAATAACAAAACATATGGTCAATAACAAAGATTTTATTGTACTTTGCCCACCCATCTTTAGGTAAACTGGTTCTAATTCTTATATTTCCTAATCAATCACCTGTAGATTTTTTTTTTTTTTATAACAGTATTCACCACCTATAAAACCCTAAGTTAGGTTTTGTTAAATAAGAAGAAAATACTGTAATTTGCACTGCAAAATTTAAAGTAGTTCCATTGCCATGGAGTTGATTCTGACTCATAGGGACCCTATAGGACAGAGGAGAACTGCCCCATAGGGTTTCCAAGGAGCAGCTGGTAGATTCCAATTGCTGACCTTTTGGTTAGCGGCTAAAGGTTTAGCCAGTGTGCCACCAGGGCTCCAAAGTAGTTTCAAAGCATATGAATTAATAGTATAAGTTCGCCTCCTTGCCAGACTATCTGTTAAACTTCCCAGGGCCAATCACAAACCTTAGTTTTTGTTTGTTTGTATCTTCAGACAGCTTTTGTACCTATACAAGAAACTGGAGCCCTGGTGGCACAGTGGTTAAGAGCTCAGGCTGCTAACCAAAAGGTCCGCAGTTGGAATCCACCAGCTGCTCCTTGGAAACCCTATGGGGCAGTTCTACTCTGTCTTATAGAGTTGCTGTGAGTTGGAATTGACCCGATGGCAACCTTTTTTTTTTTTTTTCAAACTACAAGAAACTTATTTAGTTGTATTGACTTTTGTTTTTTCATACAAATGGAATTCATTAATTTATTCCGCAAGTATTGAGAGTTCACTCTATCTAGGCAATCTCGGTTCCTGCACTTGGGAATTGGCAGATAATAAGGCAACAAGGGAAAATATCAGGTAGTGGTAAATGTAATAAGTAAAATAAAACATGACTGAGTGACAGTGATTGGAAGGAGGGTGTTTCTCTAGATTGGATCATCATGGAAGACCTCTCTGAAGAAGTGGCATTTAAACCCCTTGAACAACCCAAGAAGACTGGTGGCAGAATATTCCAAGAAAATGAAATTAACCAAGACAAATGAGCTGAAGCAAAACAAGCTTAGCACCTTCAAGGACCAAAATCAAGGCCCTAAGCGAATGCGGCAGGGTGAGGGATGAGAAAGTAGGAAAGAAACAGTGTCAGAGCATTCAGCATCTGTGGCCTTCCAGGTCAGGATGAAGCCCTGGACTTCATTTTTGTGTGATGAGACAGCCAAAGAGAGAAAGCAAAGAATGTGTTTAGACCAAGATATAATACAACCCCTTGGCCACTCCCATGGATTTAAATACCACTGATGGTGGGGACACTCAAAGTTATGCTTGTACTTCTTGTACTTCCTTGAACTCCAGTTTCTTACAGCCAGCTGCCAACTTGATATTTCATTTACATTCCTAAGGGACAGCTTCAATTTCACATGCCAAAATGGCCTCCTCCCCTAATCTTCCTCATCTCAGTAAAATGCACCAGTCTTTACTCAATTGCCCGAGAGAAACTTCTAGAATTTACCCCTAAAGTATTCTACTCATTCTCTTGCCTCACCCATCACCATGCTGTCTCAAGCCTTGAAACATAGCCCTCTTCTGTCTCTGACAGCTGCTACTTTACCCCAGATACCCGCCCACCCTCTCGTCCTCACTGGTCTCCTTACCGTCACTCTCATCCCGCTATCAGTCACAGTCTGAGCGCCACCACCACCCCACCTCCCAGCCACAGCAAAACCTCCTCACTGACTTCTACCTCTATTTTTGCCCCTTTAGAATCTACTCGCTACATTGTGGCCAGAGAGAGATTTTAAAAATAAAGTCATGTAATTTTCCTCCTCAAATCTCTCAAATGATTATTCAATTTCCTTACCACTCTAGCCTATTAGCTGCTTTTTGGGGAAGTTTAGTCAAGAGTTTATGTTTAAGATGTTTTTGAAAAAATTTAAATGTATAAATAAGACATATATATGCATACTCATACATTACATATACATACATATGTATATATAAACCCATTAACGTGAGTCAATTCCAACTCACAGTGACCCTATAGGACAGAGTAGAACTGCCCCATAGGGTTTCCAAGGCTTTAATTTTTACGGAAACAGTACACCGCATCTTTTCTCCTGCAGAAACTGAGCACTTAACCACTAGAACATACGGGCTCCTCATAACATACATATATAGATGTATATGTGTGTGCGTGTGTTTACAAACAAATATTTTTTCTAAGACTAAAACAATACAAAGAATGAAAAGTAAGACCCTCTTCTTATCATACACTCTAGTCCCTCACTCCTCTTAGGACAGGCAGTAGGATCTCCAGGTTTTTTCTTTTCTTTTTTCACACAAATGGGATCATATTAAACACACTTCCCTACACCTTGTTGAATTTCACTGGATAATAGATATTGCAGAATTCTCTGTTCCCTCTTCCATTCTATGGTGTACTGTAATTTATTTAACTAGCTGTCTATTGAAAGATATTTGAGTTATTTTTATGCTTTTGTTATCTTCTTCCTTCTGCTGCATTATCAATTTTTTCTTTTCTACCCTCACTTTATATCTAGCTACTACTCCATTTTTTGGTTCCTTTTTATAGCAAATTCCTTGGAAGTGCTGATCTTAATCACTAAAATTCTTCTTTCCCTTTGTTTGCTTTTTGTCTGGCTGCACCTGGTGTGTTTGTTGTTCATTTCTGTAATGATTTTATTGCTACGTTCATTTCTTTTCTGCCCTCTACCACCTTGGTTAAATTTTACTTGTTATGTTCCTTTTCTCCTTGATTTAGTCAACTCTGTATATGAGCTATCTGTGACCCCACGTGAGCATTACTCATGTTTGAGTGGAAGTCCTCCTATTCTGGTCAGCTCTTTGCACAAGATGGGCAGAGGCAGTCCATAGCTTCTAACTTGAAATGCAGTCCCAGAGAATATCTTCCCAATAGATGTGCTGTGTCCCCTGCGCTGAAGGAACATGGCCCTCAGACTTTCCTTGAGAGAGAGCAGATGCCCTTAAGGCCAGTTGTGCATGTCTCCCAGCTTGTCTGGTCTCGTTTCTCATGGTGATTTACTCTTTCTCTCTGCTCAGTTGAATTTTGCTAGTGGATGCCAAGGTGATTTCTGTGTCCCTTCTCTTTTTCCTGCCTCTTTTACAGGCTATTCCCCATATTAGGGATCATGGTTGGGGACATAGATGGGTGTCCTTGTCATTGCTCCTTTGTCTCGTTCTCCTTTGATATCCTGTGATGTGGAACCAAATTCTCAAATTACCCTTCTGCCTGGCCTATAACCCTAGATTTCATCCTTCCAAGAAATGAACCATTGGGTGGCCCGTCAGGATGCTACCAGTATCTTCAGAGACATATACACTCTGCTTGATATCTGGAGGCATGTTGTAGGCTTTTGATAGCCTCCCTGGATTTGGATGAATTCTGATATGTAATTTTCTTACCTTACCTATTTTCTACTTTATTTGTTAAAAGGAATTAGAAAAATTATTTTATTTATTTTTTTTAATGGAACAAATAGGGCAAACACTCATTTTCTCTTCAGACTTTTGCTAGTTTTCTGTAATTCAATAATTCTTCAGTATCCATGTATTTTTTTTTCAGCAAATGAGATCATTTTTTACCAAGCAGAGGAAATGGATTTCAATTTCTTGATCTCTTTTCTATATGGATACACACATTTGGTTCTTCCTCAGCAGTATCTTAGCTAACATTTTACATGCATCATTTTGTTTCATCCTTACCCCCTGTGGAGTAGGGATTATTATCACTAATGTACAGATGAGGAAACTGAGGTTCAAATAAATTAAGTAAATGTCCTAAAGTTACACAGACAGTTAGTGATGGAACTGTATATTGAATCCAGATTGGAGTCTTAAATTCTATGATCTATGAGTGTTGCTGTGATGCTAAAAGCTATGCCACCAGTATTCAGATACCAGCAGAGTCACCCATGGTGGACAGATTTTAGCCAGGCTTCCAGACTAAGACAGACTAGGAAGAAGGACTTGGCAATCTAGTTCTGAAAAGAATTAGCCAGTGAGAATCTTCTGAATAGCAGTGGAACACTGTCTGATATAGTTCTGGAAGATGAACCCCCCAGGTTGGAAGATACTCAAAATACAACTGGGGAAGAGCTGCCTTCTCAAAGTAGAGTCGACCTTAATGATATGGATGGAGTCAAGCTTTTGGGACCTTCATTTGCTGATGTGGCACGACTCAAAATGAGAAGAAACAGCTGCAAATATCCATTAATAATTGGAACGTGGAACGTACGAAGTATAAATCTAAGAAAATTGGAAATCGTCAAAAATGAAATGGAAAGCATAAACATCTATATCCTAGATATTAGTGAACTGAAATGGACTGGTATTGGCCATTTTGAATCAGAAATCATATGGTCTACTATGCCAGAAATGACAACTTGAAGAGGAATGGTGTTGCATTCATCATCAAAAAGAACGTTTCAAGATCTGTCCTGAAGTACAATGCTGTCAGTGATAGGATAATATCCATACATCTACAAGGAAGACCAGTTAATACGACTATTAATCAAATTTACACACCAACCACTAAGGCCAAAGATGAAGAAATTGAAGATTTTTACCAACTTCTGCAGTCTGAAATTGATCGAACATGCAATCAAGATGCATTGATAATTTCTGGTGATTAGAATGCGAAAGTTGGAAACAAAGAAGAAGGATTGGTAGTTGGAAAATAATGGCCTTGATGATAGAAATGATGCCAGAGACCGAACGATAGAATTTTGCAAGAACGACTTCTTCATTGCAAATACCTTTTTTCACCAACATAAGCGGCAACTATACACATAAACCTCGCCAGATGGAATACACAGGCATCAAATCGATTACATCTGTGGAAAGAGATGATGGAAAAGCTCAATATCATCAGTTAGAGCAAGGCCAGGGGCCAACTGCAGAACAGACCATTAATTGCTCATATGCAAGTTCGTGTTGAAAATGAAGAAGGTTAGAACAAGTCCACAAGAGCCAAAGTATAACCTTGAGTATATCCCACCTGAATTTAGAGACCATCTCAAGAATAGATTTGACACATTGAACCCTAATGACCAAAGACCAGAGGAGTTGTGGAATGACATCAAGGAAATCATACATGAAGAGAGCATGAGGTCATTAAAAAGACAGGAAAGAAAGAAAAGACCAAAATGGATGTCAGAAGAGACTCTGAAACTTGCTCTTGAACGTCGAGTAGCTAAAGCAAAAGGAGTAAATGATGAAGTAAAAGAACTGAACAGAAGATCTTAAAGGTCGACTCTAGAAGACAAAGTAAAGTATTATAATGACATGTGCAAAGATCTGGAGATAGAAAACCAAAAGAGAAGAACCTGCTTGACATTTCCCAAGCTGAAAGAACTGAAGAAAAATTCAAGCCTTGAGTTGCAATAGTGAAGGATTCTATGGAGAAAATATTGTAGGATTCAGGAAGCATCAATAGAAGATGGAAAGAAATAAACAGAGTCACTATACCAAAAAGAATTGGTCGATGTTCAAGCATTTCAGGAGGTAGCATATGATCAGGAACCGATGGTACTGAAGGAAGAAGTCCAAGCTGCACTGAAGGCATTGGTGAAAAACAAGCCTCCAGGAATTGATGGAATGTCAATTGAGATGTTTCAATAAATGGACACAGTGCTAGAAGTGCTCACTTGTCTATACCAAGAAATTTGGAAGACAGTCACCTGGCCAACCGACTGGAAGAGACCCATATTTATGCCTGTTCTCAAGAAAGGTGATCCAACTGAAGGGGGAAATTATCGAACAATATCATTTACATCACATGTAAGTAAAATTTTGCTGAAGATCATTCAAAAACGGATGCAGCAGTATATCATCAGGGAACAGCCAGAAATTCAGGCTGAATTCAGAAGAGGACGTGGAACCGGGGATATTATTGCCGATGTCAGATGGATCTTGGCTGAAAGCAAAGAATACCAGAAAGATGTTTACCTGTGCTTTATTGACTATGCAAAGACATTCGACTGTGTGACCATAACAAATTATGGATAACATTGTAAAGAATAGGAATTCCAGAACACTTAATTGTGCTCATGAGGAACCTGTACATAGATCAAAAGGCAGTTGTTTGGACAGAACAAGGGGATACTGCAGGGTTTAAAGTCAGGAATGGTGTGCATCAGGGTTGTATCCTTTCATCATACCTATTCAATTGGTTTGCTGAGCAAATGATTTGACAGGTTGGACTATATAAAGAAGAATAGGCCATCAGGACTGGAGGAAGACTCATTTACAACCTGTGTTATGCAGATGACACAATCTTGCTTGCTGAAAGTGAAGAGGACTTGAAGCACTTACTGATGAAGATCAAAGACTACAGCCTTCAGTATGGATTACACATCAACAGGAAGAAAGCAAAAATCCTCACAACTGGACCAATAAGCAACACCATGATGAATGGAGGAAAGATTGAAGTTGTCAAGGATTTCATTTTCTTTGGATCCACAATCAACACCCATGGAAGCAGCAGTCAAGAAATCAAAAGACGCATTGCTTTGGGCAAATCTGCTGCAAAAGACCTCTTTAAAGTGTTGAAAGGCAAAGACGTCACCTTGAAGACTAAGGTGCGCCTGACCCAAGACATGGTGTTTTCAATAACATCACATGCATATGAAAGCTGGACAATGAATAAGGAAGATTGAGGAAGAACTGATGCCTCTGAATTGTGGTGTTGGGGAAGAATATTGAATATACCGCGGACTGCCAAATCAAGGAACAAATCTGTCTTGGAAAAAGTAAAGCCAGAGTGCTCCTTGGAAGTAAGGATGGTGAGACTCCATCTTACATACTTTGAACATGTTGTCAGGAGAGATCTGTCCCTGGAGAAGGACATCATGCTTGGTATAGTATAGGGTCAGTGAAAAAGAGGAAGACCCTCAACAAGATGGATTGACACAGTGGCTGCAACAATGGTCTCAAGCATAACAACGATCATGGGTATGGTGCAGAACCGGGCAGTGCTTAGTTCAGTTGTACACAGGGCCGCTGTAAGTTGGAACCGACTTGACAGCACCTAACAACAATAACAACAACATACACCACAGGTCCCTGGGTGGTGCAAGCAGTTGGCGCTCTACTACTAATAAAAAGGTTGGCAGTTCCAAGCCACCCAGCAGCACTGTGGAAGAAAGGCCTGGCAATGTCTTTCCATAAAGATTACAGCCAAGAAAACCCTATGGAGCAGTTCTACTCTGTAACATACGGAGTCATCATTAGTCACAATTGACTCAACTGCAATGGGTTTAGTTTTTGATTTATAGCCCCAAAAGATACGATAATAAAATTATTAGATATTACTGGATTTTTTTAATACAATTAATTATTATACAGACAGTTTTATACTTAGTGGAACCTATTATTGGGAGGCACTTACACAACATGGTATACTGAGAAGAACATGCGCTCTAATACTTATTACGTATAAAAATTTTTGTTTTATGTAAAGTGTTTTGAGCACTGAATAAGATAAAGTATGCATTGTATGAAATTATAGTACGTATTCAGTAACTGTTTGTTTTGTCTCTAGTCAAAATTATGCCAAATATCATTGATCAAGGTAAAATCACAGTGGTTAAGAGCTATGGCTGCTAACCAAGAGGTCTGCAGTTCGAATCCACTAGCTGCTCCTTGGTGACCCTATGGGGTAGTTCTACTCTGTCCTATAGGGTCATGAATCAGAATAGACTTGACGGCAAAGGGTTTGGATTTTTGGTTTTGATTAAATATACTAAGGAGCCCTTGTTGCCCAGTGGTTAAGGTCTTTGCTGCTAATCAACTATTCAAACCCATCCAGCCAATCCACCAGAGAAAAGACCTGGTGATCTGCTCCTGTAAAGATTTACAGCCTAGGAAACCCTATGGGGCAGTTCTACCCTGTCGTACATGATCTCTATGAGCCTGAATTGCCTGGACAACACAGAACAACAAAAACACTAATGGTGTATTCATCCATGCCGTTCCCCACAGGGAGAAATTTGAAGTTATCCTCATATTGTCAAATCTTTCTTTCACTTTTTCATAACTCTTGCTTGCACAATCCAGAGATAACCAAGTAATGTAATAAGGGCAGGGATCATATTCTGAATTTTGAAAATCAGCACAGAGTAGATATAATAGGGACTTTGGGATTAGATACTTGTGGGTTTCAATTCCACATCTGATGTTTATTAATTTTTTGACTTAGAAAACACTTCACTTCTCTGTGGTTCAATATTCTCATTGCAAATAGAACTTTAAAAAGTATTGTAAGATTGATATGGGAGTCAAGTTTTATAAGGTGAGGACAAATGTGCACAGCTGGAATTCAACCCCCATTAACCCATTATCATCAAGTCGTTTCCAACCCATAGTGACCCTATAGGACAGAGTAGAACTGCCTCATAGGGTTTCTGAGGAGCAGCTGGTGGATTTGAAGTGCCGACCTTCATGGTTAGCAGTTGAGCTTTTAACCACTGAGCCACCAGGAATTCAACCAGTTTCTATTTATTTTCTATGTACTCATACTGTATCTTTTGCCATACAAGCCGATAGTTTTCTGTTTTTTCATTTCTAACACCCAGTAAGTTGATATACTATTTGGGATTTTACTAGCATGAAATAATAGAGGATTCCAAAAGACTAAGAAACTATGATACAAGAAACATTTTACTCAATAAGAAGTACATCAAACTCTATGTTTTGTGCACTGAGATTTTTAAAACCTTTTGATAAAAGTTCAACAGTAAAGAGAACTCTGTAGGCACACATTCAAATTAATAATTTAGCCAATAATTCAACTGAATTGTCCAAGAAGAGACATTTGAAAGCAGAGGAGAAAAAAAAGATATTATGAACACTTCTTTTTCCCTGAAAAATACAGAATTTACTTAAAGCCTTTCAAACGGCAAATCTAAGAAGCCTTATCAAGGAAAGCTACTTCACTGCTTGAAGGATTGGTTTTAAGCCCAGTCAAGGAGAAATGAAATGTTAATGAGTACGGGCTTGAAAGAAAATCTGTGCGATAACGCACAATGTCAATTTTTAATTTAATATTTAAGTGAAATCTATGTCAGATTCATAACTGTCATATTCATGACGGAAATAAGAGTTACTCAGCTAGTAAAGAATCTGCCATTTGTGGTTTTGCATTTACACATAGCTCTGATCAGAAGTGCTTAGGGCACAAAGTGACAGCATTTAGTTTGCAGGGGTGTCCTCGTTCTCTTAGAGTAAATCCCACATGGACATTGGAGGAAATACGTCCATTGTATCATCCAGTCAGCTCACCTCAATTCTGTACTGCATGCCCCTGATGCACAGTATATAGCAGATGGAAGTTCTATTAAATTCAAAGAAAATGAGCACACTGAAGATATTCTTCATTAAGCAAAATTGCATGTCAATATCTCAATGACTCATGTTGAATATCCTGATATTGTGAACCCATCTCTGGCTGGTATCCTCCATCTCTGGGGCCCATGACATGTCTAACAGGCTGTCTCTGGCATAATGTGTCCACAGCTCATCTCAAGCCTGGATGCTCAACTGGAAAGCTCAGCCAGGCTGACTTCTGCTAATGCATCTGGATAGCTACAGCTCCCATGTATCCTCCCAACAGAGTCCTCTCAGACATGTTGGATGCCTGGAACTCTCTCGAAGTACCTTATACATTAACAGGGGGAACGATAATATCTCTTTTGTGATCTGGCCAGGTATTTAGAGCAGTGAGAAGAGCCCTAGGCTTAGAAAAAGTTCTGACTTTGCCTTTTGTTGCAATGTGGTCTTGGCAAAGCAGTCTCTCTGCACCTGTCTCCTTATCTGTGAAAAGAGTGATTACGCCTTTCCTGTAGGATGCTTATGGGGAATAAATAAAATAATACATATGAAAGCATTTTTGTAGGTTATATATTGTGATATAAAAGTCAGTTTTCAGTGTGGTCATTAACAAGTTCTTCCAGCAGCCCAAGCCATAGGTTGCATCCAATTATCAAATATCTTCTTCTGACATTCATTTCTTATGTCTATGATTCAGCCACCTGAATCATACGTGGGGATTCATTTACTCCTCAAAAGGTGACACATTTTCTCTTCTTTGGGGCTTTTTATGGCACTCAGAAGCATTGAACATTTGCAAATAATGGAACTGAAATTTAACTCCAGCTACAGGGTGTTGGTTACTTCAGAGATATAGAATCAAAAGACTCATTTAAAAGAATGACTCCTTCTAGGTCAAGGTCTAGCAACGTATCCAATACACCTTGAATCATGACTCTTTAGAGACCAGGTAATAGCAGTTAAATCAAAACTGTTTCTGTTTGCAAATGTTAAACACTGCCTCCCAGTTCTCTTCCCATTCTCACCCCATAGCCATACTCGGTAGCAACAGGACTACATGTCCTACGTTAAATTCTCCAAAATCTGAAAAGGAATGAAATAGGGCCCACATTAGGGGTAAGAATTGATAAGAAAGCAAACTGAGCAAAAACAAATACAAACCAATATATCCTCCAATCTATAGAGACAAAAAATAGATTAGTGGTTGTCTAGGGTTGCGGACTCATATCGACTCATAGCGACCAGTTGGAATCCGTCAACGTTTGGTTGGTTTAGGGTTGGGGAGGGTGATAAGGGGATTGGGAGGTGACGGCTAAATGGTATCGAGGTTCGTTTTGGGGTAATGAAAATGTTCTAAAATTGAATGTGGCAATGGATACACAACTCTGTGAATATACTAAATGCCGTTAAATTGTGCACTTTAAATGGGTAAAATGTAAGGAATGTGAATTATTTATCAATAAAGCTGTTTCAAAAAAGAAAAAAAAGAATTCGCTCCTGTCAGAAGAAAAAAAATAAATCTCCAAAATCTGAAAAGGTAAGATACTGAGCAGAGCTCAGACTCTATTGTTGTGGGTATGTGGATCCACTTGCACCCGAATATGTAAATTTTTTTTTTTTTTTGGAAACCTAAAACAAAGCTCGTCTCCCTCTTCCTCCCTCCTCTTGCTCCTCCCCCACACTCCCTCAAACTCAGAAGTGTAAGGAACCAAGAAGGCTCTTATTTCTCTTATTTTAGTATTTACTCTCGAAACAACTTAAAACAAAGACGGAGGTGATCTGACTTCCACCACTGTTTGCATCCCCCACCTTCTGATGCCATTCCCTCATCACGGGCTGTGGTGCTGTGGGATGACTAGCGGTTTCCAGCATTTGTTTATCTGTTCGTTGACATCTCTGGGCCTTTGCCTCTGTTCTCTCTTCTGTATTAGATTCTCTTTCCTGCTTGGTCAACTGAGCAAATACCTCCCTTAAGTTCAAGACTGAGTCAAGCATTACTACAACTCTTTCCCCATTCGATTGTTCGCGTGCGCACGTGGTCTCGCTCTTGTATGCTTCCCCGACATCTACACCTGTCTCTGTGAAGATACTTAATACATTGTCTTCTAATTTAAGCAGTTTATCTTCCCATTAGCCTTTGTGGTTGAGACAAAGTGTGTGACTTTATTTATCTTGGTCTCCCTGATCTTTACTACAGTTCTAGAAAAGGTGTTGTTAGGTGCCATGGAGCTAACTCTGACTCAGCGACCCTATCTATGTACAACAGAAGGAAACACGACCTGGTGCTGCACCATCCCCACAATTTACTATATTTTTTTTTTTTTTTAACAAACGTCTGATGACTTACGTACAACCCATAGTTATGAACCAACCACGTAAAGCCTATTGCATTAAAAATTTGAGGTACAGACAATGTTTCTTAATAGCTGGCATCCAAACATTAGTATTATTATTGCTGTATTGTTATGTTAAAGATGTTTCAGTATGTCTGGAAGTGTTTCTTTAATTTTTTTTTATATTTTTTTTATTGTACTTCAGGTGAGGGCTTA
>NW_004443941.1:22399515-22428679 GCF_000243295.1 Trichechus manatus latirostris | reverse complement strand
GTTTGATTTTTAGAAGATCCCAGTTATCTAGCTTATCTTCTGGGGTTTGTGTGTTGATGGTTATAGTTTGTATCCTGCTAATGCCGTGTATTAAGGCCTGTAATGTTGGTCCTATTTTTTCTTCTATGAACTTTATAGTTTTTGGCTTTATGTTCAGGTCTTTGATCCATTTTGAATTAGTTTTTGTATATGGCATTTCTCTTTGAGAAATTAAGACTCTCATTGCTAGTATGTGTTTTTTGATTAGATTGTAAAATCTTTGATATGTTATGTCTTATTTTAAAAGATTCTCTCTCATTTTATCCTTCTTTCCTATTTTCTAGAACAAAGCAAAGCATATAACAAATATGAAATATTACATAATTGTAGGTAGAGAAACAACGTTGGGTTCCAGATCTATCTAATTAAAGAATTAGTCTTCACTGAAATAACAAATAATGATTTAATGTTTTTACTGAACATTGCTGTTGCAGTTTAATTTATACTGAAAGTTTACATAACTCTTTAAGTAGCCAGAACGTAGTAATATCATTTATGATGAATCTAAGGCAGTAAATCTTCATCTAAAATAACTGGTATCCCAGAGGTTTGGAATGCTCCCTTTAACCCAGTTCAAACTGAAACTATAGTCTCTGAAAGGCTTGTGGAATGCTTCTAATGTGATGAGGAATAGGTTATGTCAATGTGATCAAAATTAGAACACCATACAGCGTGATCTTTCTCTAATTTCTCCTGGCAGTGAAATGTGAATGCCACATGTAATATATTCTATCCTAGAATGAAGCAACTTCTAAATTTTTTAAATTTTATTTAATTTAAATGGAATTTATTTTGACCTGTCACAATGATACTTTGAAAAAGCAAATTATAGGGAATTTACCTAATACCTGTACAGTTTCCTAATGCCATTGGGAAATATAAAGCTACTGAAATGTCAGGATGATGTGTAATTGCCTATTATAACACTATCCTTACTTATAAATTTGAAGAGTAGTGGGGAAGGAGCTCTCTCTGATGTTTGAAGGTGGGGATTATAGTTTAATCTGTTGCCTCTCCACAGTATGGGCCTCTGAATTCCATTGTTCAGATGTTCTCTGCGACGGATGTTAGGCCATCAACAATAGTACCTCAAATACCAATTAGGGTGTTGTAGGGATGGTGATGAAATGCCACAGCAGCCCTCACAAGATGGCACCCATCTTTGCTGATACATTTAATATGTGGTAGAGATTTTTGCCTGGTGGTGCAGTGGTTAAGAGCTCAACGCTAACAAAAAGGTCAGCAGTTCCAATCCACCAGCTGCTCCTTGAAAACCCTGCAGGGCAATTCTACTTTGTCCTATAGGGTCGCTATGAGTTAACTAGATGGCAATGGATTCGGTTTTTGTTTTTTTAGTGACTTTTGCAGTAATGATATGACTTTAAACAAGCTGTTTAATCTTTCAGTGGTCAGTAGCCCCTTTTCTCATAGTGTTTTTATGGGAATGAAATGAGATAATGTATTTAAATTGCTTAGCATAAGACTGGGCATGTAATAACTCAATAAATTATGTATATGTGTATCTATATAATATATATGTGTTTATATGTATGTATATATTTTATAAAAATGTGAGCATATTAAAAAGTATAGTGCTCAATAACAAAATTATTTAAGAACATAGAAACATGTGGCCAAACCAAGTTTTAAAGACACTGCCATAGTTATTTCTGGAATTTTACAAGTATGTCTCCCTTAAGTCAGTGTTACACAGGCCACATAAATCATGTCGCCTATAACCAAGTGAAGAAAAGGCAACACAAACAGCCCTATGATGTGATATCTGGGGATCCTGGTGACAATGGTTCTCAAGCCAGGTAAATGTACTTACTGCGTTAAACAGAATACTGCCCTGTACAGCAATGTGGAAGACGTTTCTTGAAGAACTCTGGACTATGTGATGGGGTTGAAGTGGGCTCAATCTACTGGAAAGTGAAAATATCAGAGGCTTCTTGTAGCTAGGGGCCAACTCGCTCCACCACTGTGTCTAAATATATTGTGTCACTGTGTTTAAAAAAAAAAGAAGTATGAATGATTTGTGTCCAAAGAAGACATTATTGTTGTTGTTAGGTGCAGTCAAGTCAATTTCAACTCATACTGACCCCATATGACAGAGCAGAAGTGCCCCATAAGGTTTTTTAGTCTGTTATCTTTACGGGAGCAGATCGTCATTTTTTTTTCCCATAGGGCTGCTGCGGCGGATTCCAACTACCAACCTTTCAGTTAGGAGTCGAGTGCTTAACCGTTGTGCTACCAGGGGTCCTTAAATAAGACGTTAACTTTTTGCATATTCCTTATTTGTTGTGTAGTCACAAAACAAAATATTAATGAACTCCAACACACCAACATAGAAAATTAGAAATCGAAGGGTAATTCCACAATTTGGTGTCTACAATATGTCCACATATCACAATAATTCTGAATGATAACTTTTTGAAATCAATATATAAATACATAACAAATAACCATTTAGTTAAAAGTAAATAATTAACTATTATACAAAAGGCATATTTTTTAAAATGTCACTTTGGTTTTGAATAAATGAAGAGAAGAAGGCCAGCCCACATAGTCTGGTGAAGGTGTGGAGTCAAATACTAAATCTGGACCTAATCCTTTGATAGCTGGGCAGGAGTTGGGAAAGGAGGCTGTGTTGGTGCATAAAGACCTCTCTAGAGAACACAGGTGGCTAAGGTATACTGGGGAAAAAAACAAACTCATTGCCCTCAAGTTCATTCGGACTCATAGGGACCCTATGCGTCAGAGTAGAACTACCCCATAGAATTTCAAAGGAGCAGCTGGTGCATTGGAACTGCCGACCTTTTGGTTAGCAGCCGTAACTCACCACAACTCTTAAGCACTGTGCCACCAGGTTTCCAGATAAGGTACCGTCCATTTAGAAGTAGGATCAGAGGCTTGGGGGCGATACACCAATGAGAACCATACTGGAAAATAGTGTATTTTTCTTCATTTCTCATAAAATCTATTTACCGTATTTTTACGCAAATAATGTGAGCCTTCTTCGTTTGTTTGCCAGATGCCGCCTCCCTCTAAGAAGTATTTTCATAGGCACCTCTATGATAGTTTTTTTTTAAGTGTCGCTGTGAAGAAAAATTAGCGTAATGGATTGCAAGAATGCCTCAAGGGGGAAGGCACAGCTGGCAAACAAACGTCTAAGGTGCACATTATTTGAGCAAAAATACGGTAGTGAATATGCAATAAAGAACAGATATAGTTTCTATTACTGGTTTAGAAAGAATATTTCTCATTTCACTCCTGAGAGCCAAGTATTATCTGAAGAGGGAAAAAATTATATTTCTATTTTAATATCTACTAATAAAACCTACAGCACCTCTTTTTCTCCCCAAAATAATTAGTTTATATTTTTTACTTTGTCTACAAATTTCCTAGTCACAATTCACATTTTCATACTGCCACTTTGCCAGATTATTAACAAGAAGTAACTAAAGGTTGGGCTTTGATCTCGCCCTGAGGGCCCTGTAATTCCATTTTATCCTCTTTCTTGCTTAGAGTCTCTTAGACCTGCTGCTTCAGTTTGAGTTGCCTCTTACCATACCCCTGAAGCTAGTGTGCTGTCACTCTCTGAGATGTAAAACAATTCTTCAGATGTTTATGAAAATGTAGACATTACCAATTGCAATTTTCATAATCCTATTTAAATAACAATCAGAATTTTGGTCGTAGTTTGTTTTCAAACCCCATGTTGCAATTTCAAGATCTGCCACACACTTCGTATTTGAATCATTCTGTTTTTGATTCTGTTAGCACTTTCATCTTCTGCTTTCAACAATCTCTGTGAACCCTTTGTATACTGCTTTATTTTCCTCTTAGTCTACATACTTGGTTGTCATTAGTTGGAGAGAGAATTATGATTATATTATTATCATATTAAGTATTTAGTAGTTGTGACACCCTCGTGGCCCAGCAGCTGTGGACTCTTTTCTGCTTGTGGTCCACAGTCATGGGACCATCAGACCAATTCAGCCTAAGGACATTTCTTCATTCATCATCCCAACACTTATTTCGCATCTATTCTTTTTTGAGGTGTCTAATAATTCTCCTTCAGTCATGAGTTAAATGAGTTCAAATAGTAGTTTACTACAATATCTTCATGCTCTGTCTTGTACTGTGATAATTGAGTTGTCTAGAGGAGCAAAACTGGTCATATATACATATATATATACACACATATATATGTATATATATACACACACATATACATATATATGTATATACATACAGAGAGAGAGAGGGAGGGGATTCAGAGAGAGATTTACTTCCAGAAAATGGCTCACACAATTGTGGGGGCTGGCAAGACCCGAATGTGTAGGTCAGGTGGCAGGCTGGAGACCTCTGCTGGCTCACGGGATTGTGGGGGCTGGCAGATCCAAAATCTGCAGGTCAGGCAGCTGGCTGAAGACTTCTGCAAGCTTAAGCCCCAAAATCAGGAGGTCAAGCGAAAGGAAGAGTACAGGATCAAGAGAGAGAGTGAGCTCTACCAGAATATCCATTTATATTCTGGAGGCAGACCACACCCTCAAAGAAATTCCCCTTTCAATGACTGGTTGATCACATCGGATCACATCATGGAAAGTGATTACATTACATCACATTATGAATGGCAACTGGTCCAGTATCTGGCCAAACCATTCAGAATCATAGCCTAGCAAAACTGACACATAAAATTAACCATCAAATATGCTGAGAATGATACCATCCAACAATATTAAAGATGTAAAACTTGAGCTATCTCTGTTATTCTTTCCCAAGGGCCACTTTCCAAACAAAAAAGCAGCCCCTAATTCAAGAGGACAATGCAAGGAAACGACATTCTCTTTCAGGCTTCCTCCTACCCAGTCCTTTACCTCTATTTAATGCAAGAATATGTGTTTTATATAAATCTTGGGGTTGCATATTATATTGATAATCTATCCTATGAGACCTTAGAGGTTTGGGCACATCAAGAGAGGAAGGTCAGTTCTGGTATCAGTTACTCAGGAACAGAGGGGAACCAATGAAGAACTACAGGTGTGGAGACCTGTGACTTTGGTGCCAGGGACTTGTGCATGGCACAAGCTAAATGGAGTCTCTGCTAGTGGAAGCAGGAGCTGGGAAGGAGGGAGCCATGCAGCAAACAATAGGCTGGAAACGAGCAAAATACACATTGCAAAACAGATGTTCTAGATTTATGCTCCCTTTTCCGTGTCTTTTGCCCTGGCTATCTTTTAGCTTTCAGTAAATTCTTTAAATAGCAACCCCTATCTGAATAAGTTTTGCGTTTCAAGCATCATATTTGCCTAAGCTTGGACTAACATATTTAAAACGAACAAAAATTGGAGGTCTGTGAGAGACAGCCAGTAAGAATGAATAGGCGCATTCACCAGAGAAGGGTGCATCTTCAGAGAGAAAGTGGTGCTGTGTTCTCTAGCTTTACCTTTCCATACAGCAGTTCCCCTTCTAATGTTCACCTTGAAAGTTCTAAGGCTCATTTTTGCTAAGAAAATAACTTTAATGTGTGGAAGGACAGAAATAAAAAACTGGAAAGGGAACCAGGACAGGGAGAGGGAGTTGCAGCCCATTAAACCCCTGACCATCGGGTCAATTTTGACTCATAGCAACCCCATGTGACAGATTAGTACTGCCCCATAGAGTTTCCAAGGCTGTACTCTTTCTGGAAGCGTACTGCCACATCTTTCTCCCAAGGAGCAGCTGGTGGGTTTGAACTGCTAACTTTTCAGTTAGCATTCAAGTGCTTAACCACTGCACCACCAGGGCTCCTTGAAGTTGCAGCAGTCTTGTGAATTTCCAGCATAATTGTAGACGATGCAGAACTTTCTTGACACCTTTAGCATGCATTCTTTCCACACAGAGAAAATGCTCTGTCAGTGTTTGTAGACCAGCTTCTGGAAAAGTCTTTACCACCCTTTCAGTTGCTCCCTGATCTTCTATTTTGGCTCACAGTATTTATTTCTCTTCACACAGAACCTTCTGGATACCAGTTCCTCCTGGGTAAAACAGTAGATTCTGGTACTTGCAGTCAGTCCTACAGAACTAAAGGCTATATATCCAGTTTGTGACTTTGCCTCCAATGATTTAGTCAATGCTCTAAAAATGTAGTGATGCACCTCTCCAATAAGGAACGTTATCACGAAATAAAAATGTTCATATACTACGGCACCAACAAGGGTATTTAGGGAAATCTGAAAAAATAATAATCACTACAAAAAGATCAAAACAAATTTTCAGTGAAATACATACACATATACACATGCTTTATTTTCACGTTTGATTAAATTTCATCTCTTCTTTTTTTTTACTGTAGTAGTTAAATGAAGTTTACATTTCAAGTTAGTCTCCCATACAAAATTTTATTCATACATTGTTATGTGACACTAATTGCTCATCCCATTCTGCAACATCATCTCTTCTTGATAGCCCTGGAGGTCCATTGATCAGCTATTTTAATATTAGACTAGATATTAATAGTTTGTGATTTTGGCTTGATTTAAACTATTGTTAAAACCTACTCTAGAACACTCTTAAACAAATATCTGAAACCATCAAAACATAGTGGTTAAAAATGCAAGCTCTGACGTTAGTCCCTCCCACTTCCCATTTCCATGCCTTAATCACTGATATCATGGTCAAGGTATTTAAACTTCTGTGCTTCAATTTACTCATTTGTAAAGCAAGACTAAGAATACATAGTAACTATCTCACACGTTAATATAACAAATGAGTTATAAAAATGCTTGGTGTATGGTAATTGTTCAATAGATATTGGTTTATATCATTTTAGCAGCAGCTTGATTTCATGTCATTATTTTTCCTCACATATTTGACTGTATTTTCATTGTGGCTTTGTAATAAAAATTAACTGTGCATAAATAATTGTCAGATTAAACATTAAACCCACGTATTCATGAACTATCTTTAACCTAAAACATAAAAATAAATTTCAGTCTATTGGTGTTTTACTGAAAGTGAAGGCGGGTATTTGGGATAACTTGAAATAAAATATAGGCCATATGAACTGTGTAAAGTTAACGGGGTTCCTTAGAATATCTCAGACATGTGTGATGTCTGCTTTGAAACTGTTGAAACTAAGGTACAGCAAGCTGTCATCTATCCAGAGTGACATGTACTAGAATGTAAACTTCTCAAGGTAGGGTTTGTGTCTCGGTTGTCCTCTGCCATATACCTGTGCCTAGAAAATTGCTTGGCACATATTGGGATATCGTTAAATATGTATTGTGTAAAGAATACACAGTATTATTAAGATTTTGTACTGAAAAGACAGTCCGTAGTTTGAAATATGAGCCCCAAATCAAAGTTTTACAAGCAGATGCTCTGAATCGCAAGTACTGATTTTTTTTTTTTCCAATCTACATTTCAAAGAGAAAACTTTCAATTTAGCACATTTCAGGAGGACTTGCAGTGGCTGCTTATTGGTTCAACAGTAAATAATTTTCCCAAAAGACATTACAAACAGATGATACAACTCTAATATCTTTAGTAGTGCCTTGACTTTTTAGAACTATTATCAGAAATGACAGGAAGACATTTTTAAATTGCAAGAAATAGAATAATAAGAACAAAGCATATGGGATATTTTGAGGTAGGTAAATATGAGTACCAAATAGGAGAATAAAGTTGCTTTTTTTTTTTTTATGTCAAAACAAGAAAGAGCAATTAAAGTGGGGGTGGACATCTCAGTAACAGGGGAGTTTCCTGTTGTATGACTGCCTTCCCACAATCCTTTTCCTCTTGAAAACTAGCCTTATATTATAGAAAATAAAACTACAGAAAATAGAAACTTTAGAAATTTTCCTTTGTACCTTTTTTAAATATTTGAAAACAGGCATAAGAAATCTTGGAAGATTTTTTTTTTAATGTTTTTTCTCATGGATTTGTAAGTACTAATATTTTCATATGATGTTATCTTTAATTTTCCTCTTTCTTTCGCTACCTAATCCAATCAATCAACCAATCTACCTTAATAAAAAAAAAGGCAAGACTTAAACTTTTCACAGATGATGCCAAAAACATATGCTAACAAAAATTGATCAAGATCACAAAAAATCAGAAAGCGTATGCAACAATAATATGTTTGCTTATCAAAGAAACAAAGATTTAAGGAAATTATATTTAATGTAATAAAGGGTGGTGATACACATACATTTATGAGTCTTCTGTGTGAGTGTAAATTGGTACCCATTTTTTAGAAATCTATTGGAGGACATCTATGAAAAGCTTTAAAAATAACCCTTCCTTTCATCTAGAAAAGTCATTTTTACTTATCCATACACTAAGGAAATATTCAGGGGTGATGAAAAATTTCTTACACAAAGATTGGCATGATAACTTTTTATTGGTGAATATTTGGATGCAACCCAAAATATAATGATTAAATGTTTTATTTATTTATTAATATTTATTACCACTTCTTATCCCAGAAAGGACTTAAGGCAAATTTAAGATGAAATTATACATAGCTAATGCACATGATGGTTATTGTGTATCTTGAAATGACATTAAAATGTGTATGCACTGGTGTTGGAAAATTATTTTATTGTCAGTTGGAAATATCAGGAATTAAATTTCAGTGTATACTTAAGTACATAAAACAAATGGATAGAAGAAAATAGTAAATGAAATAGAAATCCTAGAATTTTAAAATGTGTTGCCTTTCATTGAAGAAATTAGGAATGATCATTTAGAGAACACTCCACACAACAACAGCATTATTCACATTTTTTACAAGTTCACATGTAATATTTACCAAATTAAACCATATTTTGGGCCATAAATAAATCTAAACAAATTTTTTAATGATTTAAGTCATAGATAGATAACATGCAAAAATTGTTATCTGACCAAAATCGAATAAAATCAGCAATTAATAACATAAACATATCTGGAAAATGTGTAATTACTGGAAACAAAATGGTATATATACAAATATTCTATGGGTCAAAGAGAAAATAAAAAGGAAAATTAGAAAACATTTGAAACTGAACGTAAACAGAAACAGAATATTCTATAATTTCTGGTATGCATGTGAAGCAGTGTTTAGAGGGAAATTTATAGCACTTAAGGCCTGTGTTGAAAAACAGGAAGGGACTCAAATCAATTACCTTATCTTCCAATTTAAGAAACTAGTTTAAAAAAGCAAATAAAATACAACACAAACGGAAGAAAGGATATCATAAAGGTCAGAGGGAAATCAATGATCTGTAAAACAGAAAAACGATAGAGAAAATGAATGGAGCCAATATGTGGTTCTTTGAGAAGATTAATAAAATTAATAAACCTGTAGCCAGACTGATGAGCAGAAAAGAAAAAAGAGAGAACACCTAAGTTCCCCATATCAGGAATGAAAGGATGACATCACTACAGATTCTATAGATATTAAAAAGAAGATCCAAATAAATGGAGAGATATACCATGTTCATGAATCAAAAAACTCAATTTTGTTAAGCTATCAAGTCTCCCCAAATTGACCTATAGATTTGATGTAATCTCCTACTTCACTTTCAGCCGTATTATAAAGCTCCAATAATCAAGGTGTATGGCACTGATATGAAGACAGATAAATAGATCAATTGAAGTGAATAGAGAATACAGAAATAGACACATACTATAACATCAGTTGTTTTTTTATAAACATGCAAATGCACTTGTGGAGAAAGGACAATCTTTTCAACAACAGAATACCTGTCAAAAACAAAAACAAAAAAGAACATTGTTCATACTTTGTACTAAATACAAGTAAATCATAGACTTGTATGTAAAATCTAAAATTATAAAACATATGGAAGAAAATATAAGAGAAAATATTTGTGACCTTGGATTAGGAAAAGATTTTTTTGGATAAGACATTAAAATAATTATATGTAAAATAAAAAAAAAATTGATAATTAGACTTCACAAAAATTAAGAACTTCTGCTCTTCAAAACTTACTGTTAAGAGAGTTAAAAGTCAACCCACAGAATGGGAAAAAAATATTTAAAATCACATATCTCATAAAGGACTTTTATGAAGAATATATAAAAATAAAACTCAAAACTTGATAAGAAAAGATGAAATCCCATTAAAAAACGGGTATAAGACTTTGAACAGACATTTCACCAAGTAGATATAGGATGGCAAATAAGCAAATGAAAAACAAAAATGTCCATCAATAAATGAATGGATAGCAAATTGTGATATATTCATACATTGGAATAGTACTCAGCAATAAAAAGAAACATTTAACATACAACAATAAACAATAACATGAATGAATCTCAAAATAATTATGCTGAGTGAACAAAGCCAGAAAAAGAGTACATACTTTGTGATTCTATTTGCATAAAATAAAATTCTAGAAAAATGCATAGTAATCTCTACTGACAAAACACAAATTAGTGATTGCCTGGAAATGGAGGGTACAAGGAACAGAGGAATGGAAGGATTACAAAATGGTACAAGGAAACTTTTATATGATGGATATATTATCTTGGTTTGTGGTTCTGCTCTTATGAGTGTATACATATGTCAAAACTTACCAGATTGACACTTTAAATATGAAAATTTTATTATACTCAATTATACCTAAATAAATCTTCAAGAAAATTAAAATAAATAGCCTAACATGCTTAGAGAAGAACAAAGTGAATGGGTTTGTGTATCCAGAGATTTTATAATGCTACGGTAAATAAGATAGAGTGGTGTTCTTGTAAAGATAGACAAATACAACAATAGAATAAAATACAAATCCCACAAAAAAGACCCAAGCATATGTAGACTCTTAACGTATAAAAAGAGTACTACACCACAGAACCAATAGCCTACATGAACAATGACATCACCTACCTTGAGACCAGAAGAACTAGAGGGTGCCTGGCCACCACTACCAACTGTTCCGACCAGGGATCCAATAGATGGTCCTGGATAGAGTGGGAGAAAAATGTAGAATAAAACTCAAATTCTTAAAAAAAGGACAGACTTACTGGACTAGTAGAGACTAGACGAACCCCCAAGACTATTACCCTCTGATACTTTCTAAACTTGGAACTCAACCACTCCCAGAGGTCACCTTTCAGCCAAATGACAGATTGGCCCATACAATAAATAATATTACCCTTGAGTAATGTGCTCCTCAAAATAATCATCGAGATGAAGCCAAAAGGTTAACATTTATCCAAAACCAAAGATGAGAAGCCTAGGGGGGACAGGGAAGCTAGATTAATGAAAACAGAACAATCAAAATGGAAATAACAAGACTGCTGATATATTGTGAAGAATGTAACCAATGTCACTGAACGATATGTATAGAAATTGTTAAATGAGAACCTGATATTTGGCTTCTATCTCACTTCATACATAAACATATATTTTATGTGGACAATAAATCAAAATATGAAAGGTAAAACAATAAACGATCTGGGGGACCTCAGAGAAGTATAATATTTCTCAGTCAGAAAGCAAAAAACTTTAGTCAGGAGATTGAGCTAAACAAATTTGACTACGTTAAGATAAACAGTGTTCACAAAAGACTCCATTAAGAAGGTAATAAGGCAAGTGTCAGATTAAGTGAATAAATTTGAATACAAAACTTGATATATCCAAAATATCTAATCTTCTAAAATCAGTCAGAAAAGATAGACAACTAAGAAAATGTCTAAATAACTTGAAGAGGCATGAGAATATTGCAATGATCATAAACCCATGAAAAGGTGATCAAATTCATTGGTAATCAGAGAATTGGAAATTAAAACCATGACGAGATGCTACCACGGAGCTCCTAGAATGACTGAAATTAATCGACTGACAATAGTAAGAATTGATGACTAAGTGACACACAGAGAGAACTCTCATACACTGCAGTAAGGGGTATAAAATAGTACACTTATTTTGGAAACCTGTTTGACATTATCCACTAAAATTGATCATGTACATACTCTATAATCTAGCAATTATGTATACTTCATCAATGGTATGCTTGAACCAGCTCTTACAGGCTCACAAGAACACTTTGTGAACCAATTCTTACACTGATGGTAGCTTGAAATTGGCCATAGTGGTTGTTTTTATGCTAGAACATTGTCAAATGCTATAAATGGTTACTTTTTTTTTCTTTTTCATCCTAGGAAAACTGATATACATTATGTATACCAAGGTACATAGAAAACAGTGTTTATAGTAGTATAATTTGTAACAGCCTCAAACTGGAAACAACCCAAATGTCCATCTAGGGCAGAACTGGTAAATTAATTTTCATACATATAGTATATGTCATACACATAGTATAATCATAATAGATATATTAGATGTTATTGTGTATGTGAAATAATAATTGTAATAAACAAGAGCTAATAATATTAGGTGCTTAATAGGTGGTGCCAGGTCATATTATAAATTATGTGCGTGTTTTAATTTACTTAATCCTCACAATAGACCTATGAGGAGATGCTATTATTTTCCCTGTTTTGCAGATAAGGAAACTGAGGCACAGAAGCAAAAACAATTTGAAAAACATCACCCGGTTTATAAAGCAAAGCCAGCACTTGAATTAAGAAATCTGGACTTAGGGTCCAGATGTTGTCTTGTGCTCTCTCTTAACCACTACTTCATATCTCTACTTCTATTATCTATCTATCTATATATTTATTTTTATATGTGTGTGTATCTTTAGAAAAAAAAAAGAGAGATTACACACAGAAATGTTATCATTGTGTGATGCATTATAGATTATTAACTTTTTCTTTATGCTCTATTTCTTTACACTGATAAAATATTGCTTTATAATCAAGAAAAACAATAGAATTACCTTTTAAAAAATAAAATATGATCATGGTAGGAGGGGTGTAATTTTTTAAATTGCTCAGATGATGATAACATAGGTGCTGGGGCAGATGAACTGGATTTGAAATCTGATGTATGTCTTATAAGATGCATGACTTTTTTTATTTCTTTCAACTGTAAAATTGGAATAATGATATCACCTACCTCAAAGGATAATTGTGAAGATAAAAATGAGATATACATGCTTTGAACAGTGACTGGCATGGAATAGAAGTAAGTATGTTTTAGATACTGTATTACTCTCTGTTAATTCCAGTTCTTTTAAGCAGGTTTTAATTTATTTGGAGATCCTCAAAATTATTTTTTGAACTGCAAGAAAATGTAACACCTCTGTAATTAATAAGACCCCACTATGGTTCAGCTCGGAGCCCGGGAGGCACAGTGGTTAAGAGTCTGCTGCTAACCAAAAGGGTGGCAGCGCAAATCCATCAGCTGCTCCTTGGAAACTCTATGGGGCAGTTCTACTCTGTTTTTATATGGTCTCTATGAGTCAAAATTGATTCAATGACAACGGGTTTTTGTTTGTTTTGTGGTTCAGCTCATGGGCACAAGTCGTGAATTTCAATAGTGGATTTCGGAGTACCAAAAGAGTTTGTGCAGAAGTCCCTGGGCGATGTAAGTGGCTAAGTGCTTGACTGCTAATGGGAAGGCTAGTAGTTTGCACCCACCCAGACGCACCCCAACTTCTTGGAAGTCCTAAGGGGGCTACCATGAGTAGAAATTGACTCCAGGACAACTTATTTGTTGTTGTTCTGTGCTTATTCAGAGAGTTTGCCACCTTTTAAAATGTGTGTTTGGTTTATTTGCCTGCTTTAATTAAGCCTTAGAAATGTAGGCTAAAGTAATCTCTGAGATGTATGTACAGCTCTTAGAGGATTGAGACACGTTTCTCTATTAGCTCTGTCACATTGGCTAATGCTTTCCCTTTTCTCTACTCTCCATAGCTTTCTATTTTGAATAAGCACAGACCATTGGGTTGGGTGAATTTACTTATGAAGGGAAGTTACTCATCACAGTATGTGCAATTTAGGTCTTGTAAGTGTAAGCTCTGACTCATTAAATGCCACATCCATACTTAACTGAGAGAGTGTATTTAACTTTGACTCTGTCAACGAGTTGTTAATTAGACCTTGATTTTTGTAAGGGACGCATCCCACCAGGGTCTGTGACTATTTTGATTACTTGGAAGCCTTTACATTTGTCTTTCTGTTACAGATAGCACTCTGCTAACCACATTTAAGGAGAAAAAAGTATTCTAATATATGTATATGTAATCATCTGCACCTACCATCAAAATGAGAATTCTGAAATGCTGGAATAGACGCAGATTTGGGGGAATTAGTACAGGAAATGTGGTTTGGACTTTTGCCTTATTTTGATTCATATTCTGGGTGTTTGCTTTTATCCTTGTAAACAATAAGAACTGCATCTACTGTATTTTAAAGGGTGTACAATTTTAGGGGCTCTGTAAACAAAGAAACAAACAAAAAAGAAAAATAACAAGTGTTGGTGAGGATGTGGAAAAATTAGAACCCTTGTATATTGCTGGTGGGAATGTAAAAAATTTCAGCTGTGGTAGAAAACAGTTTGGTGGTTCCTCTAAAACTTAAACATAGAATTACCATATGACAACGAATTCCACTCCTAAGAGAATTAAACATCCCGAGAGAATTGGAAACAGGTACTCAAACAAGTACGTGTACACGCGTTCACAGCAGCACTGTTCACAATAGCCAAGGGTGGAAACATATATATGTTTATGTATACATGTATTTTTTAGCCATAAAAAGGAATGAAGTACTGATACATGCTACTGCATGGATGAACCTTGAAAACAGTGTGCTAAGTGAAAGAAGCCAGACACAAAATTACATATTGTATAATTCCATGTATATGAAATGTCCATAATAGACAAATTCATAGAGACAGAAAAATTCACGGAGACAGAATGCAGATTGATGGTTGCCACTGTTTGGAGACGGGTGGGGATAAACTGTCTAATGGGTAAGGGATTTGATGGCAATGGAGCGATGGAAGTGTTGTAGAACTAGATAGTGATGGGCGTTGCACAACACTGAGAATATATTAAATGCCACTGATCTGGTCACTTTAAAAGGGTTAATCATAAGTGAATTTCATCTCAAAAAATTATTATTTTTTTAATTTAGGGAGTATAAAATATAAGATGACTTATAGATACAGACTTTTTTTTTTTTTATTTCACTGTTGAAGAATTCATTAAATAATTGAGCATTTATGTTGTTTGGTAGAAAGAGCACCTGAGTGTATGCCCAGGAACAGAATGTATGATCAGACAGAATAACTTTCGTGTCCAAAGCTATTCGACTTACAGGATACCTAACACAGGGTGTACACTCAACATTAGATGGTGTTATTATTTTTTTAATTCTCACAATTATGCAACATCCCATTAAGTCATGTTTTGAGATATGCTATTCATTAGTGGGAGCCCTGGTGGCGCAGTGGTTAAGAGCTACAGCTGCTAATCAAAAGGTCAGCAGTTCAAATTCACCAGCCGCTCCTTGCTCCTTGGAAACCCTATGGGGAAGTTCTACTCTGTCCTACAGGGTCCCTATGAGTTGGAATCAACTGAAGGGCAACGGGTTTGAGTTTTTTTTTTGGTTCTTTAGTGGAGTCATTTGAATAAATTTGCTGTAGTGTATGTTTTCCCATAATTTGCAGCATTTCAATGAGAGATTTTTAAGCTAGTTGTTTCTCTTGAAAAGAGATGTCTAATGCTCCCTATCAAACCAATTTTGTATTTCACAGGTTAGATTTTTTGAAAACTCACTGTAATATATTATTTCAATACTATCTAAGTGTTATCATATCTGTTTCAGTAACCAATTCACTTAATTATCCTTGGAGGAGTCACCAGAGTTCAATACTGATTATTTTTCTTTTATTTTTAAATTGTTTTTAATTTAGGGAATTAATATAGGTTATGTTTATAAGTGTTCTCTGAGATTTTGGATCATCTGTTCAAATCCTAGTTCTAAGTAGAATGACCTTGATCAAGTTACTTCACCTCTTTTGCCTCAGTTTTCTCATAGGTAAAATGAAATAATAGTCATATCTATTATCATAGAGGGTTGCTGTGAGGGATATATATACGTTTATATATATAGATATATATGTATACAGGTAGTCCTCTGCTTACAGTGGGGTTACATTCTGAAGACTGAAGTCAGTTCTTTTTTTCTAGTTTTCATTATTATTGCCTTTAATCAGTATCTTTATAAATCCAATCTTTATTTGTGTTGGGGGTTGAAAACATTACGCATAAACTTACAAACATATTTTAATACATACATAAAAGAAATACACAAATCATAAAAATCTACTCTGGTGAATAAGAAGAGTTAAACGACACTGACGTGTTGTTAGTTGCAGTTTTAACTCCACTTTTGGAAGGTTCTGGATCATCCCTGGGAATGGGGGTAGCATTTCTAGTCAGAAAATTAGTGAGAGTTATCTGTACGGTCCTTTTTTTTCTTCATACATTTCGTAGCAACATCGCACAGTTTCCCGAATATGCCTATCAACTTGGGCAAACCAATCAGCGTTTAGGTCCATGTTTTCAAAGCAACTGAAGCCCCTGATTTAGTTTAGAAAAAACTGCAGCTAATCCTTTCACTGTAATTTTTTTTTTTTTTTGACAATTTCTCTCCTTCATTTCCCTCATTATTTCTTTCTTCTTTGACATTTCTTTCCTCTTCAAAACCCATTTAGTCTTGATCTGTCAGTTTCCCTACTTTGGGACCTATGAGCTGCTCCACATCAGCCATATCAAGTTCTAACTTCAGAATTCTTGCCATATGGACAATTTTTCTACCAATCTCTTTCATCATATTATCCAAATCAAATCCCTGGACCGTGTTCACAAAACTCAGCAATGTTTTCCAAACGCCCTGCATGCATTTTCCCATGACTTCCTCCCAGCAAAACGTACAAAAACAAAAAAAAAACAACAGACAGCTGTAAGTGCTGTTCCTCGTAACTCGAATATGTCTCAGTTTGGGGACAAACCAACAAATGTATACATATGAAGTTAATAAAATAACTTGTTTTCAGCAACAAACTGAAAAATATAAAATTATTAATTTTGACATTCCGTATATTGACATTGTCTTCCTCTAACTTAAGTGTAACCATAATTCAGTTTTAGTTTTTCTTTTAATTTTAATTGTAGTTTTGTACCTTTATTGTTGAATTTTCTGTGTTTGTTCAATTTATATAAATGGAATAATACTCTAATCTTCTGTGTCTTACTTTTTACATCCAATGATATGTTTCTGATATTTATATTAGTATTTGCAATAGCCCATTCATTTTCACTGTTATATATTAGTTCATTGTGTGAATATGCCAAAACATATTTACGTATTCCCGTGTTTATGGACATCTTGGGTTGTTGAAGTTTAGGGTTCAACTTTACCATAATATTTTTTATAGGTCTCCTAATACACATAATCCAGAGTTCTCTATGGTATTGATCTAGAAACAGCTGATGAGGCTTGAGTTTGCACATACTTAATGCTACAAAATAATGCTAAATTGTTATCCAAGGTATTCTATTAAAATTTACACTTCCACCAACTATATGGCAGTTGCTCTTGCTCCATGTACTATCTAACGTGGTATTATCAAATCTTCATTTTTTTTTTTTTACAATCTTGTAGGTGTAAAATGTAATTTCATTATGACTGAAATTTGCATTTCCCAGATTACTAATAAGACAGAACTTTAAAAAAAAAATTTAATATTGACCCTTAACGCTTCTTCTTCTGTGAATATCCTCTATGTGAAATCAGGATAAAGGTAATATTCAAAGTCTTCCCTGTTCTTTTAGATTATATTGATACGTTCTGCTTTAAGAAGACTCAAAACATTTCTAAACGACAAAACAAAGATGCACAAAATTTAAATATATTGGGTTTATTTTCATTCCTGAAGGACTTTCAGCATTATATATTAATAATTTTAAGCAGAACATCTAAGCTTTGCATTATAGTGTTGAGATATGACTAGTTTATACTAAATTTTCCATTATTATTTATACATGCATATTATTTATTCTTGAGGACATCATATCTTAATCATCTCTGAATCCCTGCAGGGACTTACATATAGTAGCAACTCAATATAAACATTGTAAAATAAATTACTTAATACTTAATATTTTAAAGCATGAAGAGCTTCTGAAGAATAAACATAATTGGAACTAAAGTTAAACATTCTTCCATAATGTCCATCAATAGGACAGTATTTTTCAGTTTATAGAAATATTTTTAGAGGAAAGAGTTAATATTACATAATATATGGTACTCTGATAAAATATACTTTTCTAGGTATCTAGATTTAACTGTGAATAAAATGTAGAGCTCTTTTCTGGCTTTCTATCATGCTCATTGTAGAATTTTTTTTTTTTTTTTTTTAATGTTGGAAATAGACAAGAACTTGACTTTAAATGGCACTTTCTATTTTCTATTGTTAAGGTAGCTTCCTGGGTAATGACTTAGTGGAAAGGGCTTAGAGTGACTAGGCAGGCAATGGGAAAGATAATTTTACTCATTTGGAGAGTAAAATCATTTTAATGAGAGACAGAATAATGTTAGAACATAAAGATTCATATCTATAAGGCATCCAATTCAAATATTCTCAAATTTTCTCTTATGTGATGTAAATCAACACAAAGTCATACCATTCAGTAATGTTAAAGTACATCTTTAACAATTTCATATTTAAGCAGTCTGTTAACTAAATTCCATCATTTGATGGGATAAAGTCACTTCTTCATTATTCGATGTGTCCATGACTCAGAAAATAGGTCTCAGCAACATCCCTTAGCACATTTAGTCCCTTAGACTACAGTCACAAATTACTGTTTTTCTTAAGTGGTTGAAACAATTCTTACGAAAGCAGACTGCCACATCTTTCTCCTGAAGAGCAGCTGGTGGGTCTGAACCACCAACCTTTTGGTTAGCAGGGGAGTGCTTTAACCACTGCACTGCCAGGGCTCCCTAACAAAGGAAAGCTAATCTTTATGTTTTGCTTCTTGACGGTAGGATTCAATAGTTTAAACCGGCTGTTAACCAAAGTTTTCTACCCTTTTCTAACTCCCAGAAAGTAGCTTAAGAGAGGTTTAGTTCTGCTAGTTGTTTTATAAGAAGTGAATTTGTTTATAGGTCTGCGGAAAAGTTTTTTGAAAGTAGCCTTTTGCCGGAAGCTCAAAATTATTTAGCGCTGAATGTAATTGCCTCTTGGAGGAGGTGACTGACAGCATGTTGACTCGTATTGCCAAAAATAAAGCTTTTAGGTTTCCTGAGAACACATTTTAAAATACTGGTTTTTCTTGAAGATTATCTAGCCTGGCAAAGAACACTTTGGTTTTACCAAATACAAATATATGTATATTTTAGAAGAATGTGAGAGGTTGAATTTTCTTTTCACAAAAAGTTTCCAAAGACCTGCCTGCTGGAAAAGTTAGAAGAAAAAGCTGTAAGGTAATGCAAAACAGTTTTGATTATGCTGAGATGCTGATTTCCCTTGAACATCACTCATAACAAACTCTTTTGCAAAGAAAAATTGCCAAGTCATCAGAATATTTCAGATTTATGCAAATATAAAAATGGTAGCAACTTCTTATTTTTGGCATAGTTCTTCCAACATTCTTTCCTGTACACAAGTAAAACTCATAATTTTTTTTTTTTTTGATGACTGATTGGTTTTTGTCTAGGGAAATTGATTAATGTCTTATGTTAATTAACTCACGTTGTGGTTTGCGTTGTATACCCATAAAGGAAAAAAAAAAATATAATCCTTCAGCATATACAACAATGAGTTGATTGTATTTTATCTTTATTAAGAGACTAACTATGACCTAGGAACTGGGAGGAAATGAATCATCTTTCATTGTCACTTTCATGTAAATTAGCATATCTCCACCTTGAAACCATTTATTCATTCTAGCTATGAATCATTCCTGGTAAATTTTTGGTGGGTAAGAAGTCACAGAGATCAGCTAAGCCTGGAAGCACAATCATGTCTAAAAAACCAGGTCCAGAATTGGAAGCTAGTCATCAAAGAGCCATGCTACGTTTTGGTACTTTAGATTCATATCAGATGATGGAATTTATTTTATTTTACTATACAAGCTCTCTCTGCTATCTCAGCACTACACATAATTTATGTGTAAACCCACTAGCTGAATAAGTACAAAACTTTGAAATTATGGTTTTATAAGGTTCCAAACGTGTTTTGTGTAATCACCACTAAATTCTGCATGGGTGACCCACAAAAAAATTTTAACCTCACCTTGTTGTCTTTGTATGTGTATGTAATTAACATTCTTGTTTATTTTCTATTGACCACCCCTACGATACATTTGTGGGTGCTTAGAAAATGTATTAGCAGAAATAGAAACACAAATAGAACTATTGCAAATAAATTAATAATATAATCCTAAAGAAAAAGGAAATAAACTCTGTATTACTGATCTTCATCATTTAAGTCATGTATTGACATACTTTATTTTTAATATTAATGCAAAAATTCCATATGTATACTTTGAGGAAAATATTATTTCTTGATATCAAGTCTACACTCCAGACAAAAGTTTGCAAAAGAAAACCTGGCTCTTTCACTTTGAAGTGGAATCTCTTGGAATCACATTGACACTGCTACATTTTGATCTTGAGAAACCACAATGACTTGGTGCCTTGTATTATGCCCCTGCTGCTTGAGTAGAATGATGGGTCCCTAGCTATATCAGAAAGATAACAAAATAAAAAGGATTATTTCTGTGAGTGCAAATTATGCTTTCCGAAAGAGAGATCTGATGTAAAATGGAGCTTGTGCTGTGCTTTCTCCCTCACTACTGCTACTTAAACTTTCCTTCCCCTCATTAAGAAAATGCATCTTGGTGGTATTGATTCAGATTCAAGATTTGTCTTCTTGCATAGGTGAGAGATTTAAGCCAAAAATGTTATAATTTCAACTTGTCTGTAATCTCCTTGGTGCTAACATTCTCCTAAAACTATTTTGAAGGATGTTAATTAAAATACTTTCAACAAAGAATGAAGATGTTAACAATACAAAACATTCTGAATCCTCTTGATGTGTTCAAAATGAATAGGATTGTTCCACATCATGGGTATTTGAGTCTTTCTTGTGTGATTGTATGATTTATAGCCAAACAGTTTATTCGAGATCTAGATCAAGAATAATCACTTTTGCTTACTATGCCCAGAATCTAAAATATTTTCTCCCCAAGCACCTGCTCTTTAGGAAGTCTTCTAAATGTTCACTAATGAAGAATTATAAGATTGTTAATCAAAAAATTCCACAATGACTTGCAGTTCTCTGCCATAAACCATGATTTTGAAAAAGAATCTACTCTCAGTCAAGTAAGAAATAAATATTTCTCAGAAGTACTGATGAGATTAGGCAAGTTCCAACAAAAGCAAAGCAAGGCTTTATGCATGTCTGTGAATGCTGAATTACCCTGAGAAATCATAGTTAAAAGATCAACATTCATAGCTATACTTACAAATAATTAGTACTTTAAAAATAGATTAATACAAAATCTGGAATATATCTTATTAGAGTCATCTTTTGAGAGGCATTATAAAGTGATAACTGTGTATATTTCTAAGTATACAAGGTTTCGTATACTTTACAATGCTTTGTCAGCTGTTCTTTTTTTTGACTCCTTCTATTCAAGCATCTGAAAGAGTATAGACTCTCAGTTCAGGATTATATTTAGTGTTACATTTATAATTTTTATGAAAAATATTTAAATTACATAATTATAAAAAATACTTAAATATTACAAATAAAGCTAGAGTCCCCTTTGGCCATATGCAAAATCTAGTCTTCTACCAAGAGACAGGGACTGTTTGGTTGATATCTTTTCTAACCCTTTTTTTAAAAAAAAAAGTATAAAGGGTATTATTCTGTATGTACATTCTGCAGTATCTATTTTTCACTGATAAACATCTTCTATCAGACCTTTTTATATCAGTACATGTAGACCTATCTCATCCTCTTTAAGTGTCAAATAGTATTCTATAGTATGATTTTACCATACTTTAGTTATCAATTACTGTCCCTTTAGGGCTATGTTTTTTGACAGTATAAATTACACTGCAATTGCTAGTCCTTTACATGCTTTTCTATAATACGTTTGTGTGTTTCTCTAGGGTGGATGTCAAAAATAGAAAAGCCGAGTCATAAGATATGCACATTTTTGTTTTTATTTTTTTAGATACTATCAAATTGCCAGCCAACTTGCCTTTCCTCAGGCATACAGGCTACAGGAAGGCTTGAAAGAACTTTTTCCCCAGAGCCTCACCAAAACTTGTTATAATTCAACTTTTACATTTAAAAAAATAAAACAAAATGTATGAGATAATGCTAAAGAATAAACACTTTAATTTGCATTTCCCAACTGCGATTGAATTTGTCCCAACTGTGAATTAAATTGCCTTTATTCTATTTTAAAATTTTATCATCGTAGTTGATGTTCTTCAGTTTCACTACTAAATGATTAATGACTATTTACTTTTATTTATCATGCTTGGCATTTTTAGTGCATTTTTAAAATCTAAAGGCAATTTCTTACCTTAGTTCTAGACTGTCACTATTCTGTCCTCAAACATTTCTTTAAAATATGCCCACATTTTTTCTTTTTCCAAAAGCTTATTAGATATTTGGTAGCCTCAATCCATCTCCATGTTTCTTATTTGCTCTTTCAAATTTTCATCTCCTTTTCTGTGCAATGTTCTAGGTGACTTCCTCAGAACTATCTTCTAATTACTAATTCTCTCTTTGATTATACTCAGTCTATAGTTGATTTTTGAAGTGTTTTATTGTAGTTTTTATATTTTAGGTCCAAAATTTCAAATTGGCCCTTATATATCACTAACATATCATGCTCCACATTTTTTGTGCTTATTCCATACCTTCCCTAGTTTTGGGTGAATATCACTCCTTCATTCTTGTAGCATCTGAAAGAGGCTGATTTTAAAATCTTTTCTTTTTCATATTGTTCCATAAATTTACTTTATTTTGGAGTAAAATTGTGACCAGTTGATGATGTATTTTGTTTGCCTATATATATTTTTATTTGTCTTTTATTTTTATTTTGTTAATGATAACTTACAGAATAATACATACAGAAAATTACATAAAACCAAATATACACAGAGGCGGAGCCAACATGGTACTATAGACAGAAGCACTACACTGTCCCTCCACAGAAAAGACCGAAAAAACTAAGTAAAACAGAGACAAACGTCAATCCTGGAACCCTGAGTGTCAAATGAAGGGATAAAGAACTCAACCAAGCACTGAATGGAATAAGCTGATAGAGAACAGAGAGGGAAGAGAGATAGAGTGGCAGTCCCCTATCAGTTAAGGAGGCACAGATTCACCATCTTGGACTCTTCAGCTACTGAGAATGGTGGGCAGGGAGTATGCAAAGCAGTATCAAGGAGCTCCCAACAGGAGACAGACCACCCTGTAAGCAGTGATACATGCTTTCCCATGCCCCATCCTGCTTCCGCCTGCTTGGCCTCTGCTGCTTTCTGGTGGGTCATGGTTGCTAGGCAGAGAAGACTCCAGCTTCTTGCCTCTTGGTTTCATCCTGCCTACACTGGCCAGCTCCTTCGGTGCCATTTTTTTGTTGCTGTTGTTGCTTTCTTTGGCTTCTTATTGGTTTCTTCTCTCTCTCTCTCACCTCCTTCTTTTCCTTTCTCTCAAACATCTGGCCCTGTGTGCCATCTCCACTCCTTCTTGCTGGAGAATCACTTCCTCTGTTTGCCCCACCATGTCGGTGGGCTCCCTGGAGGCATTTTTTTCTTGTTCTTTTTTCCTTTTTTGTTTTTCTTTGTTTCTCAGTTTTTGTCTCTCTCTACCATCCTTTTTTGCCTGTCTCCTCAATACCTGGCATTGTGTGCTATCTCTGCTCCATCTGGACCGACTGTGCAGTGCCTCTCAGCTTGGAAGCCACTTCCTCAGTCTGCCTTACCAAACCAGTGGGCTCCGTTGGGGATTTATTTTTTTCTTTCTTCCATTTTGTTTTTCTTCCTTTCTCAGTTTTCATCTTCTCTACCTTTCTTCTTTTCCAGTCTCTGGAATACCTGGCCCTATGTGTCATCTCTGCTCCTTCTAGATGGGTTGTGCAGTGCCACTCTGCTGGGGAGTTGCTTCTTTGATTCATGTCACTATCCCAGTGGATTCCCTTGGGGCATTATTTGTTTCTTTTGCACTTCTTTTCCTTTCTCGGGTTCTCGTCTCTCTCTACTTTCCTTCCTTGTCTTTCTCCTGAACAGCTGGTGCCATGTGGGAAATAATCAAAAGCAAAAATTTGTGAGCAGAGTTCCAGAACAAGGTAAGGAAAAGGAAAACACAGACAGATCATTGAAGAATTGCTGACAGAAAACTTCCCTAATATCATGAACTCTCCCTTAAATATGATGGTGAAATTAGGGCATTTCCAGATAAATAGAAATTAAGGGAATATGAAAACACCAAACCAAAACTTACAAGAATTATTAAAGGGAGGAGGCGTGGTCAACATAGCAGACTATTTAGATGCTTCCTATATCCCTCTTACAACAAAGAACTGGAAAAACAAGTGATTTGATTCTATGTGAACATCTGGCAGCCCTGAACAAGGGAAGGTTAAGAAATCCATCTGAGTCATACTGGAGAGGAAGACCATTTGGACAAGGTGAGGAGTGCTAGAGCTGCAGTGGCAACACAGCAAAGACACAGCCACGCCAGGCCGCGGTGAAGCAGGCAAACAGCTGTGCTCTGAGTGCGCTCAAGAAGCAGTTTCCACATCGAGAAAGACCCAGCAGCAGAGATTCTGCTTGGACACTCCAAACCAGTGAAGAGCAGCTTCCAAGAGACTAGGAAAAGTACACATGCACACCCTTTCGTGGCGAGGTAAAAAAAAAAGCCCATTTGGGAAGAACCTCTCTCCCTTTTACCTCCTACCTCTGCGCTCTGCACTGGATTTGGGAAAAACCTCTCTCCCTTTTATCTCCTACCTCCGTGCTCTGCACTGGATTTGGGAAAAAGCTCTCTCCCTTTTACCACTTCCCTCCCTGCTCTGCACTGGGAGTCCACTGGGCTGGAAATAGATCCCAAAAGGTGCTCTGACCCATTCTTCTGGCCCTGGAGAGGGAACAAATAAGCTGCTGGATCCCCTAGGCCAGGAACACAGAGTCGGCACAACTCCTTTGCTGGCCATAAAAATTAGGGGTCTGCAGACTCTGAGGGCCATACACCACTGTATAGACTTGTTGGGACCCATCTCAACAGTGTTAGCCCTCACTACCACAGTACAACAGGGCAAACATCTGAAGTTTAACTTCAACTGCTTCAGCTGTGAATGGGCAGATTTGTGATCCTCGAAACAGCCCTGCCCTTCAAGTAGGCACATTTATTGATCTGTAGCAGGGTCTTGAGGACTGGTGATGTTCCTAAACTGCCTAGTCACCTGCTTCAGGAGTTCAAGAAAAAGTGGTGCCCTCGAGTCTTTACTGCCAACAGAGTGGGGTGCTCTTAGCCCGGCTGAAAACTCACCTACCTATTCACCCTACAGAAAAGGGACACACTTTTCTTTCAGACTCTCAGGGGCAGCTGTCGGCCCCCTGCCTGGCTCAGCATGTGATCCCCTACCACAGCCAGAGTCCAGTGCCTGCACCAATCACCCATGCCTCTCTAGGGCTGGGGGTGAAAGCCTGCATCACACACTTGGAGATCGACTGCCTGCACACCCGAACTGATCCTATATAGGAAATTTTAACAAACGCCGGCATGCACATACTTAGTTACAGAATCAACTACCTGGTGACAGGACATTAGAGATCAAAAGGTGTCAAAAATAAAACTAATGCACACGAACAGCTATTTGGGCATATCAAAACAAAACAAAATAAGATGCTAGGTCTCACTAAGCAAACAAAAAATAAAATTATAATAAATTATTGATGGCTCAGAGACAACAGTCAATATCAAGTCACATAAAGAGACAGTCCATGATGGCTTCAGCAAGCTCCCAAAATAAAGAATCAATAAATTCTCTGAAGGAAGAGAACTTCTTGGAATTACCAGAGACAGAATACAAAAGATTAATATACAGAACTCTTCCAGAAATAAGAAAGGAAATTTGACAGAAAGCAGAAACAGCCAGGTAACATAAAGACACAGTAGTAGGGGAACCTAAAAAAGTTATTCAAGAACATAATGCCAAATTTAATAGGCTGCAAGAATCCATAGAGAGACAGCAACCAGAAATCCAGAAGAGTAACAATAAAATTTCAGAATTAGACAACTCAGTAGAAAGTCATAGGAGGAGAATTGAGGCAGTAGAAGTTAGAATTAGTGACATTGGAGATAAAGCTCTTGACAGCAACTTATTTGAGGAAAAATCACATAAAAGAATTAAAAAGAATGAAGAAACTCTAACAGTCATGTGGGACTCTATTAAGAGAAATAACCTACAAGTGATTCGAGTACCAGAACGGGGAGATAACAGAAAATACAGAGAAAATTGTTGAAGATTTGTTGATAGAAAACTTCCCTGATATCATGAAAGACGAGACGATATGTATCCAAGATGCTCATTGAACCCCACATAAGGTAGATCCCAAAAGAAAGTCACCAAGACATATTATAATCAAACTGACCAAAACCAAAGATAAAGAGAGAATTTTAAGAGTCGCTAGGGATAAAAGAAAAGTCATCTACAAAGGAGAGTCAATTAGAATAAGCTCAGACTACTCAGCAGAAACCATGCAGGCTAGAGGGCAATTGGATGACATATTTAAAGCCTTGAAGGAAAACAACTGTCAGCCAAGAGTTATATATCCAGCAAAACTGTCTCTCAAATATGATGGCAAAATTAGGGCATTTCTAGATAAACAGAAGTTGAGGGAATTTGCAAAAACCAAACCAAAATTACAAGAAATACTAAAGGGATTCCTACGGTTAATCAATAACACCAGATAACAATGCAAGACTAGAACGCTGGATAGGCAACAAGATATTGACTCAGATACGGAAATCAAAATTACATCAAAGCTAAAACATTGAAAACAGGGAAACAGATATCAATATGTTAAAAAAAAAAGAGGATAATATTAAAACAAAAAGGCAGTGCTCAGAGGTCAATTTATAGCAGTAGATGCACATCAAAAAAGAAGAAAGAGAAAAAATCAAAACATTAGTTACACAACTGGAATAGAAAGAGAACAGGAAAAAAAACTACAAACACAGGAAGAAAGGAAATAATAAAGATCAGAGCAGAAATAAATGAAGTAGAGAATAGAAAAACAATATAAAGAATCAACAAAACCAAAAGTTGGTTCTTTGAAAGAATCAACAAAATCAACAAACCATTGGCCAGACTGACAAAAGAAAAACAGGAGAGGACACAAATAACCCAAATAAGAAATGAAATGGGGGACATTACAACAGACCCAACTGAACTAAAAAAGATCAAAACAGAGTACTGTGAAAAAGTGTACTCCAACAAATTTGACAGCCTAGAAGAAATGGATAAATTCCTAGAAACACACTACCTATGCAAACTAACACAAAGTGATGTTGAAAATCTGAACAGACACATAACAAGAGAAGAGATTGAAAAGGTAATAAAAAAAAAACTCCCAGCAAAAAACGCCCTGGCCCAGATGACTTCACTGGAGAATTCTAACAAACACTCAGAGAAGAGCTTACACCACTATTACTCAAATTATTTCAGAACATAGAAAAGGAAAGGATACATCCAATTTCATTCTATGAAGCCAGCGTAACCCTAATACCAAAACCAGGCAAAGATGCCACAAAAAAAGAAAATTACAGATGAGTATCTGTCATGAATATAGATGTAAAAATTCTCCACAAAATTCTAGCCAATAGAATTCAAGCATCATATCAAAGAAATAATACACCACCACTCAGTGAGATTCACACCAGTTATGCAAGTATGGTTCAACATTAGAAAATCGATCAATGTAATCCACCACATAAATAAAATAGAAGAATCACATGATCATCTATTCTGAGCGGAATAGGCATTTCACAAAGTCAAACACCCATTCCTGATAAAAACTCGCAATGAAATAGGTATAGTAGGGAAATCCCTCAACATAATATAGGGCATCTATACAAAACCAACAGCCAACACCATTCTTAACGGAGAGAGGCTGACAACACTCCCCTTGAGAACAGCAGCAAGACAAGGATGTGCTTTATCACAACTCCTATTTAACTCTGTGCTGGAAGTCCTAGCTAGAGCAATAAGGAAGAAAAAGAAATAAAGGGCATCCAAATTGATAATGAGTAAGTAAAATTGTCCTTATTTGCAGATGATATGATACTGTACATAGAAAAACCTGAAGACACCATGAGAAAACTACTGGAACTAATAGAATGATTCAGCAGAGTAGCAGGATACAAGATAAACATACAAAAATCAGTTGGATTCCTATACACGAATAAAGAGAACTATGAAAAGGAAATCAGGAAAACAACACCATATATAATAGCCCCTAAAAAAATAAAATACTTAAGAATAAGTCTAACCAGGGATGTAAAAGATCTGTACAAAGAAAACTATAAAACACTACTGCAAGAAACCAAAAGACATCTACGTAAAAGGAAAAACATATCATGCTCATCGATAGGTAGACTCAACTTTGTGAAAATGTCAATTCTACCCAAAACAATCTACAGATACAATGCAATCTCAATCCAAATACCAGAGCATTCTTTAAAGAGATGGAAAAACTAATCATTAACTTTATATGGAATGGGAAGAGACCCCAGATAAGTAAAGTACTACTGAAGAAGAATAAAAATGGGAAGACTCACCCTACCTGACCTCAGAACCTACTATACAGCTACGGTAGTCAAAACAGCCTGGTACTGGTACAAAGACAGACACATTAACCAGTGAAACAGAATTGAGAATCCAGATGTAAATCCATCCACCTACAGTCACCTGATCTTCAACAAGGGCCCAAAGTCTATCAAATGGGGAACAGACAGTCTTTTTAATAAATGGTGCTGGCAAAACTGGGTGTCCATTTACAAAAAAATGAAACAGGACCAATACCTCACAACATACACAAAAACTAATTCAAAACTGATCAAAGACCTAAATATAAAACCAAAAACTATAAACAACATAGAAGAAAAAATGGAGTCAACACTAGA
>NW_004443941.1:22396911-22398205 GCF_000243295.1 Trichechus manatus latirostris | reverse complement strand
AATTGCACATCTGGCCATTTCTCCTTCCAAGCAAAGTGAACAACCAGGTGCACTGCTTGAAGTTCTGCCCATTGGGAGGATTTCCCTTCACCACTGTCCTTCAGGGAGGTCCCAGAAAGGGGCTGTAGTGCTGCCGCAGTCCACTTTCGAGTGGCCGCTGCATATCATGCAGAACCATCTGTAAACCAGGCACAGGTTTTGTCTTCCCCAGTCAACTGATCATAAGGAACTCCCCATGAGGCCATAGGTGCAGACTGGGAGATGGGAGGTAATGTGACAGGAGTGGAGATCATGGACATTTGGGCCACTTCCTCATGTAACTTACTTGTGCCTTTGGGTCCTGCTCAGGCCCGATCTCGAGTATACCACTTCCATTTAATGAAGGAGCGCTGCTGTGCACATCCAACTTTATGGTTCTATGGGTCAGACAACACCCAGTTCATGATGGGCAGCTCAGGCCTCATGGTGACTTGGTGTCCCATGGTTAAGCGTTCAGTCTCTCCTAAGGCCCAGTAACAAGCCAAAAGTTGTTTCTCAAAAGGATAGTAGTTATCTGGAGAGGATGGGAAAGCTTTGCTCCAAAATCTTAAGGGTCTGGGCTGTGATTCACCAATAGGGGCCTGCCAAAGTCTCCAAACAGCATCTCTATCTGCCACGGACACTTCAAGCACCATTGGATTAGCTGGATCATATGGTCAAAGTGGCAGAGCAGCTTGCACAGCAGCCTGAACCTCTTGCAGAGCCTTCTCTTGTTCTGGTTCCCACTCAAAACTAGCAGCTTTTTGAGTCACTTGATAAATAGGCTGGGCTAGCACACCCATATGAGGAATATGTTGCCTTCAAAATCCAAAGAGGCCTACTAGGCGTTGTGCCTCCTTTTTAGTTGTGGGAGCAGCAAGGTGCATTAACTTATCCTTCACTTTAGAAGGAATGTCTCGACATGCCCCACGCCACTGGACCCCTAGAAACTTCACTGAAGTGGAAGGTGCCTGAATTTTTGTGGGATTAATCTCCCACCCTCTAGCACGCAAATATTTTAGCAGTAAGTCCAGAGTCATTGACAGTTCTTCCTTACTAGTTCCAATTAGCATAATGTCATCAATGTAATGGACCAGTGTGATGTCCTGTGGAAGGGAAAGGTGATCAAGGTTCCTGTGGACTAAATTATGACATAGGGCTGGAGAGTCAATGTAGCCCTGAGGTAGGCAAGTGAAGGTGTATTGTTGGCCTTGCCAGCTGAGGGCAAAGTGCTTCTGGTGGTCCTTTGAAACAGGTATGGAGAAAAAGGCATTAG
>NW_004443941.1:22391652-22394544 GCF_000243295.1 Trichechus manatus latirostris | reverse complement strand
CCTGAGCCTCACCTTTCACCAATACCTGATCTACCGGTGGTGATATTTTGCATATTTTTATCACCACCTTGCTCCATGGACTAGCAGTGACCTCTTTACTGCTGGGGAAGCAGAGTCATCAATGTCTTTATGACTAACCAGACTTGAGAACCAATTTAGAAAACTCATCCTTACAATTTCGTTTCTCTAGAACCACTCCCGGTACCAAATGTCTTAGGCTGGGTTCTCTAGAGAAGCAAAATCAGTAAAGTGTATAACTATATATATAAAGAGAGAGATTATATCAAGGAAACAGCTCAAGTGATTGTAGAGGCTAGAAGGTCCCAAGTCCGTGGATCAGGGTAGAGGCCTCTCCCAAGTCTCACAGCTGCAGAAGCTGGCAAGCCCAAGATCAGCAGGTCAGAGAGCAGGGCTCCTGCTTATAGGCTGTGCAGATCGACGAATCCCAGGTTTGGCAGATAAGCTGACAGCTCAAGTCCCAAGAATGGGAAATGAGATGACAGGAAGCAGCCGCAGGATCCAGAGAGAGCAAAAAGCCAGAATGTCTGCCTATACTCAGAAGTGGGCCACACTCCCAAGGAGACTGCCCCTCCATCCAACTTGCCACTCACAGCACATTCAATCATGGGAGTGACCACATTAAAACACCGAGAATCATGGCCCAGCCAAGCTGACACACAACCCTAACCATCACAGGTACATACACAATGGAATACTACACAAACATGAAGAACAATGATGAATCTGTGAAGCATTTCACAACATGGATGAATCTGGAGGGCATTATGCAGAGTGAAATAAGTCAATCACAAAAGGACAAATACTGTATGAGAACACTACTACAAAAACTCATGAAAAGGTTTGCACACAAAAAGAAACAATCTTTGATGGTTACAAGGGAGGGGGGTGGGGACAGAGAAAGACTAATAGACAGTAGATAAGTGGTAACTTTGGTGAAGGATAAGAAGTACACATACTGGAGAAGCCAGCACAACTTGTCTGTGGCAAGGTCATGGAAGCTCTACAGACACATCCAAACTCCCTGAGGGACCAAATTACTGGGCTGAGGGTTGTGGGGACCATGGTCTCTGGGAACATCTAGCTCAATTAGCATAACATCATTTATAAAGAAAATGTTCTACATTCTACTTTGGTGAGTAGCGTCTGGGGTCTTAAAAGCTTGTGAGTGGCCATCTAAGATACACCACTGGTCTCACCCCATCTGGAGCAAGGGAAAATGAGGAAACCAAAGACACAAGATTATTCCAAATGACTGATGGACCACAAACACTGCAGTCTCCATCAGACTGAGTCCAGCACAACTAGATGGTGGCTGGCTACCACCACTGACTACTGTTCTAACAGGGATCACAATAGAGGGTCCCAGACAGAGCTAGAGAAAAATGTAGAACAAAATGCTAACTCACAAAAAAAAAAAAAAAAAAAAAATCAATATGTACTGCTCTGACAGACACTGGAGAAACCCTGAGAGCATGACCTCTGGACACTCTTTCAGCTCAGTAATGAAGTCACTCCTGAAGTTCACCTTTCAGCCTAAGATCAAACAGGCCTATAAAACAAAACAAGACTAAAGGGGCACACCAGCCCAGGGGCAAGGACTAGAAGTCAGGAGGAGATAGGAAAGCTGGTTAATAGGGAACCCATGTTTGACAAGGGAGAGTGTTGACAAGTCATGAATTTGGCAACCAATGTCACAAAACAATATGTGTACTAATTATTTAAAGAGAAGCTAGTTTATTCTGTAAACCTTCATCTGAAGTACAATAAAAAAAATACAGCTTAAGGAAATTTTATAAAGCACATATCCCAAAACCACCACTCAAGAAATAGAAATAGGAGTTCCGGCAAAATGGCGCTCTAGGCAGAAGCACCACGCCGTCCCTCCACAAAAAAGATCAGAAAAACTAAGCCGAACAGAGAATACAACAATACTGAAACCCTAAAACATCAAACGAAGAGATAAAGAACTCAGCCAAGTACCAAAAGGAGTGAGAAAACTGACAGAGAATGGAGAGCGAGGAGAGATTCATGCAGAGGTCCCCTACCAGCTAACGCAGTGCGGATCCACCATCTTGGACTCCTATCGGAGACCAGCAAACGGGGTACGAGAAAGCAGCCTCACGGAGTATCCAGCAGGAGACAAAACAACCGCAAAAGAGAAAAAAGGAAACCAAAGACTCAAAAAAGACACTAGTCTAAAGGACAAATTGTCTACATGAAACACACCCTCATCTACCCTGAGACCAGAGGACCTTCGTGGTGCCTGGCTACCACTACCAACCATTCTAATCAGGGTCACAATAGATGAAGCCAAATAGAATGGGATAAAAATGTGAAACAGAACCTCAAATTCCTAAAAACAAACAAAAAAACTCAGTCCTGCTGGACTGGTTGGAGCTGGAGGACTCCTTGTGACTCCCTGAGACACCCTTGAAAGCTTGAACTGAAACCAACCCCTGAGGTTACCTTGTAGTTAAATAACATGTTGGTTCAAAATAATGAATATCACCGGTAAGCGCTGTGCTCCTTTTAAAAATCACCTATATAAGACCAAAGGTCACCGATTACTTTAAAACAAAGATAAGAATGTAAGGCGGCTGGGAAACCAGATAAATAGAATGGAACAACCAGAATGAAAACAATGAGAATGTTCATGCATTGTGAAGAATGTACCAATGTCACTGAACAACTTGCGTAGAAATTGTAGAATGAGAACCTAAGCTGCTGTGTAAATCTTCACCAAAAACACAATAAAATATTATTTAAAAAATGAAAAAAAAGGACTCCGGCAAGATGGCGGTCTAGGCAGAAGCACCACGCCGTCCCTCCACAACAAAGATCCGAAAAACTAAGCCAAACAGAGAATCAACA
>NW_004443941.1:22302477-22382621 GCF_000243295.1 Trichechus manatus latirostris | reverse complement strand
GGGGTTGTTAACCAATGTCATAAAACAGCATGTGTGTTACTGTTACATGAGAAACTATCTGTTCTGTAAGCCTTCACCTGAAGTACAATAAAATATTAGAAAAAGAAAAAGAAAAAAAGAAATAGAAATAGTACTTTAATGTATCTTCCCTTGGATTAGGATGGAAAAGAAATTTCTTCTAAGAATGTGTAACCATAGAAATACTCTTAAGTGATTTTGGGATTTCTTTGAAGCCTGATATATAGAACCAGCTTTGGAAGATATTTTCGTGTGTGCTTCAGAAAATATTATGTTATAGAATTCTATGTATATCTTTATACTCAAACTTGTTTATTTTATGATTAAGAGCCTGTCTCTCTTTTTAACCTCTCTCTCTCTTTCGTTTATTTTGTTTAGATATTTTGCCTATGTGACCTTACGTGGGTTCCTAGGGGTGAGTTAAAACATTCTCTTGCTTTGGCCAGGTTATCTACGAATTTTCTTGAAGTTCATATTTTATGTTAATTGATGTTATTATTTGTCACATAGGAATTTATGACATTAATTACAGATGATATATTTTGCCCTCGTTCTTGCTTTAACTCTCAAGTTTTTGCTGGTTTTAATCTAAGTTCTTGAAAACTTTAGAATGTGTATGCAGACTTAAGGGTTTAGGCAAAACTATTTGTTGAATTGATTGTAACCACAGATTTAACAACAACCTTGTGCAAGTATGATATGAGGTGAGTTATTAAGTACTTGTTGGACATTCTTCACAGATAATATCACAAAGAGATTATGTGGCTTGATCACTGATCCTTGCATCTGACAGTGGCCTTAGGCTTCAATCAGCTGTATTTGTTCACTCCCCAAAATCTCATGACAAGCTGGGGGAAGGAGCCTGCAGAGTTGATACAGACCCGTGGAATTTGTGCTGTACTTCGCTGAACCCAAACCTGCAAAACTTGCCTTAGTTTGCATTATTGAACTACTATATCCTTTATCCTAGTCATGATTAATATGGGGGCTACTCCAAGACGTTAAATCATTTTCTTTTAAAGGATGAGTTCTCCTTGACCCCTTTCTTATTACCTATTTAATTTTTTCCTAAAGCTTCAATTTGAAGACTTTAGTCTGTGTGGAATTCCATTGCCTGAGAGTATAAAGAAAGGAACTGGATATCTTGGCTAAGATTCTGGACAATTGTGGTTGGTGAGCTCGGTCTTTGTTTTTTCTTCTGAAATTGTGTTTAAAAACCTTGTACTGGTGTTCAATAGACTCCTTTGTTATGTTTGTATGGATATTCACCCTAAGATTCCAGTAATTCTTTCCAATTCAGGATGGAATATTTGGAATTTCTCCAGTTAGAGATGATCAGCCTCAGATTTTCAGTTTCTACCCTCTACCTGCCTCACCTGAACTACTGTTCCAAGACCTTTCCCAGTCAGGTAAGTGAAATGATAAGGAAATCCATGGCTTTTGGCCATAACATTGATTTGTCTTGGAGAAGGATTTCCCTTGGTTGTGCGAATAGTCCACCACCTACCTTGCAGTCCTTCAGAGAATTTTATCTGATCATGAGATGCTTTCTTTGCTTTTCTTTTTGTTGGATCTTTTTTTATTTTTTATTTCCCAGGATAATTAGATCTGAGCAATTAAGATTAGCAGGTCTCCTTCTAGCTTGCTTCCCAGTCTAGAAAAAGCAAATGGCAAGTTAAGGCAGTTTTTTGGTTCTGCTAAATTGTTGAGTTAGTCTAGGACTGCTTCTCCACCATAAGGATTGTCTGTATATTTTTTCCTAAGCTTTCTTACACCCTGTCACTCAGCTAGTCTCCAAACTGGGGTGTTGTTAGTTAGATTTTTTGGTATCTGTGCACTTGTCATCACCTTTAACATGTACTCTTTCTTTGAGAGGAGAGGTGGGAAAACTGTAGTAAACTCTGAAATTTTCTGTCACTCTTTTTCCTTGATGGCCATTTTTTCAAAGATAATAGTATGGACATTTTTTTCTTTCCTTTGTTTACTGCTGAATCATAGTGATTATAATCTTACTTCTTTTGTTGCTGTTATTGTTCTTTAATTTTGAGGGAGCCTTACTCAATTATGTGGAATTATTAATGTGTTGAGTGAACTTTTAAAAATCTGCCTTTCTGGAGTTCAGTACAAATGTCTGATAATACCCAGTCATCAAAACTCCAGAAAGCATGTGGTAGGCAGAATCTTAAGAACAACCTCCAGTGATCTTTGCCCTTGTAGAATCTCCTCCTATGTGGCATGATGGGACATCACTCTCATGTTTATACATTACATGGCAAAAGAATTTTTCAGATGTAATCAAGATTACTAAGCAGTTGACCTGGTCCCCTGGCAAGTTGGATAGGAAGATTATATAGGTGGACCAGGCCTAATTAGATGAGCTCTTTAAAAACAGAGAGTTTTCTGTGGCTTGTGGCAGAACAAAAAGTTAGAGAGATTGAAATCATGGAAGGGACTTGATGTGCCCTTGCTGGTTTGAAGATGGAGGGGATCACATAAAATGGAACGCAAGTAGCATCTAGGAACAGAGATCTGCCCTCAACTGACAGCCAGCAAGAAAACAGGGACTTCATACCTACAATCTCTAGGGATTAGATTTTACCAATGACTTGATTCAGCCTGGGAGTGGATTTTTCTTAAGAGCTTCCATATAAGAGCCTAGCCTGGCCAACGCTTTGATTTCAGTCTTGTGATATCCTAAGCAGGGAGCCCAGTTGAGCTGACTTGGACCTCTGAGCTGTGAGCTAGCAAATGGCTTTCATTTTAAGCCACTATATTTGTGGTAATTAGTGATGCAGCAATAGAAAACTAATACAATGCAAGTGGAAGACCTTCTGCCAGGAAGTTTGGAAGACACACACCTATCCCTGTAGAAATATTTTAATATCAGAAAGATTCGGTGACTTGAAAGGCTAAGTAGGAAGTTTAGGGGGCATTGAATTTATGTCAATGGGGAGGAACAATTCAGAAAAGGAGGGTGAAATGGTTTTACAACTTAAAGAATGTAATCAATGTCACTGAATTGTACCTATGGAAATTATTGAATTGGTGTGAATCCTGCTGTGTATATTTTCAACAACAAAAATAAATTATTAAAAAAAGAAAGATGCTTTGCACCAGAATTAAGAACATCCAACTCTCTCTTCCATGATAACCTTCGACTACATTTACTTGTACAGTTTACTAACTTCTAGTCCATTTATTGATTCTGTTAAGAACAACTCTCCCACTTAGCTCTCATTGTCTCCTGCTCTGATCTACCAACCTCAATTTCCTTTGACCCTCTGATCAAATTTAAAGCTTACTAGGAACTGGACCCCATCTTTTCTTCTCCCGTTCTGCCCCTTTACACACTCCTTTTTCTGTACTGGTTTTTCTGACCTCGCAGCCCTGGTGAATAAAGAAGAACGCTAAGTTTAATTGTTACTTTGTTATAAGCTTCATTTCTTTTACAAAAAGGAATCTTGCACTCTGACAATATATACACAACAAATACAGACATTTAAAGAAAATTTTCATGAAGTCAAGCACATACCACTTCAACAAACAAGTAGACTTTTTTTAGCTTAAAATAAACATTTCTTGTGATAGACATGTACGGTCAATTTTATGCGATGAGAAAATATTCAAATTCATCAAATTCTAGTCATCAGCATACTCTATGTCTCTATGTTATTAAGTTTTGTCATTACTTTTTAACTGATGCTAACATTACACCCTGTAAAAACGTTTCTGAGCAGGAAAGAAACTGTAATTAAAGCAAAGGAAATAGTAATTTACTACATCCCTAACCCCATTTCTTTCCTTTCTTCCAATAAAACCCAGAGCAATGTTTGAACAGGGAGTACAAATTTTAAAAAAATCATAAACAGAACTATGGGGAATAAAGAAGTTTAGGAGATGATACTTTTATTTACCACCAAGCAATTGTCTTACCAGATCTGGAGGAAAGATTTTTAAAGGAAAAAATAAAATGTCTAATAAATAAATAGGCATATGGGAAAAAAATGAGATTTCTTTCAGCAGACTCATTTTTGAAATAAGTTTTATAACAAACTCTATTTCACGTGTTTTTGATTCTTAAAAAATAATTCTATCTTATTCACACTCAGATAAGTGTAGAAATGTGGCTAATTTAAAGTAACATAATTATATGTTACAAAAATATCTAATTATTCTCTGTTCTCCACCATTGTATTACTGTTGGAATGACAGGCTGTTACAGATAATGTGAGGCACTATTGGAAATATTTTATAGAAATGCATACTAACATTTTGATTTCTCCCCAATATGTCCTGTACTGTCCCAATATCAACCCAAAATAACAATTCAGAAGGACAGACTGTGTGAGCAGAATACTTGAGAAGGAAACTTACATATATGAAGCACAATTTGTTTGCAACAAAGACATTTCTCAAAACTATTTTAGTTGGTGTCAAAAATGAGACAAATTGACAAACTCATCGGAAATTCTTCTATTATGGAATCATTGATTAATAAAGTTGGAGGTCTTAAAAATCACTAAGATGTCACCTCCTGTATGTGGGCAACCTAAATTCTATGCAACAGACCTCCCATAAGTTAAAGTCCTTCAAATCCAAGGTAATGCATCATTTCACATGTACCAAAATAGCTTCCTAGTATCCTTTAAAGTTTTTTTCCAAAACCATGAGGCAGTGTCTCCTATGCCCATGTACATCAGTATAAAAATGGGGGCAGAAGTCACCTAGGAAACTATGATAACTTATGTATTACCCCTCATTTTCTCAGCCCTCGGTAAGCCACCCCGGATTTTACATGGGTAGCCTTCTTTTCCGGAGTTTCTAAATCTAGTCTTCCTTAAATATGCTTATTTTCTTTCCATTTTACATTAAAAGTTCATGGGAATGAAGATCAATTGATTCAGGCTTGTCTGAACACAAAGTCAAGGTTTTTTTTTTTTTTTTTTTTTTTTTATGTTCTTCTGTGTTCCTTTAGTAGATCTTTAATTATTTACTTTTAAGTTATTATTCACCCTCAATCATGAATCCCTAAAGAGCAGAGATCATATTTTTGTAATTCTCCTAATACAGTGTCATAAGGAAATGAAAGCCCAGTAAATGATTTTGTTGCTATTTGTGTTATTGTTTGCTTTTTTTTTTTTAAATGCTAGTTTGTTTTTATTGTTAGTGCTGGTTTTACAAGCAGGAAGAAATATCAATTAACCGAACATTTGCAAGTCTTTGACTTTGGATAAAAGTCAAGTTTTTACATAGGAGGTTATCTAAATTTATTGAGGATTTTCACATTTAGCAAACAAATGTGTTACAATATTTCTACCATCCTACGTGTGTCTATCCTATACTACAGTCAAAGAAATATATTTTTTCTCAATTCAGTACTGATGTATTTCTCCTAACATCATTCTTTGAATGAGAGGTGCACCCAGGCAAATGGAAAATCGTTTTCCTTGAGGAAAACAGTCTAAGGGAGAAAACAAACAGGTTAATAGAATATTAAGTAAAAATGGACATTTTGTCATGAAGCACTAAATCTTAGTACACTGTAGTTAAAATTTGAGTCACCAGATAAAAGAGCCAATTTCCTACATGATTATATATGTTCCACCTATTTTAAAATTATTTATTACTATTCTTTCATTTAGATTGATAAACTGAGAACAAATTGTTTCAAATCTTCTAGAATTGACGTTAATTTTTAATGTGCAATCAAAATTCTTTTAGGAGAATATTACATTTCTTGGGACTATAATGGCATTTAATGGTGAACTTCTTATATTTCTCAATTATTCTAGATGTGGAGGAATTCTCCAAATGAAGCATTAAGTCAAAAGACTATAGCAGGACAAAGTTAATATACAGCCATAGCTCTTATTTAGCAGATGTTTTATCATCAACCACATTACTTTGATATTTAAGCAGACTTCTTGGTGAAATTTAGCACAACTGTGATGAGGGAGCCGTGGTGGCGCAGTGGTTAAAAGCTCAGCTGCTAACCAAAAGGTCAGCAGTTCAAATCCACCAGCTGCTCCTTGGAAACTCTATGGGGCCGTTCTACTCTGTCCTATGGGGTCGCTATGAGTTGGAACTGACTCAACGGCACCTAACAACAACGACAACATCTGTGATGAAGTTGATGTCAAAGAAATAAATCGAATGCTTTCTTTCTTTTTCTTTGTTTCTTTGTCTCTTTCTTTCCTTTCTTCTTTCTCTGTTTCTTTCCTTCTCAGTTTCCTTCTTTCTTTCTCTCTCTCTTTTTGTAAAGACCATTTTCTAGTCTTAGGCAAAACTCTTAGCTTGCCTTGACTCCTTCATAAATCTTAGACTTTTCTCTTTCTTTTAACATAATTATATACATTAGAGACCTTTCTCCACTATAAGTCAGGGAGGCTTCCAACACTTCAATGGTAGGAGAAATAAAGCTTAGCTTGGAATAAAAAAGACATGAGTTTAAATCTCCACTCGGTCACTCCTTTCTTCTGTGAGATACAGTAGAATGGAGTGTTTATAAGTGTGGACTTTGCAGCCAGACTGCTTGAGTTTTAATCCAGGTTCTGCAATCTGACCTAGCTAAGTGAACTTGGGCAAATATTATCTCTATGTGCTTCACTTGCTCCATCAGTATAATGATTACAGTAAGAGTTATGCCTACTAAAGTTTTTATGAGGGTTAAATAAATCTGATAAGGGTAAATTGCTTAAAATAGAGTAAAAGCACTATGTGTTTGTTAGTAATATTAATCAGTTCCTGTTGAGTTGACTCCAACTCATGGTGACCTCACCTGTGTTGTTGGACTTGAACCTCCAACCTTCCAGTTAACAGCCAAGCACTTTAACCATTTGTACCACTCAGGCATGTTAGTAATATTAGGCTATTATTATTTGACTTTTGACAAGTCACTTTATTTTTGTATCTCTAAAATTGCAAGCTTTGATATCTACATTGAAAGACAGCTAGTCAATACATTTTAACTGCATATGATGCCAAGCTCCTGGTTTAGAAGGCACAGGGTGTTATACACTATAGACTATTGTTATCCTAGTCCTGTGCCATGCAAATTAAATTTCATCACTTAGTGTCTTAAACAAGAAATTTCTTGAGGTTACAAAGTAAACTTCTATTTTTAAAGGTATACTTTATTCAAAGTGAAGATGATTTTACTGAGTCATTTAAATTGTCATTGTTCTCCAAGGTGAATTCAGTATTGCTGAATCACCAGCTCATCTCTCTGAGAGCTGAGCTGTTGAGAGGAGAGACTTCTATCTAGAGGAGAACTGGTTCTCAGGTAACATCACACATCTGCTCCCCAGTTAATACATTTCAGAATCTGTTTTAGTTGTCAAGCTGAGTGAGAGGTGACAATGAAATCTAGTACCAGGCTTCCAAGAAACTACCTGGTTATAATTCATGAATCATTCAAAAAATATTTAAAGTGTCTATCATAATCCCCCTCATCCATCTGTCAGTTTATCGTACTGTGAGGGCTTGGGTGTTGCTGTGATGGTGGAAGCTGTGCCACCGGTATTCAGATACAATCAGGGTCACCCGTGGCAGACATATTTCAGGTGAGCTTCCAGACTAAGAAAGACTAGGAAGAAGGGCCCAGAGGTCTACTTCTGAAAAGAATTAGCCAGTGAAAACCTTATGAATAGCATCAGAACATTGTCTGATATAGTGCCAGAGGATGAGCCCCTCAGGTCAGAAGGCACTCAAAATACCACTGGGAAAGAGCTGCCTTCTCAAAATAGAGTTGACCTTAATGACGTGGTTGGAGTCAAGTTTTCAGGACCTTCATTTGCGGATGTGGCACAACTCAAAATGAGAAGAAACAGCTGCAAAAATCCATTAATAATCATAACATGGAATGTAAGAAGTATGAATCTAGGAAAATTGGAAATCGTCAAAAATGAAATGGAATGCATAAACATTGATATCCTAGGCATTAGTGAGCTGAAATGGACTGGTATTGGCCATTTTGAATCAGATAATCGTATGGTCTAGTATTCCAGGAATGACAACTGAAGAGGAATGGCATTGCATTCATCATCAGATAGAACATTTCAAGATCTATCCTGAAGTCCAATGCTGTCAGTGATAGGATAATATCCATACATCTATGGAAGACCAGTTAATATGACTATTATTCAAATTTACACACCAACCGCTAATGCCAAAGATGAAGAAATTGAAGATTTTTACCAAGTTCTGCAGTCTGAAATTGATCAAACATGCAAACAGGACACATTAATAATTACTGGTGATTGGAATGTAAAAGTTGGAGACAAATAAGAATTGGTAGTTGGAAAAACATGGCCTTGGTGAAAGAAATGATGCCGGAGATCGCATGATAGAATTTTGCAAGACCAGTGACTTCTTCATTGCAAATATATTTTTTCACCAACATAAATGGTGACTATACACGTGGACCTCACCAGATGGAATACACAGGAATCAAATCGACTACATCTATGGAAAGAGACCAGGGAAAAGCTCAATGTCATCATTCAGAACAAGGCCAGGGTCTGATTGTGGAGCAGACTATCAACTGCTGCTATGCAAGTTCAAGTTAAAATTGAAGAAAATTAGAACAAGTCTGCAAGAGCTAAAGTATGACCTTGAACATATCACACCTGAATTTAGAGACCATCTCAAGAATAGATTTGACCCTTTGAACATAAACAACTGAAGACCAGAGGAGTTGTGGAATGACATCAAGGATATCATATGTGAAGAAAGCAAGAGGTCATTAAAACGTCAGGAAAGAAAGAAAAGACCAAAATGGATGTCAGAAGAGACTCTGGAACTTGCTGTTGAATGGCAAGCAGCTAAAGCAAAACGAAAAAATGACAAAGTAAAAGAGCTGAATAGAAGATTTTAAAGGGCGGCTCAAGAGGACAAAGTAAAGTGTTATAAAGACATGTGCAAAGACCTGGAGGTAGAAAATCAAAAGGAAAGAACAGGCTTGACATTACTCAGGCCGAAAGAACTGAAGAAAAAATTCAAACCTCGAGTTGCAATAGTAAAGGATTCTATGGGGAAAATATTAAAAAACTCAGAAAGCATCAAAAGAAGATGGGAGGAATACACAGAATCACTATATGAAAAAGAATTGGTCCACATTCAACCATTTCAGGACGTAGCATATAATCAGGAACCAATGGTACTGAAGGAAGAAGTCCAAGCTGCACTGAAGGCATTGTCAAAAAATAAGGCTCCAGGAATTGATGGAATACCAATTGAGATGTTTCAACAAATGCATGCAGCACTGGTAGTGCTCATTTGTCTATGCCAAGAAATTTTGGAAGACAGCTACCTGGCCAAATGACTTGAAGAGATCCGTGTTTATGCCTATTCCCAAGAAAGATGATCCAAACAAATGCAGAAATTATTGAACAGTATCATTAATACCACAAGCAAGTAAAATTTTGCTGAAGATCATTCAAAAGTGGCTGCAGCAGTATATCAACAGGGAATTGCCAGAAATTCAAGCTGGATTCAGAAGAGGATGTGGAACCAGGGATATCATTGCTAATGTTAAATGGATCCTGGCTGAAAGCAGAGAATACCAGAAAGATGTTTACCTGTGTTTTATTGACTATGCAAAGGCATTCAACTGTGTGGATCATAACAGATTATGGATAACATTGGGAAGAATGGGAATTCCAGAACACTTAATTGTGCTCATGAGGAAACTGTACATAGATCAAAAGGCAGTCCTTTGAACAAACCAAGGGGATACTGCATGGTATAAAGTCGGGAAAGATGTGCATCAGGGTTGTATCCTTTCACCATACTTATTTAATCTGTATGCTGAGCAAATAATCCAAGAAACTGGACTATATGAAGAACAGGGCATCAGGATTGGAGGGAGGCTCATTAATAACCTATGTTATGCAGATGAAACAACTTTGCTTGCTGAAAGTGAAGAGGACTTGAAGCACTTACTGATGAAGATCAAAGACTACAGCCTTCAGTATGGATTATACCTCAACATAAAGAAAACATAAATCCTCACAATTGGACCAATAAATAACATTATGATAAACGGAGAAAAGACTGAAGTTGTCAAAGATTTCATTTTGCTTGGATCCACAGTCAACACCCATGGAAGCAGCAGTCAAGAAATCAAAAGACCCATTGCACTGGGCAAATCTGCTGCAAAATACCTCTTCAAATTGTTGAAAAACAAAGATGTCACCTTGAAGACTAAGGTGAGCCTGACCCAAGCCATGGTGTTTTCGATCACCTCATATGCATGTGAAAGCTGGATGATGAATAAGGAAGACCAAAGACGAACTGACGCCTTTGAATTGTGGTGCTGGAGAAGAGTACTGAATATACCACGGACTGCCAAAAGAACGAGCAAATCTGTCTTGGAACAAGTACAACCAGAATGCTCCTTGGAAGCAAGGATGATGAGACCATGTCTCACATACTTTGGACATGTTATCAGGAGGGATCAGTCCCTGGAGAAGTACATCATGTTTGGTAAAGCAGAGGGCCAGTGAAAAAGAGGAAGACCCTCAACAAGACCGGTTGACACAATGGCTGCAACAATGGGCTCAAGCAGAACAAAGACAGTGAGGATGGTGCAGGACCAAGCAGTGTTTCATTCTGTTGTACATAAGGTCACTATGAGTCAGAACCCACTCAGTGGCACCTAATAACAACAACATGTTCCACTCCATCTATTAGCCCATAGGAATAGAGCAGATAAATTGAACTTTATATTCTGGCCATGAAGACCTATAATAAGCCATAAATAAATAAATGTAACAAATGGTGAAAAGTCATGGGAAGCATGAAGGCAGTACACAGACTGTGAGTTTATGAATGTGGTATTCGGAAAAGTTGTCCTAATAAGGTAACTTTTGAGCAGAGACCTGAGGGAAGTGAGAGAGTCAGTCTTTGGGTTTCTGGATGAGGAGTATTCCAGGCAAGGTAAAGATTACATGTAAAGGCCTTGAGACAGTAGTAAAATTAAGACATTTGAGAAACAGCAAAAAAGTCAATGTGGTGGAGCAGAGTAATCTAGAGAAGAGTGGTAGGAGACAAGGTGGGAGAGATCAATGGGGACGGAATCATATTGACTGTGTAGGCCATAGTGAGCCCTTGTTTGTAACTCAAGTGAGATGATAACCCACTGGAGGATTCTGAGTAGAGGAATGGCATGATCTGACTTGTGTTTTAAGAGCTTTCTCCAAATGCCTCACTGAGAATACAATGTAAAGGATGGAAGCACAGAGATGCATTACAAAGCTATTACAGTAATCCAGGTAACAGATGATGGTGGCTTGGATCATGGTTGGTGTCTTTGTTTCTTAGTGTTCTTGTGAGAGAAATACAACAAGAGGATGGTTTTAAAGAATAGAAATTTATTTTATTACAGTTTTGGAGGCTAAAAGTCCAAATTAGGGTCTCAGTCATAATTCCATCCTTATCAGCAGCCCCAGGTTATCAGCAATTCATAGGTTCTTTGGCAAATCCTCACATGACATCTGTGTTCCCCCGTGTGTGTGCCTCTGTGTCTAATCTGTGTTTTGTTGTTGTTTTTAAATTCAGAAGTAATTAGATTTAGTGAGTACCCTACGCATGTATGATCTGAGAAAACTCAATATCCAATCAGGATTGCATCCATAGATATAGAGTAACAAAGATAGGGTGTTGCTTTACTAAGATGGGGACAATTGCAGAAAAAAAAAAAAAAAAAAAAAAACACATCATTTGGGCTGAAAAAAAAAAGAATTTAGTTAAGTTTCAAATATCTATTAAACATCTATGTGAAGATATTGAGTTGACTGAATATCTGAATATGGAGGACTGGGGAACAAGTCTAGCTAGAGATATAAATCTGATAGTTATCAACTTACAGCTAGTAATTGAAGCCATGTGACTGGATGAGATAATATAGGAAGAGAATGAAGTTAAAGAAAGGAATATGTCTGAGAAATGAGCTTTAAGATAGTTAAAAATTTAGAGATTGGGATTACGAGAAGGAATCAGGAAAGGAAGCTGAGGGAAAAAATGATCTCTGTGATAAGAGGCAAAGTAAGAGGATGCAGCATCTCTGAAGTCAAATGGAAAAGAATAACAGTTAAGAAAGAACGGGTCATCAGCTGTATCAAATATCAGAGGCTGGTAAGGTAGATAATTACTGAAACATTTTCATTGTATTTAGCAAGCTGGAGGTCACCAAGCACCTTTAAAAGATCTGTTTCAGTAGAGAGGTTATGTACTTTTAACTAAAGTCCTTAAACTGTACATCAATCAGTCTGAACCAATTTAAGGCTTCCAAGTTCTATATCCTTGGTAGAATTCTTCTGGCCTCTATTTGAATCCTCTTAGTCATGGGATGGTAAGAGCACTGCAAGACAATCAGCTGTAATAGTGAAAATACTCTTTTCTTAATTTGAATTGAAATCTCTCTCCCACTAACATTTCTTTCCAACAACATAAAACAATCAAGCATTCCCTTAAATAAAATATTTGAAACCAGTTTTTTCCCATTCATCAATTATTTATTTAGTAAGCGTCTACTATAGGCCACCCATGAGTCAGAACTGACTTGACCACAATGGGTTTTTTTAATAGATCACCCACCACTCGTGTGTTAGTTTTCCTTACTGTGATGGCTTACATGTTGCTGTGATGCTGGAAGCTATGCCAGCAGTATTTCGATATCAGCAGGGTCACTCTGGTGGACAGGCTTCAGTGGAGCTTCCAGACTAAGACAGACTAGGAAGAGGGACCTGGTGATCTACTTCTTTAAAAAAATTGGCCAGTGAAAACTTTATGAATAGCAGTGGAACATTGTCCGATATAGTGCCAGAAGATGAGACCCTCAGGTTAGAAAGCACTCAAAATATGACTGGGGAGGAACAACCTCCTGAAAGTAGAGTTGACCATAATGACTTGTATGGAGTAAAGTTTTTGGAACCTTCATTTGCTGATGTGGCATGACTCAAAATGAGAAGAAACAACTGTATACATCCACTAATAATCAGAACATAGAATTACGAAGTATGAATCTAGGAAAATTGGAAGCCATCAAAAATGAAATGGAAAGCAAAATCATTGATACCCTAGGAATTAGTGAGCTGAAGTGGACTGCTACTGGCCATTTTGAATCAGAAAATCATATGGTCGCTTATGCCTGGAATAATAAATTGAAGAGGAATGGCATCACATTCATATTCAAAAATAACATTAAAAGATCTATCCTGAAGTCCAGTGCTGTCAGTGATAGGAAAATGTCCATATGCCTACAAGGAAAACTGGTTAATACGACTATTATTAAAATTTACGTACCAACCACTAAAGCCAAAGGTGTAGAAATTGAAGATTTTTACCAACTTCTGCAGTCTGAAATTGATCAAATATGCAATCAACATGTATTAATAAGTACTGGTGATTGGAATGCAAAAGTTGGAAATGAAGAAGAATCCATAAATGGAAAATATGGCCTTGGTGATAGAAATGATGCTAGAGATAGCCTGATAGAATTTTGCAAGACCAACGACTTAGTCATTGCAAATACCTTTTTTCAACAACATAAATGGCATCTATACATGCGGACTCCACCGGATGGAATACACAGGAATCACATCGACTACATCTGTGGAAAGAGACAATAGAAAAGCTCAATATCATCAGTCAAAACAAGGCCAAGGGCTGACTGTGGAACAAACCATCAATTGCTCATATGCATGTTCAGGTTGAAGCTGTAGAAAATTGAAACAAGTCCACCAGAGCCAAATTACGACCTTGAGTATATCCCATCTGAATTTACAGACCAACTCAAGAATAGATTTGACACAACTGAACACTAATGATTGAAGACCAGATGAGTTGTGGGATGACATTAAGGACATTATACATGAAGAAAGCAACGGTCATTAAAAAGACAGGAAGGAAAGAAAAGATCAAAACAGATGTCAGAAGACACTCTGAAACTTGCTGTTGAACGCAGAGTAGCTAAAGTGAAAGGAAGAAATGATGAAGTAAAAGAGCTGAACAGAAAATTTCAAAGGGTGACTGGAGAAGACAAAGTAAAATATTATAATGAAGTATAGACCTGGCGTTAGAAAACCAAAAGGGAAGGACAGGCTTGGAATTACTCAAGCTGAAAGAACTGAAGAAAAAATTCAGACAATGAGTTGCAAATTTGAAGAGTTCTACGGGCAAAATATTGACAAAGCAGGAAGAATCAAAAGAAGATGGAAGGAATACAAAAAGTCACTGCACTGAAAAGAATTGGTCGATGTTCAACCGTTTCAGGAGGCAGCATATGATAAAGGAACTGATGGTATTGAAGGGAGAAGTCCTAGCTGCACTGAAGACATTGGCGAAAAACAAGTCTCCAGGAATTGAGGGAATATCAATTGAAATGCTTTAACAAATGGATGCAATGCTGAAAGTGCTCATTCGTCTATGCCAAGAAATTTGGAAGACTTCTACCTAGCCAAACTACTGGAGAGATCCATATTTATGCCCATTCCAAAGAAAGTTGATCCAACAGAATGTGGAAATTATTGAACAATATCATTGATATCACATGCAAGTAAAATTTTGCTGAAGTTCATTCAAAAGCAATATATCGACAGGGAACTGCTAGAAATTCAAGTCGGATTCAGAAAATGATGTGAAATGAGAGATATCACTGCTGATGTCAAATGGAAATTGGCTGAAATCAGAGAATACCAGAAAGATGTTTACTGGTGTTTTATTGACTATACAAAGGCATTAGACTGTTTGGATCAAAACATACTATGAATAACATTGCAACACTTCGAATAATGGGAATTCCAGAACACTTAATTGTGCTCATGAGAACCTGTACATAGATTAAGAGGCAATTGTTTGAATAGAACAAGGGCAAACTGAGTGGTTTAAAATCAGGTTATATCCTTTCACCATACTTATTCAACCTGTATACTGAACAAATAACCTGATAAGTTGGACTATCTGAAGAAGAACACGGCATCAAGATTGGAGGAAGAATCATTAACAACCTGCGATATGCAGATGAAACAACCTTGCCTGCAGGAAGTGAAGAGAACTTGAAGCACTTACTGATGAAGATTAAAGACTACAGCCTTCAGTATGGATTACATCTCAACATAAAGAAAACAAAAATCCTCACAACTGGACCAATAAGCAACATCATGATAAATGGAGAAAAGATTGAAGTTGTCAAGGATTTAATTTTGTGTGTATCCACAATCAACACCCATGGAAGCAGCAGTCAAGAAATCAAAGGACCCATTGCATTGGGAAAATCTGCTGCAAAAGGTCTCTTGAAAGTGTTAAAAAGCAAAGATGTCACTTTGAGGACTAACGTGCCCCTGATCCAAGCCACGGTGTTTTCAATCACCTCATATGCATGTGAAAGCTGGGCAATGAATAAGGAAGCCCAAAGAAGAATTGCTGCCTTTAAATTATGGTGTTGGTGAAGAATATTGAACATAGCATGGACTACCAGAAGAAGCAACAAATCTGTCTTGGAAGAAGTACAGCCAGAATGACTCTTTAGAAGTCAGGATGGTGAGATTTTGTCTCATGTACTTTGGACATATTATCAGGAGAGACCAGTCTTTGGAGAAGGACATCATGCTTGGTAAAGTAGAGGGTCAGCGAAAAAGAGGAAGGCACTCAACGAGGTGGATTCACACAGTGGCTAGAACAATGTGCTCAAATATAGCAACAATTGTGAGGATGGCATAGGACCAGGCACTTTTCATTCTGTTGTACATAGTGTCAGTATGAGCTGGAACCAGCTCGATGACAACTAAGAAAAACAACAACGTGGGCCACATGTACTGTTTATTTTTCTCTAGGATAAACAACCCACTTCTTTAAATACTTCTTCCTATGCCATAGTTTGTAGCTTCATGGTTATCCTCCTTTGGATAACAAATTTAAATTCTTAATACTTGTATTCTGAATGTTTCAAAACTGTATATATGAAGGAGGATAATTTTTCAGAACTGACACATGATAAACCATTTTCAAACTTTCTGTAGTTGGTAGAATCATGTAAGTTTAAATTTCTGCTTATTGTAATATGTAGTATTTTCTTCGGAGTAGGAGCAAATAGACTATCGAAATATGTGTCAGGAGGACAAAACCCACCTCCCCAGATAGCAATGGGGTGTTCCCTTGAGAGGTGATGAAGCCTTTCCTCCAGGTTATGGTAGGAAAGGCAAGAAGCCTACAGTTCTGAGGTGCTTTGATCTAGCAGATTCTTCTTTATACCAAGGGAGCAGCAGTGGGAGGAAGATTTTGGGTAGGCTTCTGGGAAGAACTGGGAAGTAACAGGGAGCTATGTCTGCTTGTTTGTATCCTTGATCTCTTCTATGTCCTTTGCACTGCTTATTTGCCGGTTCAGTTGTAACTGAGTCTGAAGTCATCATTCTATCTATTCTTCCCACCTGAACCAGATTTTGTGGTCTGATGTAACTCAGCACACTATAATAAACTGAGGACATGTTTTCAAAAACTGGTAAGTTGATATGTCAACTTTCACTAAGGTGACTTTTCTGAGCCCAAGTTTGTCACTTTTTAATCTGATGCTGTTGAAGAGTATGCATCTGAATAATAATGATGATATAAAAATCGAAATGATAATAGACAACAAAGGCATTCCTTAAGACCGTATTCTATTTTCTTTTAACATTATTTGGAACACTTAAAGTTCCCAAACCAGAAAGAGCAGAATACTTGACTGCCTAATGCGCAACCTTATGGCAAAGACTTTGTGAACCAGATGGACTAAGATTTTCAAATTTGCCTGAGTTGGGCATGCTTAGAAACCACTAGACAATAGAGTGTACTAAAAGAGGCAATTATGGAAGAGCCTGCACACAATGGCTCCATCTGTCAAGCATGGTATAGCCGATCCGCAAACATAGATATCAGTACCAAAAACTGTTGTCTTCACAAGTGAGATAAACAAATAACCTTAGACAGCAGCAGCTCTGTTTACTGTTTACTCTGTTTACAAGATAGTTGTTTAAAATACAAGATAGCATGATTTGTTATTAGCTTAAATGTCAATGAAAGATGGAAAAGAATAGCCATTAAAGCATTTGCTACAAACATATTCAGAGATTTGAGCCGGGGCTCATAGGTGGAAACGGTGGAAATAGTTTTATTTTCTTATTTTTATGAGGAATTGTTGCTGGATGCTAGGAAATGCCTTTCTACCTCTATTTGTAAGACCATATTTTTCTCTTTTATTTGGTTGATGCATTTAATAATTTATATTTATCAATTTCTTGCTTTTTCACTCACTCACATTCCTGGAACCAGCCCTGCCTGATCATATTGTAATAATTGGCAGATACTTTGCTGGATTCTACTTGGAAAAAAAAAAAAAAGTTTCTGCCTGTGTATTCATAAGAAAGGTGGGTATGTAGCTTTCTTTTTTGTACTCTAACAGGTTTTGGTTCTGATTTATGTTGGCTTTATAAAATAAATTAGGGAGATTTCCATTTGTCTTTGACTGAAGAGTTGTAATAAGTTTGGAATGATCTGTTCTTTCAAAGTTAAAGTTCAACTGTGAATCCATCTGGCCCAGATTTCTTTTCCAATATTAGGTGATTCTTCAACCACCCTTCCAAGTTACTTATTGAAATTGACCTTTCATGTTTTGTTTTTACTTCTTGGGTTAATTTTTTTAAAAATCTATATTTTGCTGGCAAATTATTTTTTAGGTTTTCAAATACATTTGTATCTAATGTTTTCCTCTAGTCCTATTAATTTCACCAGTATCTATGTTATACCTTTTAAAAAAAGTATTTACAAACTTATGTACTTAGCTAATTTTCTTAATCAGATCCTTCAGAGGATTACATAGATAATATTTTTAGTTCAAATGTTCAAAAAAAGTTTTTTAATTCACTTGCCCTTTCTCTAGTTATTTCAGTTCTTTTCTTTATTAATCTCTTCTTATTTATTTTGCATTATTTTCAGACTTTTTCCATTAATACTAAAGGCTGATTACCATTTTGTCTGTATGCATAGGTTCTGAATATGAAGTATGAACTGCTATATATTTTTTAATTGATTTCTATATATTTTTAAATTTCAAATTTGATTTCATTTTTGATTCAAGGGTTATCGAAGAATGTGCTTCTTAATTTCCAGTCATGTAAGATTTTTTGTTAAATTTTAAATTATTTTAAAATGCAATACTTATTAAAACAATATAAGGACTAAAATCCTACCTTGCTTCCTATGACTGATTCCTGCTGCTGAAAATCACTTTGCAGGCTCCCTGCTGAAACGTAATTCAAAATTCCAACATTCTTTTAGAATCTACTATAGTCAAGAACTCTATTGCTTGAGTTTTACACACATACAAACACACATGGTTTGACCAGTCACTTTATCATTCGGTGGCTGATGGATCTCTGGGTCTGAATACTTTTCAGTATGACTAAGATCTTCTACTTGGTTCTGATTAGGCCAAGTCTGTGATAAGACTTAAGAATGTGCCCAGCATCTATAATCTAGGAGGGTGTTAGCTGGAGAAGGAAGGAAGCAACATTTCTTTTCACAGATTTTCTATTATTGTTCATTTTCTTCATCTTGGCTATTCATATCCTCAGTTTTGGGTGACTTTGAAGGAAGATTCAATAAACTTAAAGTCTTTATTTTACTCTTAGACAAGTCTCCAGACTCAGATTTTTTTGTTTTTCCCAGGAAGATGTTGATCTTACTGTCTCTGTGCTTCAGGAGTGTGTGATTTTGACAAGTGGAGGGAAAAGCCACAAAGAAAGTCGACTGCCTTTTTACACTATCAGATTCCACCGTAAGGCCAAAAAATACAGGCAACCTTGATTTTTTTGTTTTAAGATTTTAAACATGGAGATAGTTACCTTGAGGATAAGTGATTTTGATGGGAATCTATTTTTTTCCCTAAGATTTTTTCTTTTTTCTAATCCTGTGGATTCAGCAATTACTTCTTGAAGAGGGAAGGTAGTTCCAGATGTTCTTTTTATTAACCACCTTTGCTCTTTCTGTTTTGTATATAATGCTTTAATTTAAAACAAAAAAACTTCAATATCAAAACATTGGCCCAGTTTAAGTACAGTTTCTGACTCAGAAAACCTTGCCCTGCCACAATGATAAGCTCTCATTGGTAAAAGGCCTTGCGGCAAGCTTAAAAAAAATTACCATATGGTTAACCTGACCTGGTTTTATTTGATCTGAGGTTTTCCAAAGTAATACAATACATGTTTTGTTATGATTCAGAGAGAATCAAGGCTTATTCCTGATTTAGGTCCACGTCACATCAGAGACTTGAAGTGGGGAAGCGTAGGCAGATGAGCCACATTCTAGGAGAACATAATGAACTCTTTTGAATCTTTGGATCCCCTTTTTTGTTTAATTTGTTGTGTTTCTCAAAAGTATCTGTTCTTAGGCTGCAATTATTCAGCCAACCCTTTCTCCAATTTTCTCTAGCAAATAAAGTTTGTACTTGTAAATAACTTACATAACCAATTAAATAAATGATGATATAGCCATATCATGAGACATGTTATCATTATTAAAATGATTAAATCCGTGTTTTAAAGTTATAGATCATTTTTATTTTCTTCATTGTGACTTCTACATTCCCCAAGTTCTTAACAATGACCATGTATCATTTTTGTGATCAGAAAAACATAGTATTTTGAAATACATTTCATAAAATATATAGGGGTTAATTTATTTCCAAATATTTTTATTTCTAAATGATATTGATGAGAGGATATGAAGATATAACATGCAATTAATAAATTAAAAATAGTCCATTTGGTTCGTAAGTTAATATAAAACCAGTTTCACAAAGTAATTACCAGGTATACATTTATACCAAAAAAAAAAAAAATTCTTTCTTTCGCTTATGGTGATAATCACTAATATTGTACAGGAAAAAGAGAATAAATATGTTTCAAGAGCAAATTATTATCATGAAATTATTATAAAGCAGCAGCATGTTTATTAGAGATGATCTTACCTGCATCTATTAAAAATCATCTGTGTGTCCTCATTGGTTAGAAAATGACTTTCGAACATGTTTTCTGCATTCCCTGTTTCAACCTAAATTATATTTCCCCAGCATACCATTTTAAATGGTCTCCAGCATAAGCTTACCATTCTATCACATTTCCCAGGCAATTTACAAGCACATATTCTATAATCATGATTCAATAAATTACATATTCATGACACTGAAAATTATTATCATCTTATTATCCTTCCTTAAAATACCAACACTCCCCTCCTGTCTCTTTGTTCTCATGATGGCCTCATCTCTTACTTCATTGTGCAGATAGAAGCCCAAATCCTCTTCAGTGGTATCTTTGACTTTCCTCCTCTAATAATGGATAAACTCCAGAGGTTAAAGGCTTTACTCACCTGGCGCACTTCAGGGAGCATCTGATGACCAGCTAATTCTCTTGGGTCAAAGGAGGATTTTAGAGGGGAAGGATAAGAGATGGGTGCATGTGGTTTGGCTCAGGTAGATGTTTTCATCTCTAACTTTTGGGAATTTGCTGTTGGAATGGTTAGAAATTTTTCCAGGTTTTTTGTTCCTATGTTTCAGGATCATTGGCAAAATGACATCCTAAGAAATGTCAAGTTCTTTCATGAAGGTTTTGGTAAACCTGTGGGTTTTTTTTTTTTTTTTTTTTTTTTGTTAGACAAGTTTTAAAGGGGAGGGAGTTAGCAAAAAAGGGAGAGAGGAAAAAAAAATGGACGAGAGTTGAAGCAAGGGAAGCTGGGGACACTCTATCATGCCTGTTTTAATCCTTTTACACTCTGTTTCCCTTTATAGGAAAATTTCACGAAATAGTTTTTCAGGCTATTTATTGTTTTTAATCCTCACAACTGAAATGATAAACAATATCATGATAAATGGAGAAGAAATTGAAGTTGTCAATAATTTCATTCTATTTGAATCAACAATCAACGTTCATGGATGCAACAGTCAAGAAATCAAAAGATGGATTGCATTGGACAAATCTGCAGCAAAAGACCTCTTTGAAGTTTTAAAAAGCTAAGGTGTCACTTTGATGACTAAAGTGCTTCTGAACCAAGCCATGGTCTTTTCAATCACCTCATATGCATGTGAAAGTTGGATAACGAGAAAGGAAGAAAGAAGAATTGATGTGATGACACTATGATGCTAGCGAAGAATAATGAATATATTGTGGACTACCAAAAGAATGAACAAATCAGTTATTGAAGAAACACAACAAGAATGTTCCTTAGAAGTGAGGATGGTAAGACTTTGACTTGCTTGCTCTGGATACCTCCTCAGGAAAGACCTATCGCTAGAAAAGTACATCATGTTTGGTAAAGCAGAGGGCCAACAAAAATGAGGGAAATCCTCAATGAGGTGTACTGACAGAAGAGCCACAACAACGGACTCAAACATACCAATGAGTATAAAAATGACATAGGACCAGGCAACATTTCGTTCTGTTATATATAAGGTCACTATGCGTTGAAGCAGGCTCCACAGCAACTAACAATAACATTGTCTTTAAAATCAAAATTAATTCCTTTTTAAGTGTCCTGGTATTTTATATCATGGCAAGTGTTATCTCCCTTCTGGAAAAAGAAAAAAAAAAGATAAATAAAAAATAGGAAATACTTTGATAGGAGATGTCTTGAAATTTTGGTCGAATGGGACAAAATGTATTCATACTTTTTAAAAGTGTTATTTTATCACCTCAATGTTATTTATATGTTTGTACATGTATGCTTATATAAATATGTCCAAAAGGACTTTATGATGGAAGTGAGAGAGAGGATTGGAAAGACTTATGTCAAAGTAATAGTGGTTTTCTCTTATTTTTATATATTTTTCAGTGTTTTCAGATTTTGTACAATTATCTTCTATGTTTTATCATAAAAATATATTAATCTGAAACAAAAGAGAAAATACAGAGCTCCTAAGTCTTCAAAACAACTATTGCATTTAGTTTTTTCAGTTTAATTTCAAATTTTGCATTGATTTTCCCTTTCATTCAGGAATTTTTCTGCAACTTTCCGTAAGTAGAATATCACAGTGGAAGGAGTACTAACAGGAGAATCCAAGGGCCTGAGTTTTGTCCTTGTTTTGCCACAAGCTATGTGGCATTAAGAAGGGACTCTACCTTTCTGGCCATCTGTTCCCCTATCTGAGAGGGCTCAGGCCATCGAGCTCTGCAATTCCTGTTGGCGTGGACCTATGGATTCATTTTTAAAACCCTGCCATAAGAACTATTTTGAACCATGTTGCTCAACTCACATGAAATCAAGACTAATTTCATGCATTTCTGTGTGATGCTTGAAATAATGATCACAAAGTGTCTGAAACTCAGAAAATTTGTGGTTCTACAAGCTACAGTGTGATAAACAAGGCAGAAGTCAGCACCATCTTGGCTCTTTTGCCTATAACTTCTCATTTCAGAGTTTCTTGAGAGCACCAGCCCTTACTGGCATATTTTTCCTATATCACTAAGTTTCAGTTATGATTCTGAGCCTTCTTAGGTGCAAGCTACAATTAAATATGTGTGGGAGGAAAATAGATTTTGGATATCATAACTGTAATTTCAAGCACTTCTCTTAAAAAAAGAAAAGAATGCAAAAACTTTTTATAAAATAGGCTGCCTTAGCTATGTAGAAATTGCACATGTGCCAAATTGTGCATGAGTACATTAAGACAGGGAACAATTGATAAGTGCTCATCACACAGCCCGAGGTAGGTGGTTAAGGGGCTTTGGAGGAATTGTAAGAAGGCCTGGGGACAATTTAAACTCCTTGCCAGCTGACACCTTTGGGCTCCTGCAGTGTGTGGGAGAGACGTACAGTAATGAATGTGTGTGTGAGGAAAACTCTGTTAAAAGCCATTTTATCCCGGGCTAAATCCAGTTATTTTTACTAAAATTGCTACTTTGATTTGCTCTTCTGAGATTTCCTGCCTGACTGTCTCCCTCTCTGGGGATTGACCTTCTGTGGAAAATGGGGAGGGTGAACTCCTTGAGAAAGCTACGAAACTAAAAACAATAGAACTGAGATAGAGTGTGGAGAGGAAAGTAGCAAGGATGCTAAGTGCCTCTGACAGGGGCGTAAAGTGGGTTGCTGCCCACCCACTGCCGCCAGAAATGCATCAGCTAAAACCAAGACTCAGCCTTTAATAATAGCTTTAATAATAATAGTATTTATAAAATATATCTCTCTAAAGGACTCAAAGCACTTCCCACTCACGGTTTTCTTGTGCCTGGGTAGGCCCAGCTACTCTATCCCAGTAATGCAGGGACTAGAAGAAAGTCCTGAGTCTCAGCTTTCAGGACCGTTGTTCATTTATAGCTGCAGAGCCCAGAACACAGGGAAGCAGGAGGCAAGGGAGGCTTTAATCCTCCTCGAGATGAACTTATTACCTTGCAGGTTTCCATTTTCTTTGCCACAATTCAAAAGCAAAGGAAACACATTACTTTTTCTAAAATTTTTTGCACTAATTCTGCAACTTTGAGAGGAAATTTTAATAGCTTCTCAGCTTGTTCTCCCCCTACCCAATATAACCTCTTATTTTCCTGGCTTTGTTATCCACAGTCTTTCAAACCCTGGCCTCAGAAACATAAGCTGTACCTTATAGGACCTGCATAGATTACTTGGATTTTTAATTTCAGGTTTTTTATTTTATTTTTAATCTTTTAATTGTAATATATGCTATACCATATCTATCACTTTTCAATTACGAGTCACTGATAGAATCGAAGAAAAAAATCAATCTTAAAAAAATGTCATAATAATCTTGAGCAGTGTTTAACCATGACCTCAGGGTTCTTTTACAGATTCCCATTGTATTCAAACAATGTTCAAGGATAAAGAATCAAACATAATTTTGTAATATCCATTTTCTGATAGTAGTTAACATGCTGTTAGATTACTTTGAAATTCAACTTAACTCTGTTTATTTTCTCCAGCGGATGTGTTCTTTTGCTCTCCCATCTGTCCCACTTGACAGCATGGAATTCAAGACCAGCAAAGAATCACTTCAATGACTCAATTCTAAGGTTTTCAAGTATGTGGCAAGGCATGAATACATTCAGTGAAGAATGTTGAAGAATAGATGATGAGTAAAAGACAATTAACTTTCTAGAAAATGTGTCATGTGCATACATCTGAGGAAGGTAGTATCAGTGAGTGGTTTGGAAAAGAAATCATAACAAATAGAGGACACGTCCTGATGGTGTCATTTGTTCTGAACTAGGAGGAGAAACACTGGAGAACATAGAATGAAAGTGAGATTTGGAAATGTACGCACTCAATTATAGATTGTTCCTGTTACTTGTTTTCAAAATCAGTATGCTGTCAATAATTTAAATTTATATCAAAAGGCAAATGTTATTTATTTGTCTAAATAATACCTTTGGACATGTCACTCTGGAACTAGGAGCTGTTTTGAAAAGCTCATCAAGCAGTCTAATTTTATGGAAATTTAAATCTCTTGAACAGAAAACCACTCTTGTGGTAGAAATGTCAGCCTTACCACATCCCAAATTTCTCTCTCCCCTCAATGTTCTGTTTTGGATGCAACCACAGGCATGTTGGTGTGAAAATATGTAGTTATATAACATTTGATGTAGCGAGACATCTTGGAGAATTTTATAACACAGTATTTGTTTCTGAACATTTTCCTGGATGCTTTTCAGAAGTCACTGCCAGAGTAAAAGTTGTCCTTGTCCATAGTCAGAACTTGACCAGTGTTCAATAAATAATCATGTAAATGGGAGCATAGTTTGTTTTCATTCTAATACCCGTTTCCTTGAAGCAATCTGCATGCAAAATGAAAGTGAACAAAATTGTTCCAATACGTTAGAGACACTCCCATCTTCACGTGGAAATTCTGGTTAAAAAACACTGGAGTCATATTTTTGGCCAAAAAAAAAGAGGAGCAGATGTGTCAAAATTCTCTCATCTTGATTATGATATTAGATAATATAAGTAACTTTTATTTTTTTAATAGAGCTTCAAATCATGATTCTTTAACTGGGATTCACAAAATATATTTTGAGAGTTCAGAAAAGAAAACAAATGCTTGTTATTCCTCTTGAAAATAATACGTAGTAAGTAATGTGATTTCCCAAACAAGATCACAGTAATTTCTTGGCTTTCATCACATTTGTACTTCTGTATCAATAATAACAGCATGTTTCCAGGCACTGTTTTCACGGCAGCACTTCTCCAAATACTTACTTTTCTAGTAATTTAAGAGAGTATCTATGTTACCAATTTACCACTTCTTCCTCTTCTGCCTTTCCGCCTTCTCCTGGTTTCCTGATATACAGCAAGATAGACTTTTCATTGATATTATTTTCATTTTCTCTCCTCTCTCTCTCTCTCTATATATATATATGGAATACATACACACGTATACATATACAAATATGTAAAAACACACACATATGTTATTATTGTTAGGTTCCATTGACTTGGCTCTGACTCATAGTGATGTTACGTATAACATAACGAAAGGTTGCCTTGTCCTATGCCATCCTCACAATCATTGCTATGCTTGTGCCCATTGTTGCAGCCACTGTGTCAATCCATCTCACTGAGGGTCATTCTTTTTTTCGTTGACCCTCTACTTTACCAAGCATGATGTTCCTCTCCTGGGACTGGTCCCTCCTGATAACATATCCAGAGTTCTAAAGTCTCACCATCCTAGCTTCTAAGGAGCATTCTACCTGACTTTTTCCAAGATAGGTTTGTTCATTCTTCTGGAAGAATAATTCAAATGCATCAATTCTTCTTCCATCTTTCTTATTCATTTTCTAGCTGTTGCATGCATATGAGGGGATTGAAAATATCATGGCTTGGGTCAGGAGCACCTTAATCCTTAAGGTGACATCTTTGCAATATATGATAAATATACTCTACTCAACAGAGTTAGAAAATTATGATTTTAAGCAACTTGCTCATTTTCAAATCACTGATTCTATTATTATTTTTAAAACTTTTATATTGCTTATTAAAATCTTATGAAATACTTGTAGCTATCTAAATATTTCATTACATTACTTAGGTGTGTGTTTTAAAAATTAAGCTTTGAAATAAACCAGAACTTTATGAACTCTATGTGCCTTTGGTGATCTGCCAGATATTAGGTTGTATGATTGGAAATATTATTAAGGAAAATATTTATGAAGTATAATTTAAATCAGAATACTGTAGATAATCTAAACCAAAATGAAACTAAGGACAATGTAGTCCAACTTTCTCAATTTAAAGATAACTGATATCAAGCAAAGTAAGCAGACAGTAAGTGGTAGAACAAGATCTAGAATACAGGTCTTTGGAATATAAATGAAAAATATTGATTTTATCACTTAGAAAAATGAATTACTGTATATGTTAGAAATATATCTCTTGGCTTTCCTCTGCATGGGTGCTAATGTAGCTTTCACATAATTATATGATTTTTGTCTTTTAAGGATTTATGACTATATTGGAATATGTGAAAAACATGTTAAAATTTAAAAAAAGCCAAACCAAAATGTCAATGTTGAATAGTAATTCTCTGCACCTTAGTGTATCAGTTTCCACATTTTTAATGTCTTATCTTCCTAAAATTTTTATATATATATTGTGCACATATTTTGTACATTGCTCCATTATTATTATTTTTTACTTAATGTAATTTTCTCATAAAATACAATTATCTGTGTGGATAAATTATTATATGTATTATAAATTAAAAAAAAAAAAAACATTGCCAGCAAGTTGATTCTGACTCATAGCGACCCTATAGGACGGACTAGGACTGTCCCATAGGGTTTCCAAGGAGCTGCTAGTGAATTCGAATTATGACCTTTTGGTTAGCAGCCGAGTTCTTAACCACTACACCACCAGGGCTCCGCTTATATATACATATATTATATAATATCTTGGTTAATATATAGTGGTTAAGAGCTTATAGTATATTATAAACCAAAAAAAAAAAAAACAGTTGCCATCGAGTCGATGCTGACTCATAGTGACCCTACAGGAGAGAGTAGAACTGTCCCATAGAGTTCAAGGAGTGGCTGATGCATTCGAACGTTTTGGTTAACAGCTGAGCTCTTAACCACTGCGCTACCAGGGCTCCATAATATATTATAGTGAATATTTATTCAGAGTAGATATCCAGTCTTTTTCATAATTGCTCTCTTAGTTTTCAGTAGTGTATCGTTCACATATTATTCATTCAATAGATTACATAAAATTAAGGAGAACACTGATGATATTACCTGAATATACCTTATATGCCAGGTGATAAATGTGGGGTAGTTTTAACAGTCAAATCAAGGCAGTAGATTCAATATATCACCAAGGGCCAGACCAATGTCAATTTTTGCTATCTGAGATGAGCAGAAACAACAGCTACATCATGGGCAGGACCATGGAGAGCTCAGTCATCTTGCTCCACACTGCAATTGGGTTGACTTCATCCTTCTGGTATTAGACTCTACAGACCTAAAGGTATCCCAGCTAATTAACGGGGATATTGTGACTATTAAAACAGACAATAAATCAAGGAGTCTTTCCTTAACCCCTTCATAACTGAATTTCTTTGTGTTGTGATTTTTTTTTTTATGTGTGTGTTTTTTGGATTTTTTTGTGTTTTCAGTAGTGGAATGCATGCAGATTAATGAACTGTGTAGGGTTTTTTGGGGGGGCCTGGTGGCACAGTGGCTAAGTGTTTGGCTGCTAACTGGAAGGTCAATAGTTTGAATCCACCAGCTACTCCTCAGAAAGCCGGTGGGACAGTTCTACTCTGTCCTATAGGGTTTCTGTGAGTCGGAATCGACTTGATGGCAATGGTTTTTTTTTTTTTTTTTTTGGCTTTACATGGGTTTTGAGAAATATTATGTTGGAATACATGTTTTCATCAATTGCTAGCAGCACACTGGCACCATAAATTGTGAGACAAAATCTGTCCCAATGATCCTGGGAGGCATGATTGTTGCAGGCACCTTCCATTTTGTTACATTAGTCACCTCTGGTTTTCCAAATATGACAAAATAAAATAAAAATCAACCCATCAGGCTCCATCATTATCACACAGGAAATTATAAATATGCTTATGAGGCTTATTTAGCTGTAAAAAAAACAAAATAGATGAAAGTTTGACCCAATCACACTTCCTGGACATGCTGCCTCGTACATAAGCCTTCTACCCCAGCTATTTTGCACCGACGAACGCTTCTTTCATCTTTCACCATTACACAAGTCCCCACTGGAGGACTTCAAACACTTTCAGTGGGAAAAATAGCCTCCCAAGAAACCTGAGAGGTGGAAAATACGGGCGGGCAACTGTATATCCCAACAATGATTAAAGGATTAAACCTTAGGGTTGCTCCAGAAATCAACCACTTTGGGGGAACGGATGTGCAAAATCATTTTAGGGAGGTGGGAGGAGGCAATAGGAATGCAAGGGAACCTACCTGAAGTCTTAAGACTTGTATTGTGTGTGTGTGTAGTTTTATACTTACATATCTAAAGCTAAAAATTAAGAATAATGTAAAGTGAATTTTACCCCTTGCTTCCTAGAAATTTTTGAGAATATATTTTTTTGTTTGTATGTTAAAGAAGATACTTCAAATTCATTTTTTGTTGTTGGAAAAACAAGTTTTACTATGAGACATTTGTATGCATGTCATATCGTCCATCTTCCACTCCCACCTTACATGTTACTTCCTTCTCTGGCCCCCTAAAAAGGTGAGAATTTGTATTAGACAAAGCTCTGATCAACCTTTTACAAAGCATATCTCCACTCACACCAGAAATAATTCTTACTTCTCCCTTTCTGTTACAGAAATATATGCTATGTCAGAAAAGAAGGAAGTTGAAGAATGTGAATGTCACCCTACCTCATACATGACCTTTATTCCTGGATGTTTAATAAATGACTTTCCCTGACTTTCAATTCACAGAAAATCTAGTAAGTATCTGTTCTAGTAGTTTTTAGAAATAACACATTGATCTTTGGGGGTAGGGGATGACAACCACAGTATTTAATTATTTATTGTGTGCTTGGCATTGTGCAAGACATGCTTAGTTTATTACATCATTTTATTTTATTAAAAGTGAGATGGGAGCCATCAGACAATTTTAAGAAGAGGAAGAATATGATAAGAGGCTTTTTGTATAGTAGTTAATGGTATGGGTGCTGGAGTTAGACTGCCTACGTTTGAAATACTGATTGTACAACTACTTGACCTTTAAACACTTGAATTTCCATATATGTAAAAAGGGAGCAATACACTTAATAGTAGTATTGTTTGGAGGAGTTTAAAAAAAAAAGTAAAACACTTGCTACAGTATTTGTCACATAGTAAACTCTCAATATTATCTAAATACAATCATATAATCTATATTTTAATACATCACCTCACTCCTGTGTGGGGAAGAGTGAAGCACAGAGACCAGTTAGGAAACTGATCCTATTTGACAGTTGCTTGAAAGAATAGTGAGGAGAAGTGGACAGGTTCAGAATGTACTGTTGAAATCACAGGATTTGCTTATAAATTGGAAGAAAAGAGCCAGACCAGGGTTGCTGCTGTTTTTGTTTTTTTGGGGTTTTTTTTTTTGGCTACAGCAGTTGTGTCGATGATGGTGTCATTTTCTCAAACGGAAGATTGTGGAAGGAATAGGTTTTCAGAAGAAACAAAAGATTTCTTTTGGACATGATGAAGTTGAGATACCCTTTAGGCATCCAAGTGGAGATAATACGACCATCCAGAGATTTCAACTGTAGAAATAAAGGCCCACTAAACAAAAGCAGAAGGAGCCCTGGTTGTGCAGCAGTTAAATGCTTGGCTGCTAACCTAAAAGTTGGTGGTTTGAACCCACCAAGCAGCTGTGTGGGAGAAAGCCCTGGAGATCTGCTTCTGTAAAGATTAAAGCCTTATGGGGCAGTTCTGCTCTGTCACACAGAATCGTTATAAGTCTGAAAATGATTTGACAGCACCCAAAAACCAACAAAAACTTTGGGTGTGATTTGGTTTCAAGAAAAATGTCAGAAGCCACTTTATTTTTGTCTCTGTGTATATATACAACTATTTTGCAGTAGAATGAGAAAAATAGGAAGGTTCTCTTAACATCATAGCCAAAAATTAATATTTTATAGCTTTTTAAAACTATATATCTTTAAGGAAAACTTAGGTAGAATCATTTATATCAGCATACTATTTTCCAACCATAGTTAATTTTCACAGAAACCATCGTTTTATGATTCAGGTAACTATTTTGTGAACATTTGAAGCACATAAATCATATGAAGGGCCTTAACATGTGTAAAAGGAAAATATGATACAAAATTTATTACTACTAGAAGAATTTTTATCTTCTTTGCTATGGTTTTCAGGAGTGTGAAAACCGTAAGATCAAGGAAGAACTGGATATGTCAACATTTTTTTGCATCTTCAAATCTAGCCAGCCAGCAGAACATATACACAAAAACTGACTTCCATTCTTAAAGCTAACATTCATATTCTGATACTATATTTTGTTTCTAGAAAGAGACTGATATGCTTTTCTCCTAGAAAGTGGGATTTAAAAATAAGACCCAGTGATTATGACTGTATTAATACTATTATTCTGATCACTGTGCTAAGTACTTTAATAACTTATCATTGCAATTCTCACCATTATCCAAATAGTTAAGTACTTTTATTTCCCCTATTTTATATTTAGAAGAGTGGAGGTTCACAGATGTTACTGGAACTGTCTAAGGTTGGTAAGTAGCATTAGAAATTCAAACCAAGATCCACTGGATTCAAGACTTGGGGTCTTCATTATTAATCCCACTAATCTATATTCTTGCTGTATATTGAACAGCAAATATTTGTCTTAAAACTTATTGTCTCACAAAATCAGATTCATTGCTCCTGGTTCTTCCCTCCAGATTAGTTCTCACAAGTTATTTCTTATTTTGACCTACCATATCATTTTATTAGACTGTCCCAGATATAACTGAATGCATGCATCCATTTGTCCATTTATTCGATAAATATACATCAAGTACCTATTGCATGCATAAACTATTCTAGATGCCTTGAATACAATAGTGAACAGACAATAACCTCCTGTTACGATATTGAGAAAGACAAAAATAGAAAAAAATAAATATTTATTATGATGCCAGATAATAATAAGGGTTAGTAAAGAGAGTAAATCAAGATAGCTAGTTGAAGAGAAATAGGGGTACTATTTGAGGCTGGTGGTCAGGAAGACCTCTCTGACTGGGTGATATTTTAGAATGAATTAGGACAGTACCATTCATATTTATAGCAGAACTTCTCAAACTTGAAAGTGCATCAGAATCATTTGGAGGGCTTATTTAAATACAAATCTCTGGGCCAGACCCCAAGAGTTTCTGATTTGTTTTGTGATGGAGACTGAGAATTTGCATTTCTAACTTGTTCCCAGAAAATGCTGATGCTGTTGGCTGGGGGACCACACTTCAAAAACACCGACTTAAGGGGTAATCTTTTCAAAGAGAGTGACCAGATCATTAAGGATAAGGAGAATGCTTGGCGTTTTTGAGAAATAGCAAAACCTTGAGAGTGGCTTGACCTTGGTAATAAGCCAGATCATTTAAGACCTTGTAATTATTTGTGAAAATTTTAGATTTTTACAAGAAATCTCTGGAGATTTTTGATAAGAGGAATGACATGTTAAAAAGATTATTTTTACTTTTGTGTGTGTGTGTGTGTGGAGTAGTCTGTAGTGGAGCAACACAAAAGCAGAGAGATCCAGTCAGGAAGCTATTTTAGTCCAGACAAAAGAAGATAGGGACTTATACTGGCATAGAAGTATTAGAGGTGGTGAACAGTGGTTGGATTCTGTACACATTTCGAAATTAGAGCTGATAGGATCTGCTGAAAGATTACATGCAGGAGGTGAGAGAAGAGTGGAGAATGGCTCGAAGTTTGGGGATTAGAGGCATGAATGAGTAGTGATATAAATGGAGCTTGAAGACATTATGCTGAGTGAAATAAGTCAGTCACAAAAGTTCAAATATTGTATGATCTCACTTATATAAAAAGACAAGAACAGGTAAATGTATACAGACCAAAATTTAGTAGTGGCTACCAGGGGTTGGAGGAGTGGGAAAGGGGGGTTATTGCTTATGGAACACTGAGTTTCTGTTTACAGTGACGGTAAATTCACATTGAATAAGGGTAAGTGTTGTACAGCTGAGTAATGTAATTGATGTCAATACATTGTACACCTGTAAAAAGTTGAATTGGCAAATTTTGTGTGATATATATGTATGTGTATACATATATCTGTTTTTTCAATAAACACAGCATCAAAAAAGAGCAGGTGCTGAGGCTACTTTGTACAACCAATCACCTCATGGGATTTGGTCTTTTGGTTTGGAGGTTTAGGGTCATGGTTTCATAGGACATCCCAGTTATTGGTGTAATATCATGTTTAGCCCTTCTGTTCTACTTCCTAGTTCATTGCATAGTGCCTAGGGTCTTAAAAACTTGCAAGCAGCCATCCAAGGTACAGTAATTGGTGTCTATTCACCTGGAGCAACAGAGGAAGAAGGAGAGTCAGGAATAGGAGGAGGAAATGGAATGTATGGCTAATTACCTCCATGAACAAGTACTGCCTTTGCCATGAGACTAGAAGAACTGTATGGTGACCGCTACCATTGCTAAATATTTTGATCAAAGGTGCTATAGCAGAATCTTGATCAAAAGGGGGGCATAGGTGAATAACATTTCAAATTCCCATGGAATCCAGACTTTCTGGATCCATTGAGGCTGGATGAACTCCCAAAACTATTTTCCTGAGATAATCTTTAAATCTTAAACCAAAAATATCCCTGAAGTCTTCCTTAAATGAAACGATGGTTTAGTTTAATTAGTAACGAATTTCTGCCTTGAGCCTTGTGCTCTTTTAAAGAACTATCTGTATGGGATCAAACTCACAACAGCAACTTGAAAGATTAGACAGAAACCTTAGGGGCAGTGAGTTTATGTTATCGGGGGCATAACAACTCAGAAAAGGAGGATGAGAATGGTTGCACAACTTGAAGAATGTAATCAATGTCACTGAATTATACTTGTAGAAATTGTTGAATTGGTGTATGTTCTGCTGTGTATATTTTCAACAACAAAAATGAAACATTAAAAAAAACATAGAGAAACAAATATTAACTGACACAGATAAAATCAGATTTTGTTGCTTATAAGAACAGCATTGCAGGAAGGCACAAGGAAGTGGGTGCACCAGCCAGTGGCTAGAAACCACTGCATACTAGTTCTCAACACATCAAAATCACCACCTTTCTTTTATAACTGATTTTCTCCAAGATTTGTCTTGTGGTCAGCGGGGGAGGAGAAGCCTTCTGTAGGGAAAATGAGACAGTCTTTCATTTCATGAGAAAGCTAGACCTTACAAATTAGTAAATTTCAAAGAGGCTCTTTCAAAGAGTGGTTTGAAAGCGGGCTAAGTATGCATTTGAAAATAAAGGAGCTGACAATAACAGTTACCAAAAAGGAGAAGTATGATATTGAAGAGTTGTGAAAGGGTCATGATGTTTGTTCAAAGAAGTAACACGTTAAAAATCTCTTGGATTTTGAACTTTTAGATTGTACAACTTAAAGTTCTGTTTTGGAGAGGCCAATTTTATCCTCAAAACCTAGTACACATAGAGAGTTTAAAAACACTTCAAATTTTTATTGTTATGAAGCTTTTGAAGGTTTTACAAATTCCTATTTGTTTCGATATATCAGTGTCTCCTTTGTCGTAGGTCATGGTCAGGCTTGCTACAGGGCTGTTGGCAAAGTAATAACTGTGGACCTGTGGATCTGTGGTTCAGCAAGGGGATAGGTAAGAGGATGGAATCTTGAATTTCCCTGTGCCCTTACTCCCAGCCACTCACATCAAAGGTCTTGGGGGGAGAGTAGATTCTGCATCTTCCCTGGTGTATTTCATGGTCTGGACCAGCAGCATTGCCTTCTGAATTGCACACACAGAACCATGGGGAACCCAGGGAGACAGTGCAGGGCTCATTGCTACATCCACTCACTCCTACACTTGAACTGAATTCAGACGAGCCTAGGTGGCCAGCTCTCGCCCATAATTTCTGACTTCTTCCAGGTTACAAAAATAAACACCCATGTAATGCTTTAGAACTTTTATGGCTTCATTTGTTCATCTTCATATCTTTAATACATTCAGAATTTATTCTGGTGTATAGTATGAAGTTAGGATCTAGTTTTATCTTTAATGGTTAGATAATTATTCCAACATAATATATTGAAAAATTCATTTTTTTGTCTTTTATATGAAAAAAAAGTATCAGCTAATTCTGAAGTTGTATTTGTCCTGCAACCACTAGGGACTTTATATTATGTCCTACTGATCTATCTTTGGATTATTGTCTCTGTACTATAACATTTTTATTGTTATAATTATAATATATGTTAGGACAAAATTAAACTTAGAAATTTTTTAAGATCATGTAATGACATCTACTGAACTCTTTATGAAAAAGTCGTAAAGATTCTTAACTTCTGCTGTCTTCAAGCATAAACTTGTTTTCTTGGTTGTATGCTTAGTTTCACTAAATCATAGTTGGCAGAAAAACATGGGACATACAGGCACAAAATAAACATTTATGAAATGGAGGAATGAACTTGCTTACACGTTCACTTTAGTAGGAGTATATACGTATAACTAGCAAAACAAAAAGCAAAATAAAATCAGTATGGGATGATGGATATTGGTTTTTTGTTTTGCAAAATTTTAAACTATTGCATTTCTTTTAACTTTTTAAAAGATGTTGATAAAACATAGGACAAAGTCTAAAGTCAATTTCAGCTCTAAAATACTAGGTTGAGGTATTTTGGAGAAAAAAGTCTTTTTCTGTCATCTCCAAAATTACATCGCAAGGCTGAAAGGGCCTTTTCAGAGAGGAAAAGTGCCTGGCTGTACTGCTGCCTGCGTTGTTCTCCAAGAAATGTGATGTGAGACTCAGCTTGCAATCCTGAGGCTGCATGTTCCCCAAATTTGTTTGCAGTCTAGACTTAAAATTCTCATTTGTTTTCCTACAACAACATCTTCAAAACTTCGGCTTTGCTGTTTCTTGATGTTAAGCCTTTGCTGATGCAACTGGCCTGATGTTTTACATGGAAATAAACTAAGCACATTTAGATTGTTGTTAATCCATTTTAAAATTTGAGGAGTGCCAGGGAGAACACTTTTGTTTCTGTCTTATTTGGTATGTTGTTTGGGCCCAGGAATTTCTTGAATGTTTCTACAGTAACATATCACCAAAAAAGGAAAGGAGAGCTGTTGTAAGACTTGCTGCAGGCCGTTGAGTTACTGGCCTTGTAAAAATTGTTGATTCTTTGAAATTAGATTCAAGTTCATGAAGAGTTGATGGTTATTCCTTAAAGAAAGCCATCAAAAACGGGACTAATGAGGCACAGAAGTCCAGGGACAAGGGCCAGGAGGCAGAAGGGAATAGGAAAGCTGGTGATAGGGAACCCAAGGTTGAGTAAGGATAGTGTTGATATGTTGTGAGGTTGTTAACCATTGTCATAGGGCAACATGTGTACTAACTGTTAAATGAGAAACTATTTTGTTCTGTAAGCCTTCATCTAAAGTGAGAATAACAGCACAATTGGAAGAGTGTAGTCGATGTCACTGAACTGTGCATGTAGAAATTTTTGAAATGGTGTATCTTTGGCTATGTACATTTTCACCAAAAAAAAAAAAAAAAGGTCAAGAAGGGAGAGGGTTGACATGTTGTGGGGTTGTTAACCAATGTCATAAAACAATATGTGTACCACTGTTTCATGAGAAACTATTCGTTCTGTAAGCCTTCACCTGAAGGACTATAAAAAAAAAATTTAATAAAAAATAAATTTAAAAAAACCCCAAAAACAAGAAAATTCAAATTTATTAAGGAAATAAATTTGTGAATTTTTAAATTTGTAATATTATCATAAATTAGTTTATCTTTTCTATAGATATTTTGGAATTGCAAAATCATTTTATTTCTAAGGAATTCATTCTAGGGTATTAAAAATCAAAGTTCTTTTTTTTCACAATTAAATTGTCATTTATTTTGAATATGTACCACTTGAAAAAAATACATAAATCTGAAAATAGGATATTAATTAAAAGGATTAATTTAAAATGCATTTGAAATCAAAATCTGTCTTTTTAGGAGAAAAATAAAGAGATGTTGATTTGGGGATCTCTCAAATAATTACATACTACCTTAACCATTACACTTGCAGGGTAAGAGTGTGAAGTTACTCTGGAAACCTTTTACTTAAATAGAATGTGATGTTTTTCTTATTTAATGGATCACTGTTAAATGATGGATATGTGATAGTTAGGGCAAGAGCGTGGTTTTGTGACTATTATATGCTTACACAGACAGGTTTATCATATGTTATACTTATTTTGTGTTAAATGATGTATTCTTCTATGTAGGTAAAAGATTTATGGTCTATTAAATAATTTGTCCATCCATATCTTTAAATGCATAAGGCAGCTTAAAAAAATAAAAGGGAGAGTGTATTCTTTAAAGATGCTGCACTAAGAGAAATATGGCAGATCTAAATAGGCTGATTTGGGAAGTATATGACTATAAGCAGATTAAAGAGCACTCTGACCCTAAGAATTTTAATTTAGAAGAAATATATTGGTAAAGGAATTCGGTTATGGGTGGATGATAAGAATACTTTAGACTTTAGTAAGCAAGCTTATGCTGTATCTGTGTTTCCTAGCTGTGTATGGGGAACAAAATAAATAATGTATATCATCACTTTTACTTTTATAAATGAATCACTATGGAGTAAGCAATTCTTATTGACTGCCTATAAAATTGTTACTTAGACTCAAATTATATTGAATATAAATTTGTATTACACCCCTTCCCTATGAAAATATTTACATATAATCTTTCAATCAGTACTATTTTGTGCTACAAAGTAGTATTTTCCATAATAATCATAGAGAGAAAAATAACACCCTGTGATTTTCTTAGATTAATTTAAATTGTTTTTATATTTAGAAATTTTTGTAATATTACATTAATTAAAATAGAATCAGAAAGTGGAATTTACGCTGTTTTTTTTTTAACTTGAATTTTTAGGATATTGATTTGGTGGGGAAGTGAGGGGGACCTTTTCTTCTTCATTGTAAACTTTATATTTAAATGTTTTATTATCCTTAAGGTATATTTTTTACCTATGGGGTCTTATCCATTTTCAGATATATTTTGGCTAAAGAGTGTATGGTTTTATATTTTCATAGGATCCATATGAAAATACCAATTATGTCTTTAAAAGGAACATAAGAGCAAGCTAGGCAGCAAAGAAAGTCTATGCAGAGGCAGAACAGATAGGGGAAAGAACAAAGAAAGTGGAAACAAGGATCTCAAGATCCTGCTTCATGACCTGAGTGCACTAATACATTCAAAGGGTGCACTGGTGGTTCAGCAGTAGAAATCTTGCTAGCCATGCAGGAGACCTGTGTTCGGTTCCCGGCCAATGCACCTCAAGCTCAGCTTCTACTCAACAGTCAGTGGAGTTTGTGTGTTGGTTGCTATGATGTTGAACAGGTTTCATCAGAGCTTCCAGACTCATGCAGACCAGGAAGAAAGATCTAATCTTGCTATGCATGTGGCCACCATAAGTTGGGGGCCAACTCCAGGGCAGCTAACACCAAACAACAATAATTCATTCAAAAGTAAATTAAATACTGGCTGTAGTGGACTCCTGGTGGTCAGAAACTCCATCTCATAGACTATGTCCACGAATGTTGGGCTATTCCCACTGACTTAAAGGCAGCGTTAGAGGGTTTTCTCTATAGCAGACTTCTGACCCAAGGCAGAGCAGGTGTTGTCTTGGCAACTTTACCAAGTTATAGTGCTAGCCAGGCCCTCCCAGAATTAGAGAGATGAATTATGATCCCCTTTGTTCCCCACAGATGACAATAATGATGAAATGTGTAATACAGCACATATGCTAAAGTTTCTTAGGGAGGTCGCATATATCAGATATATAATTTCCTTAAAAATGTCAGCAAAATAAGATTAAAGTGTGCTATGTAACAGGAATAAGCACAAGACAACATTCAGTTATCACATAATTCAGTGAAAATTGGAGATGATCCTCTGCAGATGACAGATTATTTCTAGGGTAGTTATGGAAGCAGACATTTGAAACTCAAGATTTTGTGTGTTAATGTAAAGATTTCTATTATGCTGTCCTTTGAGAGGTATATGAGGTCAAAGTAAAATCTACCATGCATTTTTCAAGTATGGTCTTCTAAAAGCTTCTTACTATATGGCCAGAAGATAGCTGTGAAATTGACATCTCTGTATATTGAGGGTGACTCTCTGGCCTGGAAATGCCTTATAGGGTTTACAATCAAACAAGCCAAGGTGGGAGGTTGGTCAAGAAACACCAATTTCCGGGTGAGTGTGTGTGTGCACACACACAGGGTCCTGCAATTATACAATAGAGAAATAGAAAGCATGCAAGCAGTGCTTATTGCATATGTTTTGTGAAGAGAAGTAAGAGAGTGAGAACTATGAAAAAAATAGACAAAAGTTAGTGTTTAGCTTCAATACAGAGTAGAAATAGAAGCATAAAGAGAGAGTAGAAACAACTCTTTCTACCACATCTAATATCACAGCTGTAAAGAGATACCATCAGTCTTTCAATACATGTGATGCATCAAAAAAGAAAGGCATGTAGGGTTGACCTAGTTCCCCAAAGAAGGAGAAAAGACAGACTAAACTTCCACAGAAAATACATGCAAACTCATTTCCTTGAGGTTACTAATCCAAGAAGGGATTTCAGGAGACCCTGGTCTTCCCACATTTTTCACTGGGAGATTGCTTTAATCTCAGACCTCTGCAAGCCCAAGTGCCATTTTGGAGTCTTCTAAACTTGTCATTTTGTTCCTAGGGAAGCTATGTTTTTCAGATTGCTCATGTTAATACAATTGATCATGAATATTGCAATTTAGAAGCTTACTTACTTTATTATTTAAGATTATTTTTGTTCACGCTCAGTTTTTATTCTACATTACTGGAACATGGTGATCATGTAGTTTTGATTTGTATTTTCTTTGGCCTCTATTCTACTTTGGCTGTGAGATACCTTTATCTTCATGATCTACAATAATTCCTTGTCTGGAAATAGGTTGCTGTCATCGAATGGCACCGGTGCAAAAGGAGAGCAGACAAGCTCCTCCCTATTGGCCTCAGCTCCTACTTATGCTTCCTTCCAGGATGCTAGGCCAGTGAGGTCAGGGGTGGTGAGTGGGGCAGAAGAAAAGTGGGAAAGAGGGAGAATACTGTACAGTATTTCAGACCATGGAGGAGAAAATTTGCAAATATATAATCTATGCATTTCAAAAGGAGCCCTGGTGGTGATTTCAAAAGGAGCCCTGGTGGTGCAACAATTAAGTGCTCTGCTGCTATCGAAAGGTTGGTAGTTCAAACCCACCCAGAGGCCCCAACCCACCCAGAGGGTCTGTGGGAGAAAAGACCTGGTGATCTGCTTTCCAAAAGATTACAGCCTAGGACACCCTCTAGGACAGTTCTACTCTGTTATGTAGGGTAGCTAAGAGTCGAAAATCGACTCGAAGTTGCCTAACAACAGCAACATACATTTCAATGGTACTTTAAAAGAATATGCATCAGTATATTTAATTTAAATTATTTGCTGTATGTTGTTAGCTATTGTTAGGTGCCGTTGAGTTGGTTCTGACTCATAGCAACCCTACTTACTGTACAACAGAACAAAACACTGCCGGGTCCTGCGCCTTCCTGGCAATCGTTGTATCTGAGCCCATTGTTGGAGCCACTGTTTAATCCATCTTGTTGAGGGTCTTCCTCATTTTCTCTGACCTTCTGCTTTACCAAGCATGATGTCCTTCTCAAGGGGCTGATCCGTCCTGATAACATGTCCAAACTATGTGAGATGAAGTCTTGCCATCCTCACTTCCAAGGAGCACTCTGGTTGTATTTCTTCCAAGACAGACTTGTTCGTTCTTCTGGCAGTCCACAGTACATTCAATCTTCTTCACCAACACCATAATTCAAAGGCATTAGTTCTTTTTTGGTCTTCCTTATTCATTGTCCAGTTTTCACGTTGTTATATACAACTGGTAAAATACGATGCTATTTAAGTTTATAAAATGGGAACCCTCAATTTGAGAAGTTGTTTTATACGAAAGTGTATTATGACCAGCAGCAATAAACAACGCAGAAGCTAGATGTGGGAGTTGACTAGTTAAGAAACACATGGAATTAAGAATGAAAGGAATTTCAAGGACTGTGTGTCCTGCAAGTATTCTCATACATGCCATTGTAATTTGCACAATTTGGAGTAGAAAAAAATCATAGCATTAGAGAGGTGCCTGAACCAAGAACACATTGAAAGTGCAGGTATATTTACTGAGTCGTGTTACTATCGAAACCTTTCAGTGTAGTGAGTTTAAGTCACCCTTTTGGGTTTCTCTGGCATTTACTAATGGATTGTATAATAAAATTTCATGATAGAGTTTACTTTACAAAAATTTGCTATATCCTGGTAGCTTTTACATATGGGATTTTGTTGATTCACATACAAAATACAATAATAATGATAGTAATGCCAGCTAAGTATTAGAGAAAAATATTTTTAGATGTCCCTATTCTGTCTTTCCTCAGCATATAGCCAGCAGTTGCCAGAATCTATTGTAAATTTAATTGTCTGTCATCATGAGGAATCTGTCAATTTCCTTGAAAGCTGAGAGTATGTCTTCCTCTGGATTGTATCACTGGCGCCTAGTTCAGCACCTGGCACATATGCAGTACTCAGTACATATTGTTCCAATAGATAAAAACATGAACTCCAAGTGAAGGAACTATATGTTTTCATTCAACTATTTCCCGTATTTTAGTCCTCTGTGTATCTAGTACTAAGCACTGATTTTTCAGCATTAAAGGATGCTGGACTTAAAATGTCCCCAAGTAAATGAGGCAAGAGAAGAGGTAAATAAGCATGGTTTAAGTTAAAAAAAAAAAACTCCCCTCCTTAGAAAACACTTCAATTTCTACACAATTCTCAGCCTCCAGAAGCAGAATATTCATAAAGAGAGAAGTGTAAGAATGTAAGAAAATTAAGGCAATCTTTCTCACTGTCTCCTTACAGAAATTAGCTGAGAGCTGTCTCGCCAGCACTCTGCTCACTATATCTCACTCTCCAATTTGAGTCAGGGATATAGATAAAATGTACTTTGTTAAGATATAAAGATATGCTAATTACCCTTTGATAACAATGTCATAATCATTCTGCATATTAGAAGAGAAATTTGAACAATTGCATGAGCTGAGCTAGTATTAAACTATATACCTCACAAAAACATTCTGCATACACACACACACACACACGCATCTGAAATATTTTACTTGCCAATAAATAATTGAAATATTAAAAAAAATTATATCTATCTATATTATATGCATACACATATGATTTATATCATTTTCTAATAAAGAAACAAGTTACTAAATTCTTTATTAATATTATATTCATTTCAGAGACATTTGTCAACAATGAATGTCTCTAATGTATATAATTTCAACACCCTATCTTGTGATTGTCCTTCAAATTTTCCTTTGAATAATATATATATATTACTTAAAAATACCCGTCTTCTTTTATAGTAAACAAATTTCAAATACTATTGTTTCATTGTGAATTTCTTATATTTAAATAAAAATACTAGGATTTCATTTCAATTATGAATAGAATTCATAAAGGGTAGGTAGGATTGGCTATTTGAATCACTAACTTTTAATTCAGTGATGTCTCCTATTTCTATCCCTCCTCTTCCCTCATAAAGGCGAGACAAAGTGTAGGCTACTCTGTGATCTAAATTAATCCTTGGCACATCACAATGAAGTCCATGATATCAATGTTCAGAGGCCTACTCTCCAGCAAACAAAGAAGACCAGCCAAGGAAGTAATACGGGCTCCTTTAGTCATTCATAGAACTGGAGAAAACAATTGCACTCATCTGTACTAGTGTAAACTCATTACTTATAGTGGGCTACTGATTTTGGAATTTAATATATTTACTTACATGTCTTTACTTTTCATTCTGGTACTCTATGAGAGAAAAGTGAAGACAGTAGGATGATGACAGTTGCAGACATGATACAGAAAGATGGAATGAATTTCCAATTCAAACTTCCATGTTACTTTAATTATTGGGGATAATCATGTTTGTAAATGACTAGGGGATAGTGAAAACTTAACACATAAAAAAGATCTGAGAAGACCTGACTTGTGGCTCAGTACGTTGGCACATGAACACATAAACATACATCCATTGTTGGAAATTTAAATAAAACAGAATTATTTAGATCAGTAGTTAGCAAACTTTTTTTCTGTAAAGAGCCAGATAGCCAATATTTTAGGCTTTATACACCATAAACTCTCAGTCACAATTACTCATTTCTGCAGGTGTAGCATGAAAGTACCCACAGGCAATACCTAAACAAATGGATGTGGCTATGTTCTAATAAAATTTTTACAAAAGACAAGTGGCAGGCTGAGTGTGACACAGAAGCCATAGTTCACCTGATCATGATGTGATTGTATCATCATTCATATCCCATGCTTCTCTATTTTACACCTCTCCTGAGTTATAACAACCATTAACAGAGTTTCTTCACATAAATAAGAACATATTATATGGCTTATTTTTTTTCACTTACCTGTTGGAGACCTTGCCATAAAAATATAGGCAAGTCTACATTTTTTAAACTGTTGTCTATTATTCTATCGCATGGATGCTTTGTAAGGTATTTTAAATCATTCTCCTACTGATAGAATTTTAGATTGTTTTAGTTTGTGATACTACAAATCATGCAAACAATGTATATTCTCATCCAATGACTCTACACCTTTATCAGTCACCAGTGCTGCATTACAAATCATCCCAAAATTAATGGCTTAAACTAACTGCAGTCATTGTATTATCTCTCATGTTTTCTGTGGGTTAGGATTTTGGGAAGAGCTTTGCTGGTTGGTTCTAGTTCAAGATCCTCTTGCAGTTGGACAGTGACTGGAGCTGGGATAGCCAGGGGATGGAGCAATTGGGGACTGGAAGATAAAATTTTTTGTGTGTTTTCTCAGGGCCCATTCACGCGGTCACTCCGTGGGGGCTCGTTTCAAAGTCCATACACCATGGTGCCTGAGGCTACTCAGATGCTTACATGACAGCTGGAGCCTCTAAGAGCTAGGTTTCCAGCAAGTGGGGTAGATGCCATATCGCTTTTATTACCTACCTTCCGAATTCCCATAATTCTGCTTCCGCCATACTGCGATATTCACAAAAGCCCAGTTTCATAAATTCTTTCTATGACGCTTGCCTTTTAATTGTCAGATTTTTACTAAATGTGTTTTGAGATTTCCACTGAGATTAGAGTTGGCACTGTTTTTTGCAACTTAGAATCTTCCCATTCATGAATATGTTGAATGTCTCCATTTATTTAGTGTTTCATTTCTAATGGTTCAGGTAAGTTAGATGATTCTCTTCCTAAGTGCACATGTTTTGTTAGACACTTTTTCTTATTGTGGTAAAATATATATAATATAAAATTTGCCATTTTAGCCATTATAAGTGTACAATTCAGTGGTATTAATTACATTCACAAAGTGTTCAATAATCACCACTATTTCCAAAACTCTTTTCATTACTCTAAACAGAAGCTCTGTACCCACTAAGCAATAACTCTTCATTCTTTCCTGCCCCCAACTCCTGGTAAGCTCTAGATTTGTTTTTAATTGTTTATGATTTATTGTAATTATAAATTATATTTCAAATGACAAATTTTCATATCTATTTCTAGAAATCTGGTTGAAATCTTGTATTACATTTAAAAATGCTAATATCATGAGAGAGGCAGTATAGTATGAGACTACGGATTTTGAAGTCTGACTTCCTGGGTTCTTATCTAGGCTTCTCTACACATGATCATGTTACTAAACCTCTCTCTTTATTGGATTACTCATTTGTAAACAGAATAAAAGAACCTGTATCATAAAGTGGTTATGGAGATTAAATAAAGTAAAATATGTAAAGTGCTTAGAATAATACCTGGCATCGTATAAATTCTATGTACATTTTAACTATTGTTAGTTTTTTATTATTTATTTATTTATTTTTAACTTGAGATTGTTTTTTTTTTTTTTTCCCCTAGATAGACAATCACATCATCTCCAAAAATCCAAGTTTCCCTCTTCCAATTCAGTCTTCAGGTCTTTTATTTATTTCCCTTATTTTATGTGCTTTGTCACCGTCAGATAGATGGCATCCATGTCTAATTCCTGAGTTGAAAGGGGATGCTTCTGCTATTACTCGATTAAGGGTGATGTCTGCTGTAGGTTTTTGAAAGATAACCTTTATCATGTTAAGGAAGTTGCCTTTTATTCGTAGATTTCTAAGGGTTTTTTTTAAATCAAGAAAGTATGTTGAATTTTATTCAGTTTTGTCAATATATGGTTAACTTTGTCAAAGCACTACTAAGCCGATGGTAAGATTTTTCTCTTTTGTTGCAATAGTGAATTACATTGATATATTTATGTATGTTGAGTCGCCCTACTTGTTTATAATGCATTTTTAAAGTATTATTGCATTTTGTTTAGCATTTGTTGAACATGTTTTGTATTAATCTCCATAGGTAAGATGTCATGTCTATACTATTCCTTTCCCATACTGCTTTTGTCTGACTCAAGATTATATTAGCTTCATAAAGTAAAATTCCAATCGCTGCAAACACCCAAACCTATAAAATGGATAACAAGTGGCACTAAAGTAAAATAGATAGTTTTAAATGTTTATGCTAGAAATAAAGAGTAAATTTAGTAAGTAAATGAGTTAAGATTTTATTATAAGAAAATTTAAAATATGAAAAATATTTTAATCCTAAAGAAAGTTCAAGAAAGGAATCAGTAAGGAAATAGGACATAAACAAATCTTAACGAAATAGAACTCTAAGAAACATTGGTTAAGCTCAACAAAACCAAACACATATTCTTTGAAAAGATTAAGCAGATTGACCTTTAGCAGCACTGATGATAAAATGGAATAAGTTACAACAAATGGTTTTGGAAATAAACAATGAAACATTAGTATATCTACAACAAAGATGTGTTTAAAATAACAATGAGAAATCCAGCAAGAGTTTTTTGCAAAAAAATTTGAAAATTGGAAGAAATCAATAATTTTCTAGAAAAAAATCCATAAAACTCACTTGTGAAAATATAGAAAACACAAATAGTCCTAAAACTGTTAAAGGTGTTAAATCACACTTATACACCAACACACACGTGGACACTCAGATACACACACACACACTCAGTCTTTACAGTTGTTGAGGAACTGATCCTGCTGATTTTTGTTTGTGCTAAAGCTGACTTGTGTAATTTGTTTCATTGTGTATTATTACAATTTTGTATTGTAAGCTCATCTCTAGCTGCATTAAACAAAAAAAAAAAAAAATTTTTTTTGAATGGCTTCTTGTGCAACCTAAGTTTAGAATCTCTTCCTCCAAACTGATTTTGTATTCGCATTGTCAAATGTTCCAGACGAATTATCAGTCCCAAAGCAATTTACTGCTTTAAACTTTTTCTCATGGAGTTTCCTGAACCTGAAAAGTATACATTTGAACTGGAAATCTAGGTGAGGCCAAGTCTATGTAAAACAATTCTTGGAAAGGATTTTTGCCTTTAAGTCACAGAGTCAAAGTATAAATAGTCAATAAATAAAATATTTTAATGCTCCAGTGGGTTGATATTTCCATCCAGTCCATCATTTTACTGAAGATGTAGCTTTTCTATCATCTTACATTCCTGCCAATTTCTTGACTTTGGATTTTCTGAATCATTCAGGCAGTGTGTGTTCACTCTTAAAATCAGTGATGTGCTGCAGCTGGCTTACACTGACTTGTGAGAGCAGGTTGTATACATGTCTCCCACTTCCACATTTATGACATTACATTGATAGTTTGAAATCATCCATGGTGGAATTATTTATAGAAACCAGCAGATGCTAAAAGTCAGAAACCTCCCCACCCCCCTAGAAATTCTATTGTTAAACATTTACCAGGAAACCACTGATTCAAACCAATGCGAAGGCAATGAAAAATTGTGAATTCACCAGGAGATCATTAGTTTTACTACCCAGAGAGAAAGCCAAAACAGACACTCTTCCTGGTTATTATCCCATGAATGTGATTGGATTTCCCTTGTCCACACTTTCACTTAAGTTGCAGCCTTTGAGTGATCAGGTTTCATGGGGAAGTTCCCATTCTCGGCCTCTTGATGAACATAAAACCTCATCTCTTCTCTCTGAGTAGTTTTTAAAACCCCATCCCCGTGATCATTCCTCTGTACTAGCAAACCACCCTTAGGACAGCCAAGACATCTGCTGCAGCTAATTGCTCTGTTTTTCAATTTCCTCTTTAATTTTGACCCCGGAGGATTGTCTTTTCAAAAGTAACTTTGCATTCTAAAATATTATTAGTATGTTTTTTCCAACATTTTCCAGGAGTTTCATAGCAAAATGGTTTTCATTTTGTCTAGTCCACAAAATTGCCATGAAGAGAAACTTTCATCCAATCTTTAAATTATAAAAGTTTTAATAATGTTACCAAAAGTGCAGAGAAAAAGAGCAATTTACAACAAATGAAACTTCACTGTAATTTTTATTTTGAAGTCAGAAGTTCTTGTGCCTTCTTATACGTTAGAACTCAAAGGCTGTTATAATTTTTTGACTATGAAAACTATTATGATAGGCAAATTTGAGACGCATTTGTGTAGCTTGTGGCTTTTTTACTTATTAAACTTCACAAATTGAGTGTTTGCAAAGTTTTGTTTTCACTTTTACATATGAAACTTCTACATAGCAATCATAACAGACATAATATTTTGCAATTATTTTCAGGGCTCACAGAATTATAAGCAAGTTTCCCCTCTTGGATTTCATAATGCTTTACAGAGAAAGTATATTATGATTTATTTGATTATTTCAACACTGTCAGATGGTTAAGTTGCTTTCAATGTTTTAATATCGCAAATAAAATCACACCAAAATATATCATGCCTATGAATTCCATATCTGAGTCATTTCTTGGGATACTTTTTCCAAAGTGATTTTCTTATTGGCTTATTAATGTGAAGACATCTACTGTCGAGTCGATTCCGACTCATAGTGACCTCATGTAACAGAGTAGAACTACCCCCATAGGGTTTCCTAAGCTGTAACCTTTAGGGAACCAAAATACTGACTTGAATATATCCCACCTGAATTTGGAGACCGTCTCAAGAATAGATTTGATGCACTGAACACTAATGGCTAGACGAGCTGTGGGATGACATCAAGGACATCATACGTGAAGAAAGCAAGAAGTCATTAAAGAGATGAGGAAGAAAGAAAAGACCAAAATGGATGTCAAAAGAGATTCTGAAATTTGCTCTTGAATGTAGAGTAGCTAAAGCAAATGGAAGACGTAAAAGGGCTGAACAGAAGATTTCAAAGGGCAGCTTGAGAAGACAGAGTAAAGTATTATAATGAAATGTGCAAAGACCTGGAGTTAGAAAACCAAAAGAGAAGAACACCCTAGGTATTTCTCAGACTGAAAGAACTGAAGAAAAAACTCAAGCCTCGAGTTGCAATTTTGAAGGATTCCAGGGGAAAAATACTGAATGATGCAGGAAGTATCAAAAGAAGATGGCGGGAATACAGAGTCACTGTACCAAAAGAATTGGTCAATATTCAACAATTTCAGGAAGTAGCACATGATCAAGAACCTATGGGACTGAAGGAAGAAGTCCAAGCTGCACTGAAGGCATTGGCAAAAAACAAGGTTTCAGGAATTGATGGAATACCAATTGAGATGTTTCAACAAACGGATGCAGCACTGGAGGTACTCTCTCGTCTATGCCAAGAAATTTGGAAGACAGCTACCTTCCCAACCAACTGGAAGAATCTATATTTGTGCCCATTCCAAAGAAAGGTGATGCAACAGAATGCGGAAATTATCAAACAATACCATTGATATGACACACAAGTAATATTTTCTGAAGATAATTAAAAAATGGTTGCAGCAGTACATTCATGGGAAATTGCCAGAAATTCAAGCCAGGTTCAGAAGAGGACTTGGAACAAGAGATATAATTGCTGATGTCAGATGGCTCTTGGCTGAAAGCATAGAATACCAGAAATGTATTTTATTGATTGTGCAAAGGCATTTGACTGTGTGGATCATAAATTATGGATAGCACTGTGAAGAATGGGAATTCCAGAACACTTAATTGTGCTTATGAGGAACCTGTACATAGACCAAGACAAGTCGTTGGAACAGAACGAGGAGATACTGCATGGATTAAAATCAGGAAAGCTGTGCATCAGGATTGTATCCTTTTACCATACTTATTCAATCTGTATGCCGAACAAATCATCCGAGAAGCTGGACTATACGAAGAAGACCGTGGCATCAGGATTGTTAGAAGAATCATTAACAAACTTTGACATGCAGATAAAACAACCTTGCTTACTGAAAGCAAAGAAGACTTGAAGCACTTACGGATGAAGATCAAAGACCATAACCTCCAGTATGGGTTACACCGCATCATAAAGAAAACAAAAGTCCTCACAACTGGACCAATAAGCAACATCATTATAAACGGAGAAAATATTGAAGTTCTCAAGAATTTCATTTTACTTGGAGCCACAATTAATGCCTATGGAAGCAGCAGTTCAAAAATCAAATGACATAGTTCAGTGGGCAAATCTGCTGCAGAAGACCTCTTTAAAGTGTTGAAAAGCAAATACGTCACTTTGAGGACCAAGGTGCACCTCACCCAAGAAGTGATATTTTCAATCACCTTATATGCATGTGAAAGTTGGACAATGAGTAAGGAAGACTGAAGAAGAATTGATGCCTTTGAATTATGGTGTTGGTGAAGAATATCGAATTTACCATGAACTGCCAGAAAAAGGAACAAGTCTGTCTTGGAAGAAGAATGGCCAGAGTGCTCCTTGGATGCCAGGATGGCAAGACTTTAGTCTCACATATTTTGCACATGTTATCAGGAGGGACCTGGAAAAGACAGCATGCTTGGTAAGGTAGAGGGTCAGAGAAAAAGAGGAAGACCATCAATGAGATGGATTGACACAGTGGCTGCAACAATGGGCTCAAACACAGTGATGATTGTGAGGATGGTGCAGCACCAAGCAGTGTTTTGTTTTTTACACAGGGTCACTATAAGTTGGAATCAACTATGGCACCTAACAACAACAGTCTTTAGGAGAGCAGATTGTCAGTTCTTTTCTCCTGTGAAGTGGCTGGTGGGTTCGAACCCGATAATATTGGAAGCCTCCCTGGCTTCCTGCAAGTAACAAGTTACATCTAGAGAAAAAATCAAAAGAATGACTTAATCATTCAACGTTACTAAGGTTTCATACTTTTAATAAAAGAAACAATATCGGGTCTTTTGAGAAGTTTTATTTTGTTTGTTTGATTTTCTACTTCTTTTTCTCCCCCTCAGAAGGAACAGCCTGTCAGGTCTTTTTCGGTCAAAGATAAACTTTCTTTTATTTTCCCATTCAACCCTGAGTTCTGCTGCCTGGTAAAAATAAGATCTACCATCTGCGGAGAGCATTTCCTCTCATCCCCCAGACAACCTGGCAAAAACAAACTGAAGTAACTGAAAAAGAGAGTTTCCTAGAGGAGCGCAAACCAGGTCTGAAAGAGGATCCAGGAGCCATTTCCTGAGGAGAAGATAAGAACTGATCATTTTCAGCCTAGAAAAGTATAAGGGAGATTTCTTAAACTTTTATTAAAAAGTGCTTTCATGTCTGAGAGGCATATTTCAGAAGGGGTGCTTTCACTGAACCATGAGTTCAGAAAAATGCTATTTAAAAGGCCCTTTCTAACTGTATGGTTTTATGAAGATGGAAAGCACAAGGATTCGCTGGTTCAATTTCTCAGCTTGGTTGGACCCACACAAGTAGTTTATCAGGTAAAACAGTGAACAGTGAACAGTGAACATTTAGCTCAAGTTCAGTGGTAGGTAGTTTAGGCTGGGCTCAGCTGGCTTTTCAATTCTGTTCCATTGATCTATGTGTCTGTCATTGTACTAGTACCAGGCTCTTCTAGCTATATAGTAGATTCTGAGATCGGGACGTATGAGGCCTCCTACTTTGTTCTTTTTCTTCAGTAGTGTTTTGCTTATCTGGGGCCTCTTTCCTTCCCATACAAAGTTCATAATTAGTTTTTCCATGTCATTAAATAATGCCATTGGGATTTGGATTGGGATTGTATTTATCTATAGATAGCTTCGGGTAGTATTGACTTTTTTACAATGTTAAGCCCTCCTATCCATGAGTATGATATGTTTTTCCCATTTATGGAGATCTCTTTGGTTTCTTGCAGCAATGTTTTGGTGTTTTCTTTGTGTTAGTCTTTTATGTCCCTGGTTAGAGTTATTCCTAAGTATTTTACCTTTTGGGGGCTATTGCAAATGGTATTGTTTTCCTGATTTCCTTTTCTGGGTTCTATGTTAGTGTAGGGGAATCCAACAAATTTTTGTATGTTGATCTTTTACCCTGCCACTTGGCTGAATCTTTCTATTAGTTCCATTAATTTTCTTGTAGAATCTCTGGGATTTTCTACTTATATGATCATAATCACTGAGAATAGGGATAATTTTACTTTTTCTTTACCAATTTAGATGCCTTGTATTTCCCTTTTTTGCCTTATTACTCTGTGTAGGACTTCCATTATAACACTGAAGAAGAGTGATGATAAAGGGCATCCTTGTCTGATTCCCGTTCTCAAGGGGAATGCTTTCAGTCTTTCTCCATTGAGAATAATGTTGGGTATTAGTTTTATATATATGCCCTCTATTATGTTGAGGAATTTCCCTTCTGTTCCTATTTCTCTGAGAATTTTTTTTTTTCTTTTATCAAGAATGAGCGTTGGATTTTATTAAATGCCTTTTCTGCATCTATTGATATGATCATGTGGTTCTTTTCCTTTATTTATGTGGTGGATTATGTTGATTTATTTTCTAATGTTGAACCATCCTTGCATACCTGGTATGAATCCCACTCGATCATGATGTTTTTTTTTTTTTTTTTTGATATGCTGTTGGATTCTATTGGCTAAGATTTTGCTGAGAATTTTTGCATCTATATTTATGAGGAATATTGTTCTATAATTTTCTTTTATAGCAGTGTCTTTGTCTTGCTTTGGTATCAGGATTATGCTGGCTTCATAGAATGATTTTGTTCTGGAATAGTTTGAGTAGAATTGATGTCAGCTCTTCTCTGATCGTTTGGTAGAATTCTCCAGTGAAGTCATCTGGCCCAGGGCTTTTTTTGTTGGGAGTTTTTTAATGACTTCCTCAATTTCTTCTTTTGTTATGGGTCTAATCTTAATTATTTCCTTTCTTCTGGTGACTGTGAGCTTCTTTTGCTGCTCTTTTTCTGTTTGTTGAAGTTGTAGGGCTAAGGTATTGATTTTGGCTCTTTCTTCTTCTTTGATGTGTGTATTTATTGCTATAAATTGACCTCTGAGCACTGCTTTTTCTGTGTCCCAAAAGTTTTGGTATGTTGTGTTTTCATTATTGTTTGAGTCTAGAAATTTTTTAATTTCATTTTTTATTTCTGTTATTATCCAGTGGTTTTTAAGCAGTGTGTTATTCATTTTCCAAGTATTTGATTTTTTTCTTGTTCTTCCTGTTATTGATTTTTAATTTTATAGGGCTATGATCAGAGAAGATGCTTGTATTATTTCAGAGTTTTTTAATTTACTGAGGCTTACTTTGTGTCCTAACATATGGTCTATTCTGGAGAATGATCCATGTGTGCTGGAAAAGAATGTGTACTGTGCTGTTGTTGAGTGGAGTGTTCTGTATATGTCTATGAGATCAAGTTGGTTGATTGTATTGTTTAGATTTTCTGTGTCTTTGTTGAGTTTCTTTCTAGTTGTTCTGTCCTTCATTGAAAGTGGTATGTTAAAGTCTCCTAATATTATTGTGGAGTTGTCTATTTCTCTTTTTAGTTCTGTTAGAGTTTGTTCTTATGTATTGTGTAACTCTTTCATTTGGTGTATAGATAATTTACTATGATTTTGTCTTCTTGGTGGATTGACCCTTTAATTATTAAATGATGCTTTTCCTTGTATCTTATACTGGCTTTTGCCTTAAAATCTATTTTATCAGAGATTAATGTTGCCACTTCTGCTCTGTTTTGATTATCGTTTGCTTGGTTTTTTTTCATCCTTTTATTTTTATCTTATTTTTATCTTTGTGTCTAAGGTGTGCCTCTTGTAGGCAGCATATTGATGGGTTATGTTTTTTTATCCATTCTCACACTCTCTGTCCTTGAAGTGTGCATTTTAAAAATTTACATTCAGTGTAACTCAATAAAATTTACCACTGTCATTTATTTTTGTGTGTGTGGTGTTGATGGTTTCTTCGTTCTGTATACTTTTCCAGGCTGAGTTCTTTTTTGTTTACTGATTTTCTTTTTATTTCTTTCTTAGCTGCTGATTTTGTATTTACTGAGTCTTTATGATTTTCTTTTTCTATATTTTGGTAGGAGAGTTTATTAATCTTCTTTGTGGTTATCCTGAAATTTACTTTTATCTTCCTAAGTTTACAACTGTCTGTTATATCATACTATTGTCTTGACTTCCTCTCCAAATGAAAGTTCTGTAACTACTTCATCTATTTTCCCTTTTTGTTTTGAAGTTGTTGTCATTTACAGATTGACATTCTCATTCCCTGTTTTCAGTCTTGTAGCTTTATTTTATTTTTGAGAATTCTTTATTTGAGTTGGTATTATGATGATGTTGTCATGTGTCTTAATCTCAGGTTGTTTGACATTGTTGTTTCTCTATCCAAAGGACTCCCCTTTAATATTTCTTGTAAGGTTGGTCTGGATTTTACAAATTCCCTTAGTTTCTGCTTATCTGGAAATGTCAATTTCACCATCATATTTGAGAGACAGTTTTGCTATATAGATAATTCTTAGTTAACTTTTTTTTTTCTTTCTGGGTTTTATATATGTCATCCCTGTGTGGTTTCTGCCAAGAAACCAGAGCTTAATCTTATTGGTTCCCCTTTGTAGGTAACGTTTCATTTTTCCTAAGCTGCTGTCAAGATTCTTTCTTTGTCCTTGGTTTTAGAAAGTTTGATTAGGATATATCTTGGTGATTTTCTTTTGGGGGTTTATTCTATATGGGGTTCATTGATGTCATCCCTTGTTGGTCAGGTGGGTGAGGGGGTGGATGGCAGGATGTGTTGGGTGGTGGGGGTGAGAGTGTGTGGGAATGTGCTCATTGCCACTCATTGGGGGTGGGGTGAGTGGGTGGGCGAGCACATGGGAACACAGTCAACGCTGCTCAACTCATCAGGGGGTGGAGGTGCAAGTGGGCTAGTACATGAGTACATGGGTGTGGGGACACCTCCACTTGCTAGGTCAAGGAAGTGGGGGAGGTGAGTGACTGGTGGACTATCATACAGGTGCACACTCACCATCACTCACTGGGTTATGAGGGGGAAAAAAGAGAGGAAGACAAGGAAGAGCGTGAGTGTGTGGTCATCACTGCTCCCCAGGTTGGGGAGGGAGTGATTCGCGGGCAGGTAAGTGTGCAATGGGATGTTTACTGCCACTCATCTGATGGACAGGGGGGTGATGGATGGGCTAGGAGGGGAGGAGGGATAACATTGTGGTCCCCAGTCAGGCAGGGTGACCGAGGTATGGGATTTTCTACTGCTTTAGATCAGGAGGGTGGAGGTATGGGGAGTGTAGATGGTCAGTAGATGTGAGTATCTGGGTTATTCCCATTTGCAGTAGCTTGCAGTTGGGACCTGCTGCCACCTAAGTGTTAGGAGAGGGAGGACTGCCCAGAGTCCGGTTGGGTGGGTGGCCTCCCTCTGAGGCTCTATGGGCTTATTGCTTCCTGCATACCACCCAGCCTAATGGTCAGGCTTTGCTGATCCTGGCTTCTTCCTTGTTCTGTGCATGACTGGCTCCCTGGGCTTCTTGCCCTCCTTTTTGTGTTTTCCCTCCTTAGATCCAGGTCATGTTCCGTTCACCTTGATTCCACCTGGTGTATCTACATAGTTTCTCTGTCTCTTATTGGGAATGTCATGAAGTCACCGTCCTGTACTCTTTATCCTGGGTTGCTCCTGGCTTTGCCTCAAGATAGCCATGCTGAGACAGGACTGCTGGCAGAGCACCTTCACTCCATGTCACTCCTCATTTGCTGTGTTTATTCAATTTCTTCTTCCAGTCAGTGTTCAATTCAATTCTTTGGTCTTCCTTTTGATGTTCAGGGTTCTAGGATTGTTATTTGCAGTTGTTTCTCTTGGTTTTTCAGGTTTTGCTGTAGAGGGACGTCATGGTGTGTCTGACTAAGATGCCATCTTGGCTCCTCCCTCCCAGATTGATAATTTTTGAGTCAATAAAACTCATTTAATAGAAAATATGAAAAACACTAAGAAATACATGTACTTATCTAGCAGATCTGATATTAGCATTTTTTTAATATTGTACTTTGGGTGCAAGTTTACAGCTTAATTAATCTCTCATACAAAATTTTTATGTACAAATTGTCATGTGACATGTGACACTAGCTGCAGTCCTTACAATGTGACAGCACACTCTCCCTTTCCACCCTGGGTTTCCCATGTCCTTTCAACCAGTTTCTGTCCCTTCCTGCCTTCTTATCCTGCCTCTGGACAGGAGCCATCTATTTGGTCTCGTGTATCTGCTTGAACTAAGAAGCACACTCTTCACAAGTATTATTTTATGTTTTATAGTCCAGTCTAATCTTGGTTGGAAGAGTGTTCTTTTGGAATTGTTTTAGTTCTAGCTTAACATAGCATCCAGAGGCCGTGGCCTCGGGAGTCCCTCCAGTCTCAGTCAGACCATTAAGTCTGGTCTTTTATGTGAGTTTGAGTTCTGTTCCACCCTTTTCTCCCACTCAGTCAGGGACTGTCTATTGTGTTCCCTGTCAGGGCGGTCATTGGTGGTAGCTGGGCACCATCTAGTTCTTCTGGTCTCAGGCTGATGGAGTCTTTGGTTTATGTGGCCCTTTTTGTCTCTTGGGCTAATATTTTCCTTGTGTCTTTGGTGTTGTTCATTCTCCTTTGCTCCAGGTGGGTTGGGACCAATTGATGTATCTTAGATGGCTGCTTGCAAGCTTTTAAGACCCCAGACGCTGCTCACCAAAGTGGGATGCAGAACATTTTCTTAATAAACTTTGTTATGCCAATTGACTTAGATGTTCTGCAAAACCATGGCCCTCAGACCCCAACCCCAGCTACTGTGTCCCTCAGAGTGTTTGGTTGTGTTCAGGAAACTTCTTAGCTTTTGGTTTAATCCAGTTTTGTTGACTTCCTCTGTATTGTGTGTTGTCCTTCCCTTCATCCAAAATTCTTGTCTACTATCTAGTTAGTGAATTCTCCTCTCCCTCCCTCCTCACCCTTGTAGCCATCAGAGAATGTTTTCTTTTCTGTTTAAACCTTTTATCGAGTTCTTATAATAGTGGTCTCATATAATATTTACCCTTTTGCAGCTGACTAATTTCACTCTTCATAATTCTCTCCAGATTCATCCATATTGCGAGATGTTTCATGGATTCTTCATTGTTCTTTATCATTGTGTAGTGTTCCATTGTGTGTATGCATGTATGTAAAGTGGGGCTTTACCAAGTTTAATGCTGATGAGTTTGAAGACATGGTGGCTGAAAAATCCTCATCCCAGACGATTGTGGGGTTAAACACATCTCCAATCATGGCCCCTTGGACAAGTGGCAGGCCCTGTGTTCATGAGGCCCTTGGCAGCACTGCCTTGTCTGACCAGTGCCTACCAATAAATTGACCTTCCTGTCTCTATGTTGCCCACCAATAAACTGAATTTCCTGTCAAAAAAGAAAAAAAATCAAAACTGCCCTGATATTAGCATTTTTATGTTAGATTTTTATTTCCCAGGGAGGAAAATAAAACACATTGTTCCACTGAAGTGCATATATTTTGACCTTGCCTTTTTCTAGATTCTAGAGAAATCATTACTTGTTTAACTACATTAGTTTCCTGAAATTATGTGTCTGTTTGAAAGGGCATCATTTATAGAATCTATGTCTCACAGTGATGCCAGTTGCACATTGGTGCTGACATATCCTGGCTGAGAGTAATTAAAGATGCTGGTCTCAGCATATTGTGAATTCACCTACTCTGGAGCAGCTATTTATCTCCTATAGAGGCCTCTCAAGGGCATGTGTTTATAAAACACATGCCTGATTCTCTATTATTTGGATTATATTTGTTAGTTATTTTCACTCTGTAACTGTTAAGCCAGCTATTTAATATTTACAGATGTAAGCTTCAAAATTATTTAATAAGCCTGTGTTGATGAATTCTTATATAGCCATGCTTCTTTTCCTTGTCTCTTCTGTTTTCTGCAGGTATAATTTGAAGCAAAGAATTATGCTTCAGTATATTTGCACCCTGTCTAAATGCAACAGCTACAAATCTTGAAAATCAAGTGATTTTTTCAGATCATGAGGAATTGAGAAACAATAAAGTGAGTTACATGTAGAGATTCTAATTATACAGTACCTTATTCTCCTTACACGATACCATCACTCTCTATTTTCAAAAGGTTTAACTCGTTGGTTAACTTAATCCTTTAAACACTTGCAAAACTATTTTCTACTCAGCTCTCCTAATTTTCTCTCCATATGAAAATATTTATTTGACATGGATGATTGGATCAACAGAAAAGGACAATGGCAAAGATAGACTCAAGTGAGTCAAAATCAAATCATTTCAATCTTAGGGTGCCAATCAACTTTAGAATGCCCTTGGATTAACATGAGTAAAATGCTGATATTTCAAACTGCCAAGGATATTAAAATGGAACAAGAGCTATCAAATCAAGGCCAGGATCATTTTTTTCACACTCTGATTACCTGACTAAAATGTCTGAAATTCAGAAACCACTTGTTTCATGATGAACTTGTTTCCTGGAAATTTTTTTTTTTTTAAACCCTGTATCTTTTAAATGATTCCTATTTTCTCTTGGATTATATTTTAAAATAAAAAATGAAAATATTTTCATTACTATATGTAATAAGTTATATAAAACAAATGCAAAATGATATTTAATAGGAATTAATTTTTGATAGTATATTGACTATACTTTTCATTAGATATCCATATTCCCAGTAATAGCAGTAGTAATAATTGTTTCTTTCAAAATAGAACAAGATTAAATAACTGAAAAGGAAACATTGTAGAAAATGAGACACTGTGCATACTTTATATCTGTTGTTCTCACTATAGAAATGATCATCTTTAAAGCCTTACAGATTTGGATTTGGGAAAATTTGTTAGCAAATTTGAGGATTTTTTTTTTTTTCATGTCTATCCAAACAACATAACGTAGTGGAAGGATCAAGTGTTTGGAAATCGACAAGACAATTTCAAACCCTGTCTTGGCCTGTGACTTTGGAGCTCTCTGAGCCTCAGTTTTCTCATCTTTAAAATAGAGATATTACTACCTCATAAGGTTGCTATGAGACTTGAAAACAAGATTGTATTTAAAGCGCCCTGAACAGAAGCTGGGGTATAATGAATGGTAACTACAATTAATAAATAAGGCACTGGTAGTTCAGTGGCAAAATTTTGCTTTCCATATGGAAGACCTGGGTTTTTTTCCCAACCAATGCATCTTATGCACAGCCACCGCTCATCTCCGTTGAGGTTTCTGTGTTGCTGTGATGCTGAATAGGTTTTTGCAGAGCTTCCGGACTAAGACGGATTAGGAAGAAAGGCCTAGTGAGCTACTTCTAAAAATCAGCCAATGAAAACCCTACGGATTGTAATGGTCAGATCCGCAACGGCTCATGGGGATGGCCCAGGACAGGGCAGCATTTAGTTTCATTGTATATGGGGTCACCATGAGTTGGGGCCAACTCAATGGCAGCTAACAACAACACCTTTACTAGTATATCTGTATTGGCTTGTATGTGTATGTGTTTTACATCAGCAATTTATTCTTTAGACAATATGAGTTTCTGGGACTGCTTATACTCTTCCAAGAGCTGATGTTTTCCCTCTTGTGGCTTACACCCGTTGAAAAAATGGTGTTCATTGCATCTTTATTTTATCAGTGAATATTTATTTTGTGTCTAACTAGAGTTAAGATACTGTGTTAGACACTGAGGCAGCCACAGGCATGAGTCAGATTTAGAGTCTATCTTGACAGACTTCGAGTACAATGAGAGAGATAATATACATACAAATATAACTCTCATACCAAGTGTCAGACACTGTCAGACAAAATGTCAAGGATAGTCAAAGCAGAGGGGAGGATACTTGCCATTTGGTGTAGAGATTGGAAGGTGTCTGGGTTTATGGATGAAGGCATTTGAGTGTGAACTTGAAGTAAAGTTAAGATTTGAGCCTGGGTCACTGGAGACAGGGGGATTCCAGATAGTGGACATAATATGAGTAAAATCAAATAATGTAAATAATATAAACTGTACAGCGTCTATTACCAGTTCCAGTACCAGCTGCTGTCTAGTTAACTCCAACTGATGGCTACCCCTTGTATGTCAGAGTAGAAATGTGTTCCATAGGGTTTTCAGTGGTTGATTTTGGGGAAGTAGGTCATCATACCTTTCTTTGGAGGTGCCTCTGGGTGGAATCAAATCTTCAACTTTTATAACATTTCCATTAATTGCCAAACATATTAACTGTGCTCCACCCAGGGACTATTAACTATGCCTAATTTACCTGATATTAGGATGCAAGGAAAAGATTAAAATGTTGGAAACGTAGACTGAGTTCAAACAGGAAAAAAAACCTTGAATACTGGGTAAGAAGTGTAGGTTTTTTCTTTCTATTCATTAAATATAGTGTTTATTTTGGTTTTTATTGACTCTTTTCTGCATATTCAAAATGACTCACTTAAAATGGCTCAGTGTCTTCCCTGGGCCATCTCACTGATATCATCTCACAATATCACAGAATTGTCTAGGCTCATGCTTTCCTTTGAATGTTCTTGGTTTGTCTTTCTTTATCCTCCTCTACTTCAGCATCCAGGCTCATTCTGTAGGTGCAGAACCAAGGTTAGAGATGTATATTGGCTATCACTCTGGGACCCTGAATGGGTCTGGGCCAATTTGTCTCCTTCTCTCTGGACATTTCATAAATACCATGCCAACGGAACCCACTGGCTAACTGAAAAGTAAAAGGCTAGAGATACTGAAAGACGGCCAGGAATATGTTGTTCTCAGCACAGCAAAAGGTGCAGGAATATGTGTTTGGAGAAAACAAAACAAAATACATTTGGTATAGTTCACCTCAGTGCTTTTGTTTTGCTTCCAAGAAGTGAATGATGTATTATTTTGCCAGCTTTAGATACCTCCTGCCAGACTTCAGGGTAAAGCAAAAAGACTTTTTTTTTTTTTTTTTTTTAAGCAGAAACAATAATGGCGTATGAAAAACACTTAGCTGTCCTACATGGGTATGAAAATCTGAGTCAACATCATTCTTTGTACATGTAAATTCAGAAGGTCACAGAGGACAAATTGAGAACACCAAGGGTACACAGGAATCATCTACTGCAGAGGAGCTCAACCTGATGGCTCACTGAAATCACTTGGAAGGCCTTTAGAGTCAGTGATGCTTGCGCCACACCAGAGAGGCAAACTCATTGGTTTAATAAGGAGGCCATTGTATACATGCCCCCATATGCTTATAAAGTGTCTTTGGGCTAATCAAACTGTTAAGAGCTCAACTACTTACTGAAAGATTGGTGGCTCGAATCCACCCAGAGGTGCCACAATAGAAAGGCTTGGCAATCTACTTCTGAAAAATCAGCCATTGAAAACCCCCTATGGAGCACAGTTCTACTCTGACACACACGGGGTCTCCATGAGCCAGAATCGTCCCAACTCCACAGCAATAGGTTTTGTTTTTTTCTTCTTCTTTTTAACTCTTATGAAGTCCAGCCAGGGTCAAGAGTCATTCATCCATTCTGAAGCCCCTTGTTTTCCTGTGCAAAATCCTCAAAGATGATAGAAATTTGATCACGCCACTTATTTGTAAAAAACCAGGACCTAGAGCACAATTCTCCAGAATCTCCGTGTTCTTTCTCCAGAGTTTGAAGATTTATTATCCTCGTATTTCTAACATTAAATTATTAATTCAGGTAGTCAGCTGACAGACATTTAAATGTCATTCACTCTTCTAGGTAAAGGCAATATAGCAAAGAACAAAATTGCTGCACTTAAGGAGCTAACAGTTGTTGATGGAAAGCAGAATAAGACACCTGCAATAAACATGAAGAAGAAAATGGGGAAATAAATCAAGAGTGATATGGGGTGGAAGTGACTTTGGGCACTTTTGAGCTAGGCACTGTGATAGATGCTCTATACTTGCTAGACACTGAGGAAAAGGAGGTTAAAAATAATTTCCTGATGTGATAGAGCTAGACTTGAAGGTTGAATAAAAATTACCAGGAAATAAATATGGAAAGGAATTTCAAGGAGAAGGATCCGTTTGTGCAGCAAATTAAAGAAGAGACTAGAAAAAATAGACTTAGATCAGATCATGAAGGGTGATGTATGCCCTGCAAATGGATTAATTGCTTTCCAAATATAGGAATGTTTCTCAAGTTTTATTATGTGTTTATCTTACTTGGGAAATGCATTAAGCTATAGATTTCCCAGCTCAGCCCCAGGATTTCTGATCTAGTGATTCTGATGGTCTGCACCACTTTGAGAAATACTGCTTGAGGTGATGGTAAAGTAACAAAGAAATTTAATGTGGGGGAAAGCATTTGATTTTCATGTTGCAAAAATTAATGCTGGAAGATGTATGGAAGATGTATTGGGAGGAAGAATGATATATTTGATAGGGAAGTTATGGCAGTACTGGAAGACAGAGATAATGAGGGCCTTTACTAGGACAGTGGTGGAAATGAATGGAAACTAGGAAATGGGTATTTAAAATATTTAAAAGCTTGAATTGACATGTGACAGGACTTAGGAATAGAGTTAACAGAAGGAAGAAAGAGAATGGAATGTAAAATTATTTGCAGACATCTGATTTGCAAAATCAGATGGAAGGTATTGTCAGCAAAAAATTAGTTCAGACTTGGGCACGTATAGTTCTAAACAAGGTTCAACTTCACGTCAGTGCAATTGTACATGTTGGTGTGCATCTTGACAGAAGCTTTCCAGAGACATTGACTTGAGAATCATCAGTGTAATACTTGGAGCTCATTAAGGAGCCCAAGAAGAAATGATGGGAGGAATAGAGAGTATGAAAAGGAGGGAGGACTTTCAAGAAATAAATGCCCAATTGTGAGAGATGCCCAAAGAGGCTGAGTAAAGTATTTTGAAGCGGGCAATTTAAAAACACCTGGTGAAATCAATGACAACAGTAGGGTAATAACTTGATTTTTGTGAATTGGCACTTGAAAGATTAGAGGTGGCAACAAATATCATATGTCTATAGCTAGGAATGAGAATTCTTCATGCACACACACACCCTTCTGTTGCCTATTTAAAAAAAGCATCCTTCTTTTGTATACACTTGAGAGACTAAAGTATAAAGAATATAAGTAGAATGAAGGAAAGAAAATTTGAACAATGGAGCTAATTCTCATGATCCAATAGAATAATATGCATTTGTATAAGAAATTTATGGATTTACAAAATTGGTTTGAGATACTCAAAAAGAAAGGGAGTAACTAATCTGCAAGCTTATTTTCAATGCTCCCACTTCCAGTTTTTATTCTTGATCAAATTAAGAGGAAAAAAAACTGTATTAATTTCAGATATATAAGGAAAAGCCTTCCATAATTTTTTCTGAATGATTAGAAATTTTTAGAGAAGAGAAAAATAATATTGGAGGATATATTTAAAATATCTCAGCAAGAACAAGCACAAATATTCAGAATGTCTTTGGAATATTATTGCCAAAGTTTCTATAAACTTTAGCATGTCCAACATTTTCACATCTTGACTCTGGTTCCCAATGATAAGCTTCAGCAAGATTTACTTTTCTAGCTGGATCTCTCCAGTTTTGGTCTGAGAACAGAGGCAAACTAGTTTGGGCATTTTCTATCATCTCCCTGTATTTTTATAGTAGATTATATCCTGAAAGGACTAGGGAACTACTCTCCAATGGAAGCATAATGTGAACCATGACTTAGAAGTCACATTTAACAGGTAAAAAGAAACAAACAAACCTAAATTTAATAATATATTTTGTTTAGCACGTTATATCCAAATTATTAACATTTTAACATACAATCAATATAAAAGTTATTGAAATTTTTCCATTATTTTTGTCTTTCAAAAGCTTCAAAATATAATGCCTATTTTACATTGACAGCACATCTAAATTCTTGCAATCCACATTTCAAGTGCTCAATAGCCACCTGTGGCTAATGGCTGCCATATTGGAGAAGCCAACTTAGAGTATTTGCTGTGCAGTGTGTCTGCTATGTATAACCCAAACTGAATAGTATAATTACATAGTTAATTTTCACCTAAGTTAAAATGTTCATTTCTGCTATTTTACTGTAAAATACCCCAAATGTGAGTAGCTGATGTGACAAGATTGTTGTTGTTGTTAGCTGGCACTGAGTTAGCCCCAATTCATGGTAACCTCATGAACGACAGGATCAAACCATTGTGATCCATGGGGTTTTCACCGGCTGATTTTCAGAAGTAGATCTCCAGGCCTTTCTTTCTAGTCTGTCTTAGTCTGGAAGCTAGGCACTGTGATAGATGCTTTATACTTCCAAAACCTATTCAACATCATAGCAACATATAAGCCTCTGCTGACAGAAGGTGGTGGCGCCACTTGAGGTGCGTTGGCCATTATTGAATCTGGGTCTCCCGTATGGAAGGCAAAAATCCTACCACTGGACTACCACTGCCCCCTGTGAAAATATTAGTCTTTAAGAATTTGTTAATTACTTAGAAAAGAGTTACTTAGCATCTATGGTATGCCATATTCTTATTAGAGTTTTGGATGTAGGGGTAAATAAGACACATTTTATTCCTACAAAAGAATGTACATTCTAGTGAAGAAGATAAAACTTATGTACAGTCCTTGATTTGAACACAGGAAATGGAAAATGGCACATTAGTAATCTGTTGCTTCCAAAATTATATAATAGCGGTTTAGACTCAAGTACACTGCATAGTTGGCTCATATTTGGCAAGAGTCAGAATGGTTGTGAAGATGACAAACCATGAACAGGGCTTCAAAGTATGAGTGGACTTCGGATTAGCAGAGAATGGAAAGAAGGGCAATCTAGCTTCAGGGAACAAAACTAATAAAATCATGGAAATGCGAATGAGTATGGCAGGGAAAGTGAACAGAAAGGAAGTCAGCTGCATGAAGTGGAACATTAATGAAAGAAAAATAAGATACTAAACATGGCAAAGGATTGGAAGAAATGGACATTTTCCTTGCCTTGAATGGAAACCTATTGTAATACTGTTCATAAAAGACTGCACAGAAAATTATAATGTGGAAATTTTCAAGCACTGTTCCCCTGAATAAACTCATGACAGAAAAATCTCCTGCCAAAAGCAATACACTTTAAAACAAATAAATATCTTTGAAAATTTCTTAAGTACAGCAGGAGGCAACTGTATATTTATCCCACCTTCATTGGTTTTATATTATGGTACAGAAGATAACCTAGAGATACAATTTACAGTAGCTTCAACTTTCTGGAAGGCAATTTGTTACTTCATTCCAAGACCTGAAAAAATGTTGTTAACTTTTTACTAAACATTTCCATTTCTGTAATTTTTCTTTAAATAAGGAAATAAACACAGAAATCCACACTGAAAAATATTCTCAGATATTCGCAGTATTTATAATGATAACAAAGTTGAAACACTTAATGACCAACATTTGGATATTAATTAAATATATTTTGGCCTACTAATACAATGCTATTATGAAAATAAGCATCATGTTTTCAATGAATATTAGATTATACTGGGAAATAGTATGATTTAAAAAAAATTATTGAAATACAAAGAGGCACATAAAATTGCACAAATCATAAAGGCACAGCTGAATGAATTTTTACAACAATGTTTACACTCATATAACCAATGCCCACATCAAGAAAAAAAATAATACCAGCATGCCAGAAGCCCCTCTTATGCCCCCTTCATCCTGACTTCTATCAGCATAGATTACTTTTTTCTTGTTTTTCAAGATTTTATAACTGAAATTATGCAGAATATACTCATTTGTGCCTAGTGTTTTGATTAATATTATATTTTTCAAATTGATTCATGCTGTTGTATATGGTTTAGTTTGTCAATTCTCATTGCTGTCTAGTATTTCATTATATGAACATTGATAACTTCATTTAGTCACTCTACTGTTGAAGGACATTTGGATCATTTTCAGTCTGAGCTATTATGAATAATCCTGCTAGGAACTTCTTTTGCACGTCTTTTTGTGAATTATAGACACATTTCCATGGGCGCATACGTGTAAGAATGATACTACTAGGTCACAGGGTATGGAGACTTGACAGCAGTGGTGTGTTTGGTTTTCTTGGTAGGGTATGGATAAGTTAGGCTTTTGTAGCTATTGACAATAGTTTTTCTAAGTGGTTATATCCATGTTATTCCCATTGGTAGTGCACGAGGGTCTTGGTTCCTCCGTATTTTTGCGATAGATTTGCTCTCATCCTATTTTTCTTTTTAGCTAATCTGGTGGCTCTTGTTGTTGTTAGTTCTCCTCAAGTCAGTTTGACTCAAGGTGACTCCATGTATGCAGAGAACTGCTCTATGGGGTTTTTAAGGCTGTAACCTTTCAGAAGATCACCAGTCTTGTCTTCCAAGGCTCCAGGTGGATTTGAACTGCTAACCTTTGGATTAGTAGTCCTGCTACCCAGGGCATTTGTGTTGCCCAGGGACTCCACATTCTGGTGGAAAGGAACTCATATTGTATTGCGGTTTTATTTTGAATTTCCCCTAATGTCTAATGAAGTTGATAACATTTTGATAACTCTATTAGCCATTGTGAAATCAGTCAAGTGAATTCCTGTTCAAGTGCTTTGCCCACGTTACTATTGAGGTGCCTGTTTTTTCCTTAATGATTTATATATTTTGAATGTAAGTTGTTTGTTGGATATATGTATTACAGTATTAGCATTGTTTTCTTTTTTTTCCTTCTAGGGCCTTTTTTTTTTACTTTTAAAATGATATTCTTTTGCATCAGTTATGTAGGACTGGATAATTGAAAAGACTCACAATTATTTTGCATACTCATGAAAATATCATGATTTTCTTTAAATATATTAAATATAAATTTTAATAAAATATGTTTTCTTTAAGTATGTAAAAATATGGTGAATTACATTCACATATTTTTTAATTTTAAACCACTTTTGCACTGCTGAAAAAATTGTGATATATTATTCTTTCTACTTATTTCTGAATTTAATTACTCTTCATTTGTGTACGAAATTTGAATTTAATTTGATGTGAGAAATTGGTCTGGAATTTTCTTGTCTTCTAATGTTTTTGTCAGGTTTTGTCACAGAGGTCATGTTTGACTTTTAAGGAGTTGGGACATGATCCCTCTTTTTTTAGTCTCTGTCGTGTTTGCAAAAGATTTCTTCCTTACTTGCTCAATAATTTTGCAGTTAAGCCATTTGGGCAACTTTTCTTTGTGAGAAGATTTTTAAGAACAGAATCAATTTCTTCAGAACATTTAGGATTACATAGAATTTTCATTTCTCTGTCTGTTTTTAGTAAATTGTGTTTTCATTGAAATTTGTCATTTTGTCCCCAAATTTTCAAATATATTGATAAAATGTTGTTCATAATATCTTCATTTTATCTTTTCAGTGTCTGAAAAATCTGAAGAAACATTCCCTCTTAAATTATTAATATTGGTAGTTTGTGTTTCCTTTGTTTTTGTTGACAAATATTGACTAGAGATACTGATACTGTTTTGGAAGGCAATTGAAAAAAAATATTTCATGAAAGTTGGAGTGATCAATTATGTCAATGCTGTTGATAGGCTGGGTAAAAGCTGAGGATTTACCGTTGACTTGGAGTGGAGTCATTAGGGACATGACCTCCTTCAGTAAAGTGTGGGGGTAAAAGATTGATTGCAGTGGGTTCAAGAGAAGGTACGAGATGTGAAAAATATAGGTAAATATATAAATATTTCTTTTAGAAGTGAAGTATAGGGCAATAGCTAGAGGGAATGTAGGTTGCGAGTTTCTTTTTTCTTTTTAGGTAAGAAATATACAGCTTATTTATATTCTGATGAATGATCCATTAGTAGGAAAATAATTTTGTGGAAGACTGAGATGTGGTGGGACCAATGAAGTAAATTAGGTACAGCAACATGCCAAGATCTCAAATCCAATTTATTTAGGAGCCAATAAACTTGTTTAGTTGAATGAATAATTAATGAATTTTGTCTCACATTTAATACAGCACCCTGAAGTCTGAAAACTCTCTTTCAGATATGATCACTGGTTACAGCTAGAGTAGCTTACAAATGCGTTACTGACTCAGAACAAAACCATCAAGGCTACTACAATTATTTTTAAAACTCTGGGTCTATGTATTCTACCACTGGCCACCAAGGCTCTGAATTTCTGATAAGGGCAAAGGAAATATTGGGAAATGTATAGCTGTGATGATTGTACAACATGAATACCATCATTAATGTCACTGAACCATACATGTAAAAAAATGTTGAAATTGGGTAGTCAGAACAGCCTGGTACTGGTAAACGACATATATGTTGACCAATGGAACAGAATTGAGAACCCAGATGTAAATCCATCCACCTATGGTCATCTGATCTTCAAAAAAGGCACGAAGTCCATCAAAAGGGGAAAAGACAGCCTTTTTGAGAAATGGTGCTGGCAAAACTGGATGTCCACCTGAAAAAAAATGAAACAGGATCCATACCTCATACCATATACAAAAACTAATTTAAAATGGATCAAAGACCTAAATATAAAACTAAAAACTATAAAGATCATAGAAGAAAAAGTAGGATCAATGCTGGCAGCCCTAATACAGGGCATTAACAGGATGCAAACCGTGACTAAAAACATACAAACACCAAAAGATAAGCTAGATAACTGGGATCTTCTAAAAATGAAACACTTAATGTTCATCAAAAGACTTCACCAAAAGAGTAAAATGAGAAGCTAGACTGGGAAAAAAATTTTGGCTATGACAAATTTGACAAAGGTCTAATCTCTAAAATCTACAGGAAAATCCAACAACTCTACCACAAAAAGACAAATAATCTAATTTAAAAATGAGCAAAGGAAATGAACAGACACTTCACCAAAGAAGACATTCAAGGGACTAAGAGGCACATGAGGAGGTGTTCGCAATCACTAGCCATTAGAGAAGTGCAAATCAAAACCACAATGAGATACCATTTCACCCCGGCATTATTGGCATGAGTCACAAAAACAGAAAATAAATGTTGGAGAGGCTGCAGGGAGATTGGAACTTTCATGCACTGCTGGTGGGAATGCAAAATGGTACAACAATTTTCGAAAACAATATGTAGCTTCCTTTGAAAGCTAGAAATCGAAATACCATATGATCCAGCAATCCCACTTCTAGGAATATATTCTAGAGAAATAAGAGCCATCACGTGAATAGACGTATGCAAACCAAGTTCATTGCAGCATTGTTCACAATAGAAAAAAGATGGAAGCACTCTAGATGTCCATCAACAGATGAATGGATAAACAAACTATGGTACATACACACAATGGAGTACCACGCAACAATAAAGAACAATGATGAATATGAGAAGAATCTCACAACATGGATGAATCTGGAGGGCATTATGCTGAGTGAAATAAGTCAATCACAAAAGGACAAATATTGTATGAGACCACTACTATAAAAACTCATGAAAAGGTTTACACACACAAAAAAGAAACAATCTTTGATGGTTACAAGGGAGAGAAGGGGCAGGGATAGAAAAACATGAAATAGACAATAGATAAGTGGTAACTTTCATGAAGGGTAAGACAGTACACAATACTGGGGAAGCTAGCACAACTTGTCCAAGGCAAGGTCATGGAAGCTCCATAGACACATCCAAACTCTCTGAGGGACTGACTTACTGGACTGAGGGCTATGGGGACCATGGTCTCAAGGAACATCTAGTTCAATTGGCATAACACAGTTTATAAAGAAAATGTTCTACATTCTACTTTGGTAATTAGCATCTCAGGTCTTAAGAGCTTGTGAGCAGCCATCTAAGATACTCCACTGGTCTCACCATTTTGGGAGCAAGGGAGAATGAAGAAAAACAATGACACAAGGTAAAGATTAGTCCAAAGGACTAATGGGCCACAAAAACCACAGCCTCCACCAGACTGAGTCCAGCACAACCAGATGGTGCCCAGCTACCACCACTGACTCTTCTGACAGGGATCACAATAGAAGGTCCTGGACAGAGCTGGAGAAAAATCTAGAACAAAATTCTAACTTACAAAAAGAGACCAGACTTACTGGCCTGACAGAGACTGGAGAAACCCCAAGATTATGACCCCTGGATACACTTTTAGCTCAGTAATGAAGTCATTCCTGTAGTTTACTCTTCAACCAAAGGTTAGACAGGCCCATAAAACAAAATGAGACTAAAGGGGCACACCAGCCCAGGTGGAAGGACTAAAAAGGAGGAGGGGACAGAAAAGCTGGTAATAGGGAACCAAAGGTCGAGAAGCGAGAGTGGACATGTCATGGGGTTGGTAATCAATGTCACAAAACCATATGTATACTAATTGTTTAATGAGCAGCTACTTTGTTCTGTAAACCTTCATCTAAAGTACAATAATAAATAAATAAATAAAGGTTAAAAAAGGAAATTCAAACGGCAAATGTATTCTTTCTTCACTCTAGCTTGTATTTGTAAGATTTAAACCTATTGTGTAACAGTGTGTTCATTTTTGCTGCTTTATAGTATGTCTTTTTATGACTATATCACAATATTTTTTTTTTCCTGAAGTTGTCAAATATCCTTGTACATGTCTCCATGTGTAAGAGCATTCATTTTTGCGGTATATAACCAGACGTGGATTTTTTCTGTTACAGGATACATGTATCTTTAATTTTACTTGAAATTGTTAAAATATTCTCTAAAGTGATTATTCTAATGTACACTCCCACCAGCAATGTACAAAAGTTCCTTTTGCTCCACATCCTCCCCAACATTTGTACTCTCAGATTTCAAATTTTTGCCCAATATGGTGGGTGTGATTTTAATTTGCATTTCCCTGACGATTATTGAGGTTGAGAAAATTTTCATATATTTATTGGTTTTTAAAATGTTATCTTCTATAACACGTCTTACTCTTTCTTCTTTATGACAGATTTTTTTAAAAAATGAGAACAACTGCTATGTTTCTATATAGTCTTTTTTTTTAATGTTCCTCAAATTATGTAGTTTCTTGGATCACTTTCTGTACATGTGCTTTCGATTGGCTACATCCTTGTTATAATACAGCACTGTGAATGAAACTCAGTATTCTTTACGTGATCTGAACAATGCAGAACAAATCATAGCTCTAGTCCCCTAATCTGGAGACTATACATCTATTATTAAGCTTAGATTTGCATTAGCAATTTCAGCTGCTTTGGTAGCAAGTTATAATTTATCCAATAGCACTGAAAGCCAGCGCTTGTTAAACTTGGTGGTATTCTTAAAGTGTGGTCTGAATAGGTGGGTTAATTTCTCCTATTCCCCAAGGTCAACTGACAGTTGTTACAGCCTACCTACGCATTTAGCACAATGGCTTTTAATATATTTGAGGCATAGGTATTTTTCCTCCTTGGTCAAGAAGAGGATTCTGCTAAGAGTAATCATTTTCCGGTGTGCAAAAATTGGACAAATTTTAAAAGAAAGGTAACTGAATCCCAATATGAAATTTCTCATGGCATGACATTTCATATGCCAAGGAAGTCAAGTATTTTAAATCAAAATCATTATTTTGAGTATGGCCATAGTGTTTACGTTCTCATTGAATATGTAAAAATAGCATTGAGGAAATATGTCTCATAGGTTGTAATTAGAAGCAATTTAATTTTTGATTCCCACACTTGCTTAAAGTTTACTCTGTAGGGTTAATTTTCCCCCACCCTGGATAAAATTCAAGAGAGTCCCATGATTATTGTGTTATTTTTCAGGTGTTAAAAGTATTTTGCTTAATTTATAGATCCATTAATAGAATAACCGAACTTTAACGTTCTTGATTCCAGCTTCATGTAAATTCCAGTCTGATCTTGCCACAGACCTCACTGGAAAAGGGCACAGATGGCAGGTTTTGTCTTTCCCCACCTTATGAATTACCTGTCCATCTGCATCTCCTCGACAGTGGTTTCTGGTCCCTTCAGGGCAAATTAGTGAGAGGAGATGAGGGTAGAAAAGGGGCAGGAAAGTTCTTTAAAAACCAATTGCCACAGAGACCTTATGTGTGTCAGAGTGGAACTGTGCTCCACAGGATTTTGCGAGGCTGATTATTTGGAAGTAGACCACCAGGTCTTTCTTCTGAGGCATCTCTGAGTGGTAGCAGCCAAGTGTGTTAATCATTTGCACCACCAAAGGAACACTTGGCTATATTTTTGTGAATGATTGTAACATTCCCTGGGCTTTGAACATATTTAAAGCTGACACTATCTTATGGGACACTTTCCTATTGCAGTTCCCTTAAGATGAATGATACACTCCCCATTTGTTGGCTGCTTTGTGGTGCACTTCCACACTGACCATCTCTCTGTTGGGGCCCAGTCGACCCTCTTGGGTAGAGTTTCTTCAAGGAGTTTCCAGCTGGATTTCTGTTATGTGCAGAGCCCACCTTTAGCTCATCTGCATCAGGATTGCAGTTATTTAAACTGCTACCTCCCTCTGAGGTGGAAATATGCTTCTGCTAACATCTTATTAACCTTTACTTTTCCAAGGCATAAAGGCATAAATTAGACCACTGCACAGTGTCCCACCCATTTTGCGAGTGTCCTGTAGAATCCTTTCTCTCAGTTTTGAGGGGAAGTGCAGAAATCCTTCTTGAAGGTTAATTTTATGTGTCAACACGGCTATGCTATGATTCTCAGTGGTTTGGCTGGATACCAGACTGGTTGCCATTCCATTAAGTAATGTAATGTCATGTAATATAGTGTGGTGTAATGTAATGTAATGCAATGTAATGCAATGCAATGCAATGCAATGTAATGTAATGTAACGTAAGGCAATCACTTTCTGTTATGTCATCTGATGTGATCAACCAATCAGTTGAATGGGGAGTTTCCTTGGGAGAAACTCCAGAATCTAAATGGATATTCTGGCAGAGCTTGCTCTCTCTCTCTCTCAACCCTGCATTCTCCTTGTCACCTGACCTAAAGATCTTAGGACAAAAACCTGCAGAGGTCTCTGACCCGCCACCTTGTGGTTGTTGTTAGGTGCCATTGAGTTGGTTCGGATTCATAGCAACCCTATGTACAATAGAACAAAACACTGCCTGTTCCTGCCCCATCCTCATAATTATTGCTATGCTTTAGCCCATTGTTGCAGCCATTGTGTCAGCTCATCTCATTGAGGATCTTCCTCTTTTTCAACGACCCTTGGTTCTACCAAGCATGATGTCATTCTCCTGGGACTGGTCCCTCCTGATAACATGTGCAAAGTATATGAGACAAAGTCTCATCATCCTTTCTTCTAAGGAGCATTCTGGCTGTACTTCCAGGATAGACTTGTTTGTTGTTTTGGCAGTCCATGGTATATTCAATATTATTCACCAACACCATAATTCAAAGGCATCAATTCTTCTTCAGTCTTTTTTATTCAGTGTCCAGCTTTCACATGCATATGAGGTGATTGGCTTGGGTCATGAGCACCTTAGTGCTTAAAGTGACATCTTTGCTTTTTAACACTTTAAAGAGGTCTTTTGCAGCAGATTTGCCCAGTGCGATGCACTGTTTGATTTCTTGGCTGCTGCTTCCACGGGAATTGATTGTGGGTCCAAGTAAAATGAAATCCTTGACAGCTTCAATTTTTTCTCCATTTATCATGACGTTGCTTATTGGTCCAGTTGTGAGAATTTTTGTTTTCTTTATGTTGACTTGTAATCCATATTGAAGGTTATGGTATTTAATCTTCATCAGTAAGTTCTTCAAGTCCTCTTCATTTTCAGCAAACAAGGTTGTGTCATTTGCATAATGCAGGTGACCTGCCACCTGGCCTGCAGATTTTGGAATTGCCAGCCCACCACAATCACTTGAGCCAGCAGAGATCTCCATCCTGCCACCTGACCTAAAGATTTACTACTTGACACTCCCACAATTACATGAGCTATCTCCTTGAAGTAAATCTCTCTCTGTATATATATGCATATATATAATTTTGAATATTTTTATATATAATTTTTCATTCCTGGATTGTCCTGTTAGGATTATTTTTGTTCTTCAAACATCATTAGTGTTTACAATCAAAAATATTGCTTAAATCATTTTATTTAAACAGTAAGAAATAAAAGCACACTAGATACTTCATGATTTTATCCAACTATTATTTATCCATATGTATTATTTCTATTATATGCCAACCATTGTTTTAGGAGCCAGGATCACAATTTCAAAATAAAACAGAAAAAAAATCAATGTCTTCATGAAGCTTTTTAGTTTAGGTTAAAAAAAAAGTAAGACATATAAACAAATAATTAAATAGCATGTTAGATGATAATAAATGCTAATAGAAGAAAATGTTAGTGAGAAAAATAAGAAGGGGAATGAAGTCAGTGGGGGTATTGTAATTTTAGAGTGGACAGGGAAGGCCTCACAATGAGGCTTATGCTTGAGCAAAGAACACAGGAGATGAAAGTGTGAGCCATGCAGTTGGTTATGTGAAGGTGACTTCAGGAACAGTGGTGAGGTAGGGCAACTGCCCTGAAGTAGGAGAACATCTGGCTTACTTGAAGAAAACTGGGAAGCAGAGTGACTGGACAGGAGTGATCCAAGAAGAAAGTAGTAGGAGATGAGGTCAGAGAGGAAAATGGGGAGAGGGGTATAGATTGTTTAGGGCTCGTGTACCATTGAGAGCATATTGGCTTTTGCCTCAATTGTAATTTAGAATCATTGGAAATTTTGAGCAGAAGACATCAACTCGCTTATATTTTAACAGCATCATTATGACTCTATGTGGAGAGTAGACTATAGGAGGCAGTGGTAGAAGCCAGGAAACCATTTAGGAGGCTATTACAATCATCCAGGCAAAAGGTGATGGTATCTTGGAAAAGAATTGATAATGACAAAAAATGATGAAAAGTAGTCAAAATTTTAAAACAAGAGCTGACAGGAATTGTTGATGATCTGCACGTATGGGTGGACAGAGAAATGAGACAAGGATGAATACAAGGTTTTTAGCCTGAGAAATTGAAAGATTAGAATACATGTTATTTACTGAGACAAAGAAGACTAAGGCAGGATCAGGTTTAAAGAGGGAGATTAGGGGCTTAGTTTTGGGATATGTTAAGTTTGCGATACTTATTAGCATTTAGGTAAAGATATCAAGAATTCATTTGGTTACAAAGTCTAAAGTTTAGGGGAGACTTTCAGCCTGTAGATATAAATTATGAATTATATCCGTAATAGATTACTTTTGTTTTCATACATTTCTTATAATAAACAATTAACAGTAATTAAAAACTATGCAGAACGGTTATTTTTTGGTGAGTTTTGTGCTTAGACATACCTGAGAAGCATTCATGGTATTAAAGCTTGAACATTTGAAGAGCAAAAACAATCCTAGTAAGACAATCCACGAATGAAAAATTCAAGCAAATTGCAGAAACTTATAAACCGTTTCAAGACCTGCGGGACATATGGCATTCCACTAACTTTCTATGCCTCTGGAGTTCTTTAGAAAGGGGGTAGCCCAATTTTAAAGCATGTAGCTTCAATGTGGGAGCCTTTTAAAAGCATGAAACTCAAAAGTCCTGAGTGGGAGCCTCATTTTTGTGTAGATCGAGCTTTGTCTTAGGTGATGCTTCCCGTATGTGTGAATTTTCTAAAGTTTTGACAGATTTGCCTTTATTTCCATTAAATAAGCCTCCTCACTATGTTTCCCAGTTACTACGTTCTCATAAGAATGTACTTAACACTAGAGTAAGCTATTGCCAGTCTTCATTCAGTCATAGTGGCCATTTTCTCCTTTATGCCATTCATTATTTCCAGGTGTTATTGGCAGCCTTTTTTACTAGCTTCTGAACAGTAAACGATGCCTTTCCAATAGTGGTAATACATTGCAGTGGTACTTTTCAAGAGATTGGAACTCTTATAAATTATTCTTACCCTGCATTCAATGTTAGTGCCCAATCATTGCTTCCAAGTGTAGCACGTGGAATGCACTGCTGTGAACGGTTCTGCAGTATTCAAGGGCAGCTGTTTCAGCTTCTTAGCTGTTAGTACTGCTTTTGTTATAATGAAGAATACATAGTAGTGGTAATTTTCCTGAGATTCAAATTCTTTAGTTTTATTTATTTTGCCTCTAAGTACTGCTTTTGCAGTAATGAATTTTTTCTTCAGTTCTTTCAGCTTCAGAAATGCCAAGTGTGTTCTTCCCTTTTGGTTTTCTATGTCTTTGCACGTGTCATTATAATACTTTACTTTGTCTTCTTGAGCTGCCCTTTGAAATCTTCTGTTCAGCTCTTTTACTTCATCATTTCTTCCTTTTGCTTTACTTACTTGACTTTCAATAGTCTTTCTTCTGACCTCCATTTTGGTCTTTTCTTTCTTGCTAAACAGCTTGAGAGCTACTGCGTTAGCAGAATGCTTTAATGCTTTTATTCCTCTTTAGGCCCAATCCATTAAAAATAATACTTTCAGTATTTTGATGAACAAGAAAGGATAGCAGTGGCACCCATCTGTATTTTATCCATACTTCCTAAAATAAAGACAACTTTCATTATAAGTTGTTTTGAATGGAATATTTCCCCTCCGTTCATCTTTTTAAATTGTGTATTCATGTTCATTATAAACTCTTACCAAAATAAGCATAAAGCAAGGTTGTTGCAGTCACAAGTTCCTTGGTTTCCTTAGCAATTCCTTAGAGAGAATAAATAAAATTACTTTCTCACCTTACTTTGAGCTCTAGCTACAAAGAGGCAAGCACAGAGAAAGTGAGCTTCAAGTTGTGTAACAGTTCTTAACAGCAAGTTGAACATCATCTCACATCATAATTTCTTTCTTTTGAATTTGAGGTTGCTATAAGAACCTATGTAGGCTAAGTTACTTGTAAATTTCAAATAAGATTTTGCTCAACAAGCAATTTTTGATGTTCAGAATGCTCCACAATATAACAAGCATCCTGTTCAGGGTTCTCAAAAAACACAGAAAATCAATAGATTTGTTATTGTTGCTGTTCTGTTGGCTATATGTATATATGTATGTATCTCTGTCAACCCAGAACTAAAACCATTCCAGAGGCTAACTCTTCAGACAAAGATTAGACTGGACCATGGGACATAAAACGATACTAGTGAAGAGTGTGCTTCTTAGTTCAAATAGATACATGAGACTAAATGAGTAGCTCTTGTCCAGAGAGGAAATGAGAAGGCAGAAAGGGCTAGAAGCTGGTTAAATGGACATGGAAAATCCAGGGTGGAAAGGAGAAGTGTGCTGTCACATTATTCAGAGAGCAAGTAGGGTCACATAACAATGTGTGTATAAGTTTTTGTATGAGAAACTAGCTTGAGCTGTAAACTTTCACTTAAAGCACAATGAAAAAAAAAAAGAGAGAGAGAAGGAAAAAAAAAAGTTAAGAAAATTTATTTGGGGATATTCTCCAGCACTTAAAAATCAGAATTTGGGTTCTATTTTAAAATATTTTCCTAGGCCTCTTGGCACAGTCATAATAATGAGAGATTGATACAAAAGCCACCACCACTACCTTCATTGGCCAAATATGTTTGGTATGCTCTTTACTAATATTTTAAAATTTACCAGCCCATTACAAATAACTCATAAAACACCTATGAAGTAACTATTAATATTTTCATTGCACTGATGAGGAAACTGAGACTCAGAAAAGTTAGTAAGAGTAAGCACACAATTAATAATGATGGAAACGAAATTCAATCTAAAATATAGTATATTTCAAAAATAATATACTTTCTTCAAAATATAAAAGTGTAGTATTTGATATCTATAAATGATAAATATGAAACATATTACATATACATAATATCTTTGTGATGATAATGAAACAATCAACCTTAATAAACTATTTAATTTAAGAACTAAAAACCCATTGCCATCAAGTCGATTCCAACTCATAGCAGCCCTAGAGGACAGAGTAGAACTGCCTCATAGGGCTTCCAAGGAGCAGCTGGTGGTTTCAAACTGACAACCCAACCCTTTGGTTAAGCAGCCATAGCGCTTAACCACTATGCCACCAGGGATCCTACATTATTATTCCCTCAGCACCTACCTGTGTACTCCTTTCTTAACCCATCCCTTTGCCTTACTGAAGAATCAAGCACTTATTTTTTGTGCTTACTAGAACCTTGTTTTTGTTCCTTGTTGTAGGCTTTTCTGTTAGACATATAAACTAGTTTTTCTCTATGTTGAGCTTGATAAAAATAAGATCTAACAATAAATAATCTTTCGTTACTTGCTTACCTCACTGTGTAGTACTTTTTAAAATGTATCTCTATTGATGCACGTTACTCTAGTTCATCCACTTCCACTGCCCTATGGCATTCCATTACATGAATATATCAAAAAGCATTGACAGACAATTGCTTTTCTAATTCTTGTACATGTTTATTGGCTTACACGGGCAAGAGTTTCTCTGCAATGTAGACCTAAACTGTTTGTTGTCGATTTTTAATATTTACACTTTCTCATGATAAGTAGGATTTTTTCCTCCTTTTTTATTTTAAATATAAGCAGGTGTTGAATTTTTATTTAAAGCTTTTTTTTTCTCCTCCTGGTAAGATAATTACTTTTTCCTTGTTTCATCTGTTCATGTAATGAATAACATTTACAAGATTTTACAATGTTGAACTATCCTAGAATTTATTAGGGAAAAACAACTTGATGTATCTTTTATTATACATGGCTGAATCTAGTTTGGTAAAATTATGTTTAGAAATTTTTATGTATGCTTCATTGGGGAATAGGGTATAATTTATTCTTGGATTATTCTAGTCTGGTTTTTATAGACAGCATAAGATGTTATAAGAAGTGCTTCCTCTTTTCCTACTGTCTGGAAGGGATTATCTGAGATTATTGGTTTCCTGAAATGGATTAGAAATCACTTTTAGAATTAAGTAAACTTGGTGTTCTAATCAAATAAATTTCATTAATGGGCATAAAATTATGTAGACTTAATATTTTTATTTTGAGTAAATTTTGGTAAGTCATATTTCAAATGTATTGGTACTAAATTGTTACAGTAATTCTATTATTATTTCTCAGGCACTATTATACCAGTAGTTACATAACCCTTTCATATCTTAATATCATTTACTGTGCTTTCTCTCTTTTTCCTTGATTTTTGTCATTACAAATTTATCTATTTTATTAATATTTCAAATCATAATTTTTGACATTGTAGATCAGAAACTGGCAGAAACAACTGTGTCAGAACTCTGGGAACCATTCAAAGGGTTACAACAACAATGTGAATGCTAAATCAAGAAAAAGCTGACATATAGATGGTAGGAAAACTTTAGTTTTCTCTCTGCCAGGGCTCCACCCCCTCCCAGGCATTGTGTGGCCATCTTAAAGCTGTTGTGGTCTGCACTCCCAGAGAAGGAGCCTGTTTTCCTTAGAGCGGTGGCAGTTGAGAGAGTTTGTTGCCAGGATAAATATTCCACAAGAAAAGCTAAATAGAGTCATTCAGGTTTGTTATGGATTGAATTGTTTTCCCCCTAGATATATGTTGGAATCTTAACCCCTATACTTGTGGTTGTAATTCAATGAAATGTAATGTAAACACCTTACATGTAATGTAACGTGATGTGATGTGATATGATGTGATGTGATATGATGTGATGTGATGCCATGCGATGCAATACTATGTGATGCAATGCAAGTAATGTAATAAAATCACTTTCCATAATGTAATGGAATGTAATACAATCACTTTCCATAATGTAATGTAACCAAGCAGTCAGTTAAAATCATAACAATGTAGTGTGGATCCTAAACCTAAACATTTCTGTGTTATATAAAGAACAGAATGGATGCAGAGACACAGCACACACAGGAGAAAACAGATTCCATGTAAAGATTATCTGCGAGTCAAGGAACCAAGGAATGCTTGAGACTACCTACTAGGAAGGGAAAATAATCTCAAGGAAAGGTAATTTTGTGGGTAAATATAAAGTTACTTTAGTAGAGATTATTTTTCTTCATATGGCTTAGAGTTACTGTATAGTGACCCCCCTTTTCTTTTTCCAAACTTTTCATAGTTTGTTAGTGCTGCTGTAACACAAATACCACAAGTAGGTGGCCTTAAGAAAATGAAATGTATTTTCTCACAGTTCTGGAAACTAAAAGTCCAAATCAGGATCTCAGCTATGTCAATATCTTCCTTGTAGATTATTCTGCCCTTTGGAGAATGTTATGTAAATGGACCATATAATATGCTCTCTTTTTTGTAAGGGAGGGCATAATCAATAGCACATTACTTTGCATTGTTCAGTAGTATTCCATTGTATGGATATCTATAATTTATTTATCCATTTACCTGTTGATAGATATTTGGGTTATTTCCAATTTTTCATATTAAAAATGAAAGGTAAATCCTCAACAAAATACTAGCAAACGAATCCAAAAGCATATTAGAAGGATTATACACCAGGATCAAGTGGCATTTGACAAAATCTAATATCCTTTCATAATAAAAACACTCAACAAGATAGGAACAGAAGGGGAATCACTCAGTATAATAAAGGATGTTTAGGAAAAGCCCACAGCTGACATCATACCTAATGGAGAAAGTTTGAGAGTTTTCTCAATAAGATCAGGACCTAGAAAAGAATGACTGCTCTCACCACTGCTATTCAGTATTGTATTGGAAATCCTAGCAAGAGCAATTAGGCAAGACAAAGAAATAAATATATCCAAATGAGGAGGAGGAAGTAAAACTATCCCCTTTCGCAGATGTCATGATCCTATATATAGAAAACCTCGAAGAGTCCACAAGAAAGCTATTAGAGATAATACATGAACTCAGAAAAGTATCAGGGCACAAGGTAAACACACAAAAATCACTTGGGTCTCTATGCATCAGCAATGATCAAGCTGAAAAGGAAATTAAGGAAAAAATTATTTAAAATATCATCTAAAAGAATAAAGTACCTAGGAATAAATTTAACCAGGAAGGCGGAAGACTTGTACACTGAAAACAATAAAACATTACTAAAAGAAATTTAAAAAGACCTAAATAAATGGAAGGATATTCCATGTTCATGGACTGGAAGGATAAATATACTTAAGTTGTCAATACTACCCAAAGCAATCGATAAATTCAATGCCATCCCCATCAAAATTCCAACAATTCTCTTTGCAGAAATGGAAAAGCTAATCCTTAAATGTGTATGGAATGACAATTGGCCCCAAATAGCCAGATCTATCTTGAAAAAGAAAGTAGAGCTCACACTTTCTGATTTGAAAATATACTATAAAGCTACAGTAATCAAAAAAGTCTGGTACTGGTATAAGTACTGACATATAGACCAATGGAATAGAAATGAGAGTCCAGAAATAAACTCATACATCTATGGTCAGTTGATTTTTTTAAAATTTTTATTATTATTTTTTAATTGTACTTCAGGTGAAAGCTTACAGAACAAATAGTTTCTCATGAAACAGTAGTACACATATTGTTTGATGATATTGGTTAACAACCCCACAACATGTCAACCCTCTAACTTCTCAACTTTTTTTTTGGTGAAAATACACATAGCCAAAGATACAC
>NW_004443941.1:22277316-22302206 GCF_000243295.1 Trichechus manatus latirostris | reverse complement strand
ATCTAGCTGCACTGGACTCAGTCCGGTGGAGGCCTTGGTAGCTGTGGACGATTAGTCCTTTGGACTAATCTTTTCCTTGTATCCTGTTCTCTTCATTCTGCCTTGCTCCCGAAGGGATGAGACCAGTGGGGTATCTTAGATGGCCGCTCACAGGCTTTTAAGACCCCAGACGCTACTCACCAAGGTAAAATGTAGAGCATTGTCTTTATAAACTGTGTCATGCCAATTGAGCTAGATATTCCCAGAGATATGGTCAGTTGATTTTTAACAAGGGTGCTAAGTCCATTCATTGGTGAAAGAAGACTTCCTTTAATAAATGGTGCTGGGAAAACTGAATTTTGACATGCAAAAGAATGAAGCAGGATCTATACCTCACATCATAAGCAAAATCCAATTCAAAATGGATCAAGGTCCTAAATGTGAGAAGTAAAACCTTAAAACTCTTTAAACTCTTAAAACTCTTTTGCTATGGGACCTATTTTTTAACAGTGGATTCTTAGATATGATGCCATGAGCAGCATGAACTGCAAAAGACAAAATAGATAAATGGGGCCTCATAAAAATTAAAAACTTTTGTTTATCACAGAACTTTATCAAGAAAGGGAAAATCGGAAGAAAAAAATTTGGAGCCATATATCTGAGAAAGGTTTAATATCCAGAATATATTTTAAAAAATCCTACAATTTAACAACAAAAAGACAAATAAATCAATACAAAAATGAGCAAAATACTTGAGTAGACATTTCACGGAAGAGGATATATAAATGGCCAAAAGCAGATGAAAAGATACTCAATGTCATTAGCCATTAGGGAGATGCAAGTCAAAACCACAGTCAAAACCTCACCCCCACTTGAATATCTATAATAAAAAAAAAAAAAAAAAAAAGGGGAAATAACAGGTGTTGGTGAGGATGTGGAAAATTGGAACCCTTATCCATTGCTGGTGGGAATGCATAACGATACAGCTTCTGGGAAAGCAGTTTCGTGGTTCCTCAAAACGTTGAACACAGAACTACCGTAAGACTCAGCAATCCCAATCGTTGGCATAGACCCAAAAAAATTGAAAGCGGGAACTCAAACATAAACCTGTACAGTAACGTTCATTGCAGCAGTATTTACAACAGTCAAAAAGTGGAAACAAATGTCTTTCAACTGATGAATGGATAAATGTGGTATATACAGTAAAGCTGTGTAAGGCAAAAACCTGTCAGAGAAGGAAGACTCAAATATTTTCCACTAATAGAAAGTGATGGAAAAGTGGTAAGACTGCATCCCGTCAAAGGTGGAAAACTTGTGAGACCTGAGAAACCAGGACAGCCCCATTGAGTTCTGGCTCTCACAGGTTTCATTGTACATACAATGGAATATTACTCAACCATAAAGAGAAATGAAGTCCTGATGCATACCACAATAGGGATGAACCTTGAAAACACTACTGAGTAAAATAAGTCAGTCACAAAAGGGCATATACTGTAAGATCTCACGTATACAGAATAGGCAAGTACATAGAAACCAAAGTGGTTACCAGGGGTGGAAGAAAGGGGTAAAGGAGAAGTTATTGCTTAGGGGGCACTGAGATTCTGCTGATAGTGGTGGAATAATTAGGAAAAGGATAGTGCTAATGATTGTACAACATGATGAATGTACTCAATATTACTGAATTATACATGCAAAAATGGTGAATTGGCAAATTTTTTGCTATATATATTTTTACCACAATAAAAACAAGAAATAAAGGTGCTATGTCCATTCATATGCAAGTCTTTGTACGGACATATGCTTTCATTTCTGTTGAATGAATACCAGGAGATGAATGGCTGAGTCATGTTTAACATGTTTAACTTCTTAAGATACTGCTAAACGGTTTTCCAAAAAGCATAATGGCTCTACCACTTTATATTCTAACCAGTGGTGTTTGAGAGCTCCAGTTGCTCCACATCTCACCAAAATTTGGTATAATTGGTCTTATTGATTTCAGTCACTGTGGTTGATGTGTAAGTTGTATCTCTTTGTGGATATAATTTGCCTTCACTTTCATGTGTTTATTTGCTCTCCAAATATCTTCTTTGGGGAAATGACTGTTTAAACATTTTCCTACTTTTTAGTAGGTTGTTTGCCCCTTATTATTAAATTATAAATGTTCTTTATATTTTATAGATACAGTCCTTTCTCAGATAGCCATTTTGTAACTATTTTCCTCAAGTCTATATCTTGTCTTTTATTAAAAAGTTAAGTTGTTGTTGTTGTTAGGTGCTGTTGAGTCGGTTGCGATTCGTAGCAACCCTATGTATAACAGAACTAATCTTTTTAATTTGAATGAAGTCCAATTTATTGATTTTTTTTCTTTTATATTTCATACTTTTTGTGTAGTGTTTAAGAAATCTATGCCAAATCCAAGGTCACTATGGTTTTCTTCTAAAATGATTATACCATATTTTTACACAAATAATCCATGTCTTCTACGTTTGTTTGCCAGCTGTGCCCTCCCCCCATGAGGTATTTTCGTGAGCTCCGCTATGTGAATTTTTTTGACATGTTGCTGTAAAAGAATAAGCATAGTGCACTTACGAAAATACCTCTTGGAGAGAGGGCATGGTTGGTAAACAAACCTAGAAGACATGCATTATTTGTGTAAAAATAAGATAGTCTTATCTTTTACAGTTAGGTCCATAATTTATTCTGAGTTGGTTTTTGTATTTGGTCTAAGTTAAGGGTTAAGGTTCATTTTTGCACATAATTATCCAATTGTTCTATGGCTATTTGTTAAAAAGATCATCCACTCCCTCTTTTGTGGACTTCAATGATGGGTATACTAAGTTTCTTGTGGTTGTACATTGCTCACAGATGCTGTTATTTTTTTTCAGTCTTTTTTTTGTTTTATTTCCACAGTTTGTGTTGCTTTGTCTTCAAGTACACTAATATTTTCTTCTATAGTGTCTAATCTGTTATTATACCATCCAGTGGATATTTCACCTCACATAGTTTATTTTTCATCCTTAGAATTTTGATTTGACTCTTTTTACATCTTCCAGGTCTCTACTTAACATGCTCAATTTTCTCCACATTCTTGGACGTATAGAATAGAGTCATAAAAACCTTTAATCGCATTGTCTAATAATTCTATTATCTGTATCATTCTTCAGTCTTTTTCTACTCATTGATTTTTCTCCTTATTATTGATTTATCTATCAGTTTTTTCATACTTGGCAATTCTTGATTGGATTCCAGACATTGTAAATTTTACCTTGTTGGCTACTTGCTATTTTTATATTACCGTAAATATTCTTGAGCTTTGTTCTGGAAATAGTTAACTTTCTTGGAAATAGTTGATTCTATGAAGGCCTGCTCTTAAGATTTGCTAGGCAGGATCTGAGTAGCCTTTGTTGTAAGGCTAATATTACTCCATTCCTGTCGTCACATCCTTCTGAGTACTCTACCCCATGTCCATTGAATTACAAAGTTTTTCAGTCTGGCTGGTGGGAACACAAACAATACTGGGCCCTGCGCAAGACCCAGGGAGGTTTTCCTCTGTTCTTGTTAGGTAGTTCATTCCTTGGCCTCAGGTATCCTCATAGACTTGCACTCACCAGTACTCAGCTGAAGACTAAGGAAGACCTTGTGCAAATCTCTAGTCTCCACTATTCTGCCCTGCAAACTCTAGCCACCTTAGCCTCTCCAGATACCCAGCATCATCTCTTCAACTCAGGGAGATTGCTAGGCTCCCTGTGGTTCCCCTTCCATGTGCAGTGGCCTGGAAATTCTCCCTAGGCAGGAAGCTGTGACAATCTTGGACTTTCTCACCACCTTTGATTTCTTTCTTTCAAAAATCATTCCCCTGCACTACCTTATGTACAATGTTGGCAAACCACTGTTTTTGTATATTTTGTTCTTTTTTTTTTTTTAAAAAAAAATTGTGTATGCACTCTCTCCAACTCAATGCCTTTGACTGGTGCTGCTGCTTTGCTGCTAGGTTTATGCATTTTCTATAACATGACAAACGCCATTTAGAATAGCTGTGAGTTAGAAGGCTTGACACAAATGATTTAAAAAAATGTTAATGCTTTTGTGTTGTGGATTTCTTTATGTTTTCATTTTCCTTCTTTATGACTTTTTCTTAGGGTAAAGGCCTCTCATCCTCTCTGTTTTATTTCCAGATGAATACAACCGAATAACTATAACTTTGAGATGTGTTAGTTATGTCACTCAGTCATCCAGATTAGTAAATACCAGGCTGTGAATCTTGAGCCTAATGCATGATACAAGCTTTTTTACAAGTTGCGATTCTTACTTAGTATCATATGTTCAACTCTACTTTTTCACGTGTTGTGGATGTTTTGCATTACCCATTAGTCAGAATTAACTCTATGGCAAGTAGATGTGTGGATGTTCTCTTATCCCAACTTCTTGAGAGCCTATACAGTGTGACTGATTACATTTGTGTGGTCTTTCTAGCCATGGTCTTGTGGCTCCTACCCACATGATTGGGCAGGGCTGTGTGATAGGGTGGTTGTGGCCCACCAAGGGGATTGGTCAATTTTGCCTTAAAAGAGAGCCAATTCCAGAACAGAGAGGAGGAGAATCCCAGCACCACCAAGGAAGAACAGCCAGGAGCACTGAGCACGTTCTCTGGACCCAGGAACCCTGTGCTGAGAAGCTCTTGGAACCAGGAGAGAGAGACAGAGAGGGAGGAAGGGACAGAGGGAGAGAGAGAAAGCTGTAACCCTGAAGACAGTAAGAAGTGCTGGTAGGAGAGACCGGGCAGCAGGAAATGGCAGGGTGGGCTTCCTGGTCCAAGTAGAGAGAAAGCTGAGTGCCTTTGGGAAGAGGCCTAGGGCCAGGGAGAGGCATGCCTGTGAGCACTGTTGGGAAGAGGCTGTCCTGATGAAAGAACTCTTTCCTGAGTGTTCTTGAGCCTGAGTTGTAACTGTTACTTCCCTTATAATAAACCCCATACTTGTGAGTATGGTCTTTGAGTTCTGTGTGGCCATGGCAAAGAATTATTGAACCCAGCAGAGAAATAGAGAGTGCTGTGTGAGGGACAGTTGGTGTCAGAATTAGTAAAGATGGCGGAGGGAGGAGGCTTGTCTGGCCTCCACCTCATGGAAGTCAGCCTTGAGCTGTTGATCTTGGTTCTCCTTCCCTCTTGTGGGGTTGGAGGAGGTCAGACACTGCCCCCATGCCAGTTTTACAGCCTAACTAGATCAGGATTAATATGCCTTAGTAAAATTCCTGTTGACCAGAACTGGGCCATGGCTCAAATCTTGTCAGACAGTTTTCTTAGATCTTTCTAATTATATTTAGTAGCAATGATAACTAAGAACTGTTTAAGCTTTCTGGGCTTTTGACACCAACTATAATTAAATGTAACAATGGCTTACAATGGATTTTCATAAGGATATTGTATTCCTTTATTTGGAGAAATGTTATCTAGTAAACCAACTCCATGGTACATGGTAGGGACCTACAAGTGAACCCTTGCACGACTAACACATTTATAATGTCTCTCTCCTTAGAATGCCTTTTTACTATATGAAATTTTCCTTTAAGAGAAAACTTTATGCCTTCCTTCAAATTGGCCGACTTCTAACAAACTGTAATTAAAAACTTAATATTTAATATTCTGCACTTATTAGAACAAAAATAGTAAGAGCACGGAAAATTTACTAGGGGCAAGCATTATAAATTAACTGTGAAGAACCTTGTGAATGGAAAGAATAAGGAAAAAAAAAGCTATAGAAACTAGTCATAAGATCTTAAAACCCTCACAACTCAATAAACTTTTCGGCCTACACTGTCGGTTATAGTAACCACAAGCAGCATGTGGATATTTAAATTAAAATTTTAAAAAATGTAAGATTTAGTACTTCAGTTGTACTAGCCACATTTCAAGTGCTTAAGAGCCACATGAGGCTTATGTCTAACATATTGGACAGTGCAGGTATGGAATACATCTGCTGCTGCAAAAGTTCTAATGGACAGGGCTTCTCTGTTTCATTTGTGCCTAAGAGAATAATTGGTACTCCAACAATGTTCCAGAATTACAAAAAAAAAAAAATATGGTATCTTCTGCGTGTTTCATGATAAAAGCTAAGGAAACAAACAAGATATTTCAAAATATCTGTCCCAAGTATTTAAATGTTAAAAGTTTAAGAATATAAAGGGATTAGTTAGATTTTACTTACTTGAAAAATTTGCCCTGCAGATACATGTTAAGTAATAGTCTTTTATATTCTTAAAAGACTTCATATGTAGTTTTATCATACAGTGGAACATGAAGATTGTCTCACAAATGATAGAGAAAAACATTTTGATGCTATAATTTGGCTGAAATATGTGTTATAAAATTTTGTCCATCACACTGTGGAACTAGTTTTGACTTTTGCCAAGTTAGCTACCCATGTAGATATGATATTAATATCTTTGTATTGGATCAAAGAGGATGAATATTTTTAAACTTTTTACACACAAGATGGTTGAAAAGACACCAAAAATCTTGCCTTATATCAACAATGTTTTGATAGTCTCCTGTGACACTTTTCAGAATTGCATTTTGTTTATTTTTATAATAGGTGGCTATGAACGTTTACGTTTTCTCACTTGCCGGTAAGGTCCATGAGTTTGAAATCCTATTCACCTTTGTATCACTCCCATTGATAGACCTCTCTGCTTTGAGGAGGTAAGTACTCAGTCAATATTTGCTGAACTGAATCAAATTGAATTAAATTAAGATATTGGGATAACTATTATTCACGTCTTTAGGAGGAAAGAAATAATATACAAAATGATATTTAAAAAGATAATAAAAACATTTTATTCATGAAAAATTTATCTTACAGCAAAGTCTCGTAACTTCTTAACACATAGCAAAAGTTATTTATTTTGTTTTCATAAAATTTACATTTTATTGTTTAGCTGCTGTTATAATTATTGCCCTCAGCTAACACTCAAAAAGAATATATTACCAAATATAATTTTGAGTGTCAGAATGAAAAGCATTATCTTCATTTGCAAATCACAATCATAAAGGTTTTAAGTCCTCTTTAGACCTGTTTACAGTCTATGATGAGAACTGTGAATAAGAGCTCCCTTGAGTATCTTATATAATAATAGCTAACATTTATTGAACACTACATATGTTCCAGGTCCTGTGCTAAGCAACCAAGCATCTGGAATAAACTAGTGATCATCGTACAAATAGCGGTCTTGGTGGTAGTAACAACAGCGATAGAAGTGGAAGAAACAATAATACAAGAAGAAGAGCAAGAGAAAGAAATCACAACAGCTCTTGAGTTTTAACTATGAGACAACACTGTGCTAAACACCTAACAATGTTTTATTTAATATACTTTATACTTGATATTGTATTTGTAATTATACAAATTGTATCGTATTTATATTTATACTTGACTTTTTAATAACTTATTGCCAGTTGCCATTGAGTTGATTCCTACTCATGGCGACCCCATGCGTATCAGAGTAGAACTGCTCCATAGGGTTTTCAATGGCTGATTTTTTGGAAGAAGATCAACAGATCTTTCTTCCAATGTGCTAGTGGGTGACTTCAAACCACTAACCTTTCAGTTCGTAGTCAAGTGCTTAACTGTTTGTGTTTCCAGGGACTCCTAACAACCTTATTAGGTATGCACCATTAACATTTGATGGAGCCTTGGTGGCACAGTGGTTAAGAGCTCCACTGCTAACCTAAAGGTTGGCAGTTTGAATCCCCCAGCTGCTCTTTGGAAACCCTATGGGACAGTGCTACTCTGTCCTATAGGGTCGCTATGAGTCAGAATCAACTCAACAGCAGTGTGTTTGTTTTTTTTGTTTTATTAACATTTGACAGCTGAGGATCTGAGAGGGTAAGTGGCATGCCAGAGTTTACAAAACAAGGACTCTCATATTAAAATAAAAGGCATCTTGATTCTTGAGTCCACAGTCTTCCTGATCACTGTTATGAGTGAACAAAAATGTCTATATTTTCCATGCTAACTAGAGAGAGGGATGCCAGTATAAACAAAACGGTTGTTGTGCTGTGTTGGGACTATTAAATTTCCAGTCCCAAGTCCTACTCATGCCGTCTCTGCACTGAGGAAAGACTCTGAAGCAATGTATCCTCTCTGTGAATTTTTAGCCTACCTCGTAGGCAGATTAACCATTGCTTCTTAGGGTCTTAAATCAGGTTACCGATATTTCCAGTTAGTTCTCACTCATTGCGTTGCAGGCATTGTCAGCACATGTGTGAGCTAGAGGATGAGCTTCTCAAAAGGAAAGGAACATTCCATGCGCATCTTTGTATTCCCAGGCTAGTTAATTCCTGATATTTTGTTAGTGTTCAAAACACTCTTCCTAAATACACCAGCCAACAAACACACACACAGTGGTATTGTTTACTGTGGACATAATGGACACTTTAATGGTCCACTGTTTATTATTGCATAGCTCCCTGAGACATGCAATGTGAACACCAATTTTGATCAAAAGTGTAGGGCTCATAATGCTGGAAACACCAGCAATAAAAGCTAGCTCTCAATGCTTCACAAGAAATAAACAAAGGCACTGTGTTTGGTAATATGGAGGAGAAATGTAATCATAAAACAGAGAGGAACTTCTTATCTAAAAAAATAAACTAACCGAGAAATGTTTATTATTGAAGGCTCCATGGTCAACCCTAAATTTATATTATTTTGAAGGCTTAAATTTTGTTTTTCACTCCACCACCAGCCTTTCTAAGAATAATCTTACTATGGGCCCAATAGAATCACTATAGGCATATGTGTACAGTTAGGATTGGTTCCAGATGCATATTATTCAAAATCCAAATTATGGTGGCTTTGGAATGATAAAAGTTTATCTTTCTCTTACGTAAATTGTAAAGATGAGGATTCCAGGGCTTGTACGGCAGCTTCATAGACATCCGGGCTTACTGCCTTCTATTATCTTCATAGTCTGTCTTCCTTACTAGTACATGATTTGCTAACTTGAGGTTGCCTCACAATACAAGAAGATAGTTGTAGCTCCAGATGACATATTTTTATTCCAGGAAGGAAGAATGAAGAAGCAGGGAAGGCTAAGGAAGAAAATCTCTCAATTGAGTCAGTCAACTTTAAAGGGTTTTTCTAGGTACCCTATCTGATGGCTTCTGCTTATATTTGATTGGATGAAAAGAAGATGGGGTAATGTTATCTTGTATTGAACTATTTTGTAGCACTGGGTAAAATCAGGTTCTATTAGTAAGGAGAAGTGGAGAATTGATCCTGAGTTAGCAACTAGCAGTCTCTAGCTTTGCATCAGATTACTGTTGTAACAGTAATTTAAAAAATCTTTATTTGATATTTTCCTAGTAATCAGAGGTCCTTCCTTAACTCTCAGTAGATCTGAGGAGGTGATCGTCTTAACAAGTCTCAGACATAATAGCAGCTGACCCTGATACAGTACTGTATGTGTCAGGCTAATGTTGTCGATGCCTTCTATATCTAATCTTCAAAACAACTGTGTTAGGTAAGTACTGTGACAATCACCATTTTACAGATGTGGAAACTGGGGGAGAGAGGTCAAGTAACTTGTCCACTGAAACACAGCTCGTGATTGTAGATTTGAACCTAGTCATCAAAGCATGCTTGTTAGCAGTGTGTTATACTCCCACTCAAGATTCAGAAAAAGTTAGATTTCACATTTCATCGCTGCTATTTAAAATTATTTTAAAGGCCTTGAGAGAAAGTACAACATTTTTTTTTTTTTTTCCAGATGCAGAGGTAGAACAGTAAAAATACGAAGGAAAAATATTAGAGAGTTTGACCAGAAGGGTGTTGTCTTAAGCAGGGTTCTCTAGGGAAGCAAAACAGGTGAAGTGTATGTATATACAGAGAGAGACAGAAAGATATATAACAAGGAAACAACTCACATGTTTATAGAGGCTGTAAAGTCCCAAACTGTGAGTCAGGGCTAGAGGCTTCTCCCAACTCACGTAGCTGCAGGGGCTGGCAAATCCAAGATCCAGACTGCAGAGGCTGACGAATCCCAAGATTGGCAGGTAAGCCGCTAGCTCAAGTCCCAAGAGCCGGAGGTCAGATGAACAGGAATCAGCTGCGTGATCCAGTGCGAGCAAAAGCCTGTGAGCCTTATCAGAAAGTCCACCTATATTGGGTGCAATCCACACTCCCAATGAAACTCCCTTTCAACTGATTGTCTACTCACAGAAGATTCCATCATGGAGGTGATCACATTATATCAAATCTCAGCTTGGAAGTGATCACATCATTATACAACTGCCAAACTATATCATAACTGCTAAGCCACTGAGAATCATAGCCCAGCCAAGGAATTATGTTTTAAAAAGAATGTAATAGAGGATGAACTTGGTTTCCCAGAGCAGTGAGGAAAGATAGGTAGGATTAGGGTCTCAGGATCTCACTGCTTCTCATAAAAGCTATTAAAAAATCCCCTATTTTCAGTCCCTCCAATTACTGTACATAGATTACTTGAATTATTGAGTCTTTTAGGGTGCCTGTAGGATTAATTGAGGAGCCTCGGTGGTACAGTGGTTAAAGCACTTTGCTGTTAACCAAAAGATCGACAGTTAGAACTCACTAGCCAGTGCGTGGGAAAAAGAATGTGGCAGTCTGCTTCCATAAAGATTTACAGCCTTGAAAACCATATAGGGCAGTTCTACTCTGTCCTATAGGGTCACTATGAGTTGGAATTGATTCTACAGTAATATGTTTGGTTTTGGGTTTTGGATAGGATTATCAGTGCACGTGTTTCTTTTTTTTTTTTTTTAATCTTTTTATTGTAATTCAGGTGAAGGTTTACAGAACAAATAGATTCTCATGAAACAGTAGTACACATACTGTTTTATGACATTGATTAACAACCCCACAGCATGTCAACCCTGTCCCTTCTTGAAACTTTTTTTTTTTTTTGGTGAAAATATACATAGCCAAAGACACACCATTTCAAAAATTTCTACATGCGTAGTTCAGTGACATCGACTATGCTCTTACAATTGTGCTGCTATTCTCACTTTAAATGGAGGTTTACAGAACAAAATAGTTTCTCATTAAACAGTTAGTATACATGTTGCCCTATGACAATGGTCAACAACCTCACAACACATCAACACTATCCTTACTCAACCTTGGGTTCCCTATCACCAGCTTTCCTGTCCCCTTCTGCCTTCTAGTCCTAATACACGTGTTTCTTGAAGGTACATTTCTCCACCCCAAATCATCACCTTTAGGACTGAACTTTCAACTCCTAAGTCATTTACTTTTATTTCATCCCTTTCAATTTTCATATATTTTGGTTATAAGTAACAGATCTCTCCTAGTTTAGCTAGAGGTAGCAAGTGTGTTTCTAATTTTTGCTCACCTGGTTGTTTTTGGGCAAATTGCAAAAGAAAAAGAAGATCCATATGTCTATTAAGAAACATCTGCCCTCCCTATCATTTCACTCTCTACAGCACTCACAGCCAGGCTGTTTTGTATAGAGTGCAGAGGACAAACGTCAATACCCAGTTAGCCATGTAAGACTGCAGCAGCGTCCATGCCCACACCCGCACAGCTCACAGTGTCTCAGCATTAGAATGTGTGTTTCTGTCATCCATGAGTGCATGCAAATTTATTAGGATAACTTTCAAAATTTAACCACTAAATATCAGTAATACTGCACTGAAAGAGAACATCTGTAAGAAAACAATGAAACGTAATCATTTAAAACAATTACAGTAAAACAAGAAAATGTAATTATAAACAGTATTAAAGGATAGCTTTGATCAGAATTGGAATAGTCATGAGCAGTGTATAAGACTATACACTAAAAAATAATAATCCAACCATTTGGCTCTAAGGAATAATGCAATTCTCTTTGGTACCCCAGCATCTACTTTAGGTTCTTTTCTCCTTTTTTAATTGCACTAAAATTTCTCAGTTTCTTGTCATCCGAAGAAAATGACTGATACACTTACTTACACTAAGACTTTTGGTACTTGTAACTTTTTCTAAAATAACTTGAATTTTAAAGGATTATCTGGAGAGTGAAAGCAATGATTAAATGCAATTAAATGTTGAATTGCAAGCATGGAGAAAGACGGTTTGGGGATTTGGAGAGTCTTCCAGTGTCTTAGCCAGCCTACTCTCTGTAAAGCTAGCCCTGATCTTAACCCTGATTGGTGCAATCTTCTTCAGAACGAACATGTCAGGGTCATAGCTTAGAGATGTGGCATAAAAGGGGTCGGAAGTATGGATAAAGTCTTCAAAATGCTTAAGGAAGCTCATTTGGAATAAGCTTATTTTCAATAAGAAATTTGCTACTAGACATCAAAAGAAAAAAAAAAAAACCAATCTAGGTGACTACTTAAAATTCAGTCTATATTTTTCAGTAAAGCAATCCCATATCTTACAGAAAGAGTTGTGTATATACTTGAAGGACACAGCAAAACAGTCCTAAGTAGAACTTACAAAGTTTATCTATTTTCTGAGTTTATGTCCAGTAACATCCAGATGAAAACAATTCTAAAAGTTTAAAATCAGATTGTGTATATTTCAAGAATACTTCACTAGCTATTCCATTTGACTTGCTTCCTGAAAGGAGGATTTATAAAAATGTAAATCATTCAGAGATAATTTTATTGTATAAGGTGTTGTTATGCACATCATAGTACTGCATGAGGTCATTGGAACCAGGTGATGTTTTCTTCCTCTGTGAACTGATTAGGAATTTCAAATACAGTAAAAGTGAGCAATTATCCAGTGTGATCCTTGCAATTTAAAACATTTAAGTATTTTAGATGTTTTCAACCCTAAAATTCCATCTTTTTGTGCATAGGATATCATTTAAATGGAAGTATGATATAATCCCTTTGCGATTAATGTTTTTAAAACACTCTATTATGCAGGGATAACTCTAAATTTTGACTCATTTCAAATTTGTGCTTTATGGAAAAATGGGCAACTAAAATCAATATCTAGCTGCCAGGTAAGCTGTGCCTAACCCATGCTTGGACATTTCATGGCACCATGATGTTAGAATGCTTGTTTCTGCGTCTTAAGGCAGACAAAATGCTATCAAATACATCATCCCTTTTGCTATTCAAAACACCCTTGCAAAGGATGTGTTTTTCTCCCCATGTTACAGAAGAAGCAGCTCTGTAATTTGTCCAAAGGAAGCTCACTTATAAGCTATAGAGATAAATCTTAAAGTTTTCTGATTACATTGTCCTACGTCAGCGCATCTGTGCAGTGCCAGCCATAGGTCCAAATATCTGATGATGTGAGTGAAACCAGGGATAGTACTCTGAAGGTAAAGATAAGTAGCATCATCAACAAAAGTGAAAACCAGGTCTAAAAGCAGAAGCAGAGGAGGCAATCAGTGGAAGCTCAGCGAGAGGTCAGTGTGGAGGTCTGAGCAGACAGGTGGTCAGTTAAGAGAAGGCTTCAGGGATCCTGTGTGTCTTAGGAGGGGCCCCTAAGAAGTAAACCATGAGATATATGTGGGCAAACAGTTTATTAAGGAAGTGATCCTGAGAGAAACTGGCAAGGAAATAGGGGAATCAGGACAGGGCAAGGGAAGAAGCCAAGCAAGGGTGTAAATGTAAGCAACATCCTAGGCTCAGCATTAACGTCATGCTAGAGTCCTGGAGTGTAAATTATGCTGTGGTTACAAACAATGACAATTCTCGAGCATGTCAGGAAGATATATATATATGCATATTTTTATAACTGTCATATCCTTCCAAGATGACTTGTAAGGTCATTTCAGTTCTTCAATAAAGCAAGACACTATTCAGGAGATTAGGGGATATTTTGGATGGCCTGGGAGGGTCTGAGGATTTAGAATACTTGCACTTATCCAAATTATTCAAATATAAATCTTTCTGAGGTATTACGAGTTCATAAGTTACATTCATATTAGGAAACTAGTGAGTCTATGAATTTAATTTCATTTGCAATAAGGTTCTGCCTGAATGTTTCTATATTAGCTCTCCAGCTAGAAGAGATAAGAAATTAGTTTAGAGGAACAATAGACATTTCCTGGTTCTCTGATTGTACCTTGAGTTCAGACTTAAAATTCATAGCTCTAAAATTTTACTTTTATGCTATTCCATATTATTAGAAAAAGCCTGTCTTGTCTTTCAGTTTTGTGAGGCTGTTACAATGGTCTATAAAAGCTATTACTTGATCTGCCAGTTGTACATTCATAGGTGAAATTTTTAGGAGTGATTTTAACACTGGGCATCATAACCTACTATCATGCCATTCTGTAGTGGGAAACGAGATAGTCCTTCCTTTCAAACCAGCCATGTCAGAAAACCGGTCATTCCCCATCTTTAAGAGTCTGTTGCCTACAAGCTCATTTAGTACCAAATACTTTGTCAGTAAAGACTTGATTTCAGGTAACAAAACTCTTCAGCCATTTTAACCAGTAGAATATTTGATGCAGAGAAGTGGTATTTTTATTGTAAGGTCTAGAGGAGAAAGCTCCAGGCTGTGCCTTCAAAATGACTCCTTGAATAGCACTTCATAGAAGTGGACCTCCAAGGAAAATTTTACCTCTGCTGGAATCAGAAAACTGCTGTCCCGGGTTGTAGCTCCAGGGTCACATTGCCTTGACCACATGCAAGGATCAAGAAACCACCACTGTAACTGTTGGCCCAAGTGTGCTGCTGGAACCATTTCGCAGGTACTTTGCTTTTCACCACCTTTTACTCCATTTAACCAGGTTCTGAATAAAAGGCTAGCATGTGTCCATCTGATTGGAGAAATCTAACACACATCTGAAACCCTGTATGAGAATCAGAGAAATCTTTCTAACCTGATTTCCAATAAAGGAAGGAGCTTAAGAATAAATGTTGGAAAAAGCTAATCTTCAGTATCTATAGCGTTTTTCCATTGTATTCTCTCTGTTCTTTCTATTTAGAAGCCTGTTTACAATTTATTGTTCTTCTTTCATAGATTTAAAAAAAAAAATCTTAGACCTCTGGGGCATTTACTATGCTCATTATTATATTTTTATCTATTACCTATCTCTTATTCATTCTATTATCACCTTATGAAGTGTCTATTGAATATATGTATAATTTTGTTGTTCGTTGCCATCAAGTCGATTTCAACTCATGGATATACCGTATGTACAGAGTAGAACTGCACTCCACAGGGTTTTCAAGGCTGTGATCTTTCAGAAGCATATTACCAGGCCTGTCTTCCATGGTGCCTCTGGGTGGGTTTGAACCACCAATATTTTACCTAGTAGTTGAACACTTAACCCTTTGTGTCACCCAGGGACCCATATACCTACATACATGTATATATATATAAAAAGAATATATTTATGTATATAGACAGAGAGAGAGAAGGAACCCTGGGGGTGCAATGGTTAAATGCTCAGCTGCTAACCGAAAAGTCAGCAGATCGAACCCACTAGCAGCTTCATGGGAGAAAGGACCTGGCAATATATCCTCATAAAGATTACAGCCTAGGAAGCCCTAAAGGCAATTCTACTCTGTCACATAAGGTTTCTATGAGTCAGAATCGACCTGACGACACACAACAACAACAATAACATATATATAGATACACACGTGTGAGTGTGTGTGTGTAGTCTTCTCATTCTATCCTTTATGTCTTTTCTTTCAATCTCTGTATAATTTTCTCATATATATTATCCACATAACTAATAATCTCAGCAGGGTTTAATTTGTCATTCATTATTTATTTTATTTCAATGACTGTATTATTATATCTAGTTCGGTTTTAGTCTTTTGAAAAACTGGCAGGCTATTTTTCCATAATTATATCTCCTTAATTTTCATCTCCTTTATTAATGAATGCCATTATTTTAATAAACATATAGTACCCTCTATTGGTTCTATTATCTGAAATTCTTCAGAGTGTGTAGTGGGTTGAATGATTTGCCGCTACCCTCTCTCCCCCCAAAAAGAAGTGTCAATGTCCTAATCCCTGGAACCTGTTAATGTGAAAGGGTCATTGCAAATGTAATTAAGTTAAAGATTTTCAGATGAGGAAATATCCTGGATTATGTGGGTGGGCCCTAAATCCAATGACAAGTTTTCTCATAAGAGGCATAGAGATGAGAGACACACAAAAAGAGGAGAAGTTTATGTAATGATGAAGGCAGAGTTTGGAGTGATGCAACCACAAGCCAAGGAATGTTGACAGACACCAGAAGCTGGAAGAGGCAACTAACACAATCTCCCTTAGAGCCTCTGGAGGGAGCCAGCCTTGGAGACTCCTCAATTTCAGACTTCTGGCCTCCAGAACTGTGAGAGAATAAATTTCTCTTGTTTTAAGGTACCGAGTTTGTGGTAATGTGTTACAGCACCCACAGAAAAGTAATACAGAGTGTATTCTTATTTTTCAAGTGTTTCTGTCTTCTTTTGTTCATAGATGATTGTTTCCTTATGCACTTTGTAATTTTGGATTATGAACTTTAGTTTTGTAAGCATTTTGTGTAGCCTACCCTGATGATATGTCCCTTCAGGAAGGATATACATTTAATTATTCCAGAAGCGTGAGGATTATCACTGGTTTGGACAAAATTTTGTTAGCCATTTATGCTTTGGAGGCTCCTGATTGATCCAGAGATAGTAAAAGTGTGAGTGGACAGAGCGGTTGATTGTGAATTCTCAGAGGAGCATTTCTGCCCTGCCCTGGCCACCCCCTCCCCACCCGCTCCCCCTGCACTTAATCCAGCATTTCAAAGTATTTTGTAGTGTGAAAATAGTAGTGAGAATATACATTTGACTTAAGTTTGTAACAAAGACACAAATATGCATTCCAAATAAATAGCAATTAATTAAAAATATTTGTAGCAGAGACCTAAAGTAAGCTTGTAGTCTCTTAGCTGTGATTTTGTGCTACAGTTATGAAATATGTCACCGATGGTGGAAACTGAGTGAAGCGTATAGTAGAACAATTAGTACACTGTATGTGAATCTATAATTATCTCAAAATAAATATTAAAAAAATGAATTACAAAATTTACCTCTATTCTTAACTTATGGAGTATTTTTATCTAAAAACATATTGAATATTGTCAAATGCCTTTCTACATCAATTGGAATGATCATGTTACTCTTGCTGTGTTCTATAAATGTGGTGTATTACATTGATTGGTTTTCTTATGTTGAAAATCCTTGCATTCCTGGATTAAATCCCACTTGGTCATGTGTATAATCTTTTTAATACGATATCGGATTTGGTTTGATAATATTTTGTTGAGGATTTTTACCTCTATATTCATAAAGGATATTGGTCTGTAGTTTTCTTTTTTTGTGGTGGCTTTATCTGGCTTTGGTATTAGGACAATGCTGGCCTTATAGAATGAGTTAGAAAGTGTACCCTCCTCATTTGTTTTTTGGAAGAGTTTAAGAAGGATTGGTGTTGATTTTTCTTTAAATGTTAGGTAGAATTCACCAGTGAATTTATTTGACCCTAGACTTTTCTTTGTCGGACTTCTTCCTTCAGTTAGTCTATAGTATATTCTAACTCCTCCATTTCCTTTTTGGTCTTTGGTCTAGATGTTCTGCACATTATTGAAAGTAGTATACTGAAGACCCTCAACTCTTTTTGGAGAACTGTACATTTCTCCCTTCAATGTATTTCGGGGCTCTGTTAAGGTGCACGTATTTTAGAATTGTTAAGCTTTCTTGATGAATTGACCACTTTATCATTATATAATGTTTTTCTTTGTCTCTTGTTTGACATATTTTGACTTAAATTCTGTTTTGTTTAATATCAATATTGCCACCCCAGTTCTCTTTTGGCTGCTATTTGAATGGAATTTATTTTTTCCATTCTTTCATTTTTATCCTATTTGTGTCTTCGGCTCTAAAGTAGGTCTCTGGTAGAAAGTATATAGAGGAATCATTTTTTTCTTATCCATTCTGCAAATCTCTGTTTCTGATCAAATAATTTAATCTGTCAACATTTAAAGTTATTACCTATAAGGAAGGACTTACTTCTGTCACATATATATGTGTGTGTGTATATATATATATATATATATATATATATATATATATATATATATATATATATAGTCTCTCATTTCCTCCAGTATGGCCTACTTTTGTGTTAGGTTGATTTTATTGTAATGAACCATTTTGATCCCCTTCTTGTTTCCTTTTGTGTATACTTTTTAGGTATTTTCTTTGTGGTTATCATGGAAATTACATGTAGAATATAGGTATGAACATAATTTTAAGTTTACATTTTCTTTTTTTTCATCACTTTAAATATGTCATCCCATTACCTTCTGGATTCCATGGTTTCTGTGGAGAAGTCAGTGTTTAATCTCACTGAGGATCCTTTGTATGTGAGGATTTGCGTATCTACTGCTGCTTTCAGAATTTTCTCCTTATCTTTGGTTTTTGAGAGTTTGGTTACAATGAATCTCACTATGGATTGCTTTGGTTTTATCCTACTTAAAGTTCCTCTTATTTTTGAACATGTAGATTCATGTCTTTCATCAAATTTGTGAAGTTTTCCATCATTATTTCTTCAAATATTCTTTTTGCACTTTTCTCTGTCTTTTCTACTTCTGGCACTCACATAATGCATATGCAATGGTGTCCCACAAATTCCTTAGTTCTTTGAAGAAGGAAGAGTATTGTAATTACACAGAAACTTCTTCCAGAGAGTTTTTAGGTCATGTTTTCCGCATATTATCTAATACAAGTCTCTGTTACTGTCTTTTTGGCATAGCAAATCATAGAAAGCAAATTCTATCAGGTCATATATATGGGTTTGGTTCAAAATAAAACACTAGGGTTCTATCACATAAAATCTTCGGATACAATGTATATACTTTCTACATTTACTCTATCATTGTTGTTATTGTTAGGTGTCATTGAATCAGCCCCCAACTCATGGAAACCCCATACACAACGGAACAAAACTCTATGCCATCCCATGATAGGTTGCAATCTATAGGGCTTTCATTCACTGATTCTTGGAAGCGTCTTTGTAATGAACCATTTTGATCCCCTTTACCAGGCCTTTCTTCCTAACCTATCTTAGTCTGGAAGCTTTTCTGAAACCCAGTTAGTAACACACAAGCCTCCGCTAACAAATGGGTGGTGGCTGTACGTGAGGTACATTAGCTTGGTATTTAACATGCATCTCCTTCATGGAAGGCAATAATTCTACCACAGAACCACTACTGCACCCTGCTACAACATTAAGAATCATTCAACTAGTATCTGTAGAATTAAAAATACATATATTTTTCATTTATTGTAAATATTTTACATGAACAAATATTCAGAGTTAAAATACTTGCCAATGGAGTTAAGGAAGAGGTGAACCTGATGGTAGAGGCAGGAACTCCCAGTCCTGCTATCTTCTTGGAGAGCAGAAATTCATAGACAAGTATAGTTTGTTAGTCAGAAAATCTTTTCACAGATAAGGAGAAGCTGACAAATGATCTACTTTAAAGGCAAAAAAAGTACACATACAACATTCTGGCCTTTCTTTTCACTTTGCATCTCCATTCTAAGGAACATTTAAGTTTAAACAGCAGATCATGTTACTCTGCCTGATTATGACAGTTTTTCACCCTCTTTGTTGCTTATTACCCCACATATTTTATAAGTATCACTGAAGTCCTTGTCACTCTTAATTCATCTCTTTCTCTTTTTCTCATGCACACACATGCACACATATAATTATAACTTACTTGTTATTTAGCATAGCGATAAAATTGTTACAACCATTTTTTAAGATAGAGGATTTAAAGCTATATTAAAATGAAGTACATTTTCTTTATCAGTACAATCACACTTTATTATTGTATAATTACATACAAATATTTGTTCACTGTAAAATGGCTTGCGGAGGCACTAGATGGATCAGAATGAAATGCTTTCACTTAGAGAAAAATCACGGTTATAGCTCAATTTTCACCACAGTTGATGTGAGTTAATAGATATTCGGAATTTGTGACATTCCATAAATTGTATAAAAGACACTCCTATCATTATTATGTTTTTTATAACAAAGTCTTACTAAGGCACTTGGGAAAAATCTTATAGAAAAGTGGTTATATAAGATCTAGACCATAATTACAAAAATAGTATTTATCTCTTTCTGAGTTGGAATGACAATAATATAAACTTAAAATTTTTCTCCAACTCCTGGAAAACAAAGGCTGACTTAGGAAAATCCTAGGTATAGAGTAATTTTAATGAATATAGGTTTTGTTCACAGTGCATACAGACTATGTGATCCAGTAACAAATTGTGTGTCCTTTAGTGGAGAAATTACTTTAAAAAAGAAAACTTGGTCATTTATTTGTAGCATATTTTTAGCTACTAGCAAATTATTTGTACCATTTCTAACGTATTTTATCAAACGTGAGCACCAGATGTGTGTGAGGTCTTTAAGAAAGGGACACTATCTCCATTGTTTCTATGATCTTCAATATTTCCATGACTCCTGGGCTTACAACAGTGTCATAACATTCAACAGGTGGTCATAATTTGTAATGCTGGGCACATCTTCCTTCACTTTATTTATGCTAACTTTTAAAAAATTTATTTACCTAGTTCTGAAACAAATCATATTGGACCTGCTTTAAATAATGAAAACATATAATTTAATGAGACAAAATAAGCATTAATATACTCTTAATGTATTTCTATCTGAATTGGAAAAATTGCACATAATAATTTTTGATTTGTTGAATTCCCAATTTTTACATCCTTCTTAGTGGTTAACAGCTCATCTGCTAACCAAAAGGTAAGCAGTTCAAACCCACCAGCCACTCCTTGGAAATCCTATGGGGAAGGTCTACTCTGTCTTACAGAGTCACTATGAGTCGGAATCAACTAGATGGCAGTGGGTTTGGTTTGGTTTTTTATGATTTTACCATTAAACGTAAAAAAGAAAATCTCAGAAATGGAGAGCCCTACTAAAGAGTGCCCTAATATATTCTTTAAGGACTTCTGAAATTTGGTTTTGGGAAACACATAAAAATATGGAAGAAAAAATAACATACTTACGAGTTAACAATAAATTAAAGCGTTATTGTCCCTTGAGATTTCAGAGGAAAACATTTTTGTGTTCAATATTTATTTAATGCCCACTATTTTTAAAAATTATGGGAAATTCAAATACAAATAACAAAAGAACACTGTGTTTGAAAGAGGGGACATAAAGTGCACACAAATTAACCTACTATCATATAGAAAACAATTATAATCCTGAGAGAGGTGCATATAAATTTTTGTGGTAGCTATAAGGTTTAAGTATTATTTTTCAAAATGGAGGAGACTCCATGGAATGGAATGAAATTTATGCAATGTATTATCTATAAAATATTAAACCATTCAGTACAAAAGTGATTATCAGTGAGTTTTGAGAAAAAAAAATCAATAGAAAAAGAGCTTTGTATACATAGTCCAGAAAATCATAATGATCAAAATTCTTACAGCTTCAAATGATATATTGCATATGTAACATTGTTCTTCAGAAATTAAGGCTTGTTTTAGAAAGAAAGAAAACTACTTTCACCATGGAACCTTAACAATTTATGTCATCATTCACTATGGCAACTGAAAGGAAACAATAGTCAATAGCAAACTTTGGCATTCGGTGGGCAGTGAAGAGGTAGTAGGTCCATTTTCTTTCTCTGTTGGAACGGATCTATTCCAATAGCTAATTCTCTTATTGTTACAGTTCAAATAGATTTGTTAGGTGTGTTTTAAAAAGAGAAAGAAACATTGGAGTGTGATGGCTTAACATTTAGCAATTTCTAAAAAGAAACAATTTAGTCACAAAGCCTTTGTACTCTGCATTAAACATGGCTCCATTTCAAAGAAACACCATCCCAAACATGGCAACACATTATTTGATTGGTGCCTGGTAAGGAGTAGTACATATAACTCTTTCTCTTTGTTCATGATTTTTTCTATGCCTAGAAACTTTCCTAGAAATAAATATACTTTGCAACTGGCAATACTCTATTTAAAAGGTTGCCTCATTTAATACACTATTTATATTTGATGTATTTAAATTGATAACTTATGCATTAAAACTCAGAAATGCATTCTCAGGACTGAGTATCTTTTTTTTAATAGATCATTTATTCAGTGTGGTTAAATGTTATTTTATTTGATCAGCTGAAGCCTCATTGACTTGATCTGATACATGAAATATGTTCCTTATTTAGTAGTCTGATTTTCCTTTAGACGCCTGAAAATTGTACATCTAATTCTATCATTTGTCAAAATAAGAATTGAAACTTCTTAAATCTTCATCTAATATATTCTAGGCACGATGTTTCCAAATGTAAGCAAATACAATTCCATACATTTGTTTGAAAGATAGCTCTTTTATGAAATGTTTTTAGACTAATTTCTGGAGAAAAGCAACTTACATTTTTAGTAGTGCTTTTGATTTCACAATTCAATTCACATGCTGTTTATAGTTAAAAGAATATTAAAAATCTGATTTTTTTTGGTGAAATTAGAATATGTGTTATTCCTTAGGTAATAATATTGTAACCAGGTTAAACTTCCCAAATTTCTTAACTGTACTATTTCTATGTAAGGAAATTCCCTTACTATTGGGAAATATACAATGAAGTATAAATGGGTAAATGGAAATGACATGTGCAATATAGTCTCAAATGTTGCATAAAGTTATATATATATTTTATATTTAAATTTCCTATGTTGTTGTTGTTAGGTGCCATTGAGCCCTTTCCCTCTCCTAGCTACCCTGTGTACAACCGAGTAAAATGCTAGCCAGTCCTGTGCCATCCTCATGATCTTTGCTATGTTTGAGTCCAATCTGCTGCAAACCCAAAACCAAATCTGTTGTTATCAAGTAGGTTCTGATTTATAGTGACCCTATAGGACAGAGTAGAACTACCCCACAGGGTTTCCAAGGAGTGGCTGGTGGATTTCAATTGCTGACCTTTTGGTTAGCAGCCAAGCTCTTAACCACTGCATCACCAGGGCTCCATTCTGCAGCAAAAGACCTTTTTAAACTGTTATAAAGCAAAGATGTCACTTTGAGGACTAAGATGCATCTGACCCAAGCCATGGTATTTTCAGTCACCTCATATGCATGTGAAAGCTGGACAATGAATAAAGAAGACCAAAGAGGAATTGATGCATATGAATTATGGTGTTGGCAAAGAATATTGAATATACCATGGACTACCAGAAGAATGAACAAATCTGTCTTGGAAAAAGTACAGCTAGCATGCTCTTTAGAAGCGAGGATAGCAAGACTTTATCTTTAGAACTTTGGAAACATTATCAGGAGGGACCAGTCCCAGGAGAGCGACATCATGCTTCGTAACGTACAGGGTCAGGGAAAAAGAGCAAGACCCTCAACGAGATAGACTGACACAGTGCCTGCAGCAATGGGCTGGAACATACAAACAATTGTGAGGATGGTGCAGGACCTCGCAGTGTTTAGTTCTGTTATGCACAGAATACCTGTGAGTTGGAACTGACTCAATGGTATATAACTACTATAAAAAAACTAAGAACCAGATCAAGGAAATGACATGTTTAATGCAATGGGGCATCACAGATAGAGGTAGGAATGGACTTAGAGTAAAGGGCAACTGGACTACTCTGAGCTTTATCCACCCAAGGACTGTGAGAAGAAGTTAGGGCAGGTACTATTATTCTCATTTACGTATAAGAAATACAGGCTGAAAGGAGTTAAACTTCTTTTCCTAAGTAATGTAATTAATGGTAGAGCAATAATTCTCTCCCAGTTTTTGATTTCAAATTCAGTATTCTTTCCATTATGTAATGGTTCAGGGTATGCATATACAAGAAAATGTTTTTCTCCTTAAAAACAGGATACAAATAAATAGTAAAATAATATCCTCAGAAGTTTTTAAAAATCTTGTCTTCAAAAACTACCAATGTATACAGACAAACATACCACAATACATTATTATAATATTCCTTGAGGATCACCAGTAAGAGCATTAAGGTCAGATTACATCTGTGTTTTGTATTATATTCAACAAATATTAGGAATGAATACTATTCATGCTATGAATAAAGATTCACTGCCTATTGATACTGAAAGGAAAGTAACATATTAAAAGTGAAGTCACCCAGTTACTAATTCTTAATTATATTTCGTTTGTGTTAATTCCATTCCAATATTTAATTTGTTTTTGCTTATGTGACTCAGAAGGAAAACTCAAAGAGCTAGAACAAAAATTTTGTGTTATGAACATGATTTCCTGATTGCTCTGAGCTAAAAGAGAACAAGTTCTTCTATTTTCCTTTTTTGTTCCTACAGGTAGCTATCATCTTAGAATCAAACTGATTAGATACAATTTGTATTTATTTACTTTAGCACAATTTGCCTGTTGTTATTTTCTCAAGTCCTTCTATTCACCCGGTATTGTAGTCACATTGAGTCAAATCAAACCTACTTATCATTTCTGAGAACATTTATATTTGAATTTCCTATATCTAGCATATATATTGGAGACTTAGTGGCACAGAAGTTAATAGCTCGGCTGCTGACAAAAAGGTCGGCAGTTCAAATCCACCAACTGCTCCTTAGAAACCCTAAGGGGAAGTTCTACTCTGTTGTATAGGGTCATTATGAGTCGGAATCGACTTGATGGCAATGGGTTTGGTTTTTTAGCATATAGCAGATGCTCAACAAATGTCTGTGAAGTTAAAGGCATTACAATTATACATATACATACATATACGATATGTAAACTGGAAAATTCAGGATAAGATAGCAATCCCATTGTAAGTTCATTAAAATAATTATTTTTAGGGACTTCCGGCAAGATGGCGCTCTAGGCAGAAACACCACGCCGTCCCTCCACAACAAAGATCCGAAAAACTAAGCCAAACAGAGAATCAACAATCCTGAAAC
>NW_004443941.1:22209769-22264628 GCF_000243295.1 Trichechus manatus latirostris | reverse complement strand
TTAACCAATGTCATAAAACAACACGTGTACTTCTGTTTCATGAGAAACTATTTGTTCTGTAAGCCTTCACCTGAAGTACAATTAAAAAAAAAAAAAAGAAAAAGAAAAGAAAATACCAGAAGGTCTTCATTGTAATATGATTCTTTTGAGACAATTTTAGTACAAGTTACCAATGTGCTAGGTCCCTGGGTGGGGCAAATGATTTGTACTTGGAGCCCTCGTGGCACAGGGGTTAAAAGCTCAGCTGCTAACCAAAAGGTTGGCAGTTGGAATCCACCAGCCTCTCCTTGGAAACCTTATGGGGCAGATCTACTCTGTCCTATAGGGTCACTATGAGTCGGAATCGACTTGAGGGCAATAGGTTTGATTTTTTGGCTTACTAAAGGTTGGCAGTTCAAATCCACCCAGCAGTGCTGTGAAAGAAAGTCCTGGCAATCTACTTCTGTAAGATTACAGCCAAGAAAAACTTGTGGAGCAGTTCTACTTTGTAACACATGGGGTTACCATGAGTTAGAATAACCTGACAACAATGTGATTTTTTTTTTTTTTTCCCCAATGTACTATTTAGGTGTTGTTGGGGGAAAAGTTACTAAAAACAAAATCTGCTCTCAGCCCAGAAAACCTCTCCACAAAAATAGAAGAAAAAGAAAAGTTTTATTATTGAATAAGCATTAAACCAAAATGTGGTGCATCACAGACAATCCCTTAAAGAGATTGCAGAGACAGAAGGAAATCTTAACCATTATATAGGTAAGGGAATACAATCATTACATTGACATTTTAAAGGTGATTGTTTATTTTCTAATCCTTCAGGTCCAGAGATAGTGCTGGGCCGCTTGTGTTCAGGCTAATCACCTTCCAGGAAAAACAGGAAGGTAGAGAATTACTTCAAGTTACACTTACATACTTTTCATAAAGACAAAGAAACTACGAGTTAGCTAAACTGAATTCTAAAAAAACAATGGAGGACGGGAGCTTCTTCCCCTATTTTCACCAGAGGAATTTTCCCATTTATTTTCCGTTTGTACTCATTCTTACCGAATCCAAAGACAAAGAGCTTTGCTTGTTTGTGTCTCTGTTTTGATTTCTATTTTGATTTTGGTTTTGGTTATGATTTTTTTCTAAAGGAAATTCAGATTGAATTTTTGAAGTGTTTAATATGCACTGTATCAGTAACTGGGTCCAAGTTTTATGAATTTTCTTTCCCTGGCTTTGATAGCCAAAGCAGCCTGGAGCTGCTTAGCCATTATTAAACTAAGCCCTAAGTGATAGCACTGGGTGTAGCTCAATTGGGTGCTGCTCAGACCAAGGGGAACCTGCCCCCTCCTGTCCATTGTCCTTAAGCATGGGGTGTGACTCAAACCAGTCAAACCCATTTTACTAGCCTACATGCCAAAGAAAAGAATGCAATTTGTCTTACCGCGCCTGCACACCATGATAACCTATGTAGTCCACAGTGTGTTTGTACGTACTTCCTTGTGAGAGAAGATATAAAGGTTCTGCCTCCCTTTGTTCAGAGAGCTTGATTTGAGGTATTCAGTCCCTTGTTCCTTGCCTTCACGTGTGCAATAAATGCTCTTCCTCCCTCCTCACCTCGGTGAGTCTTTATTGATGAGAAGCCATACCGAGCAGAACCTTCTTTGGGTAACAGCTTCTTCCTCAGTCTGTAAGCATGTAAACACGCATAGACACCCCCCCGCCTTAAAAATATTACCCCTTTACAACCTCATTTCACTCCTTCCCTTTAATTTCAAATTAGTGAAAGAATAGTCTATACTTTTTACTTTCATTTCCTTTTCTCCCACTCTCAAATTAAAATGAGAAATACCCTTGCTCCTGCCCTCTCTAATTTACTGATACAATTTTCTGGAAGGTTGCCAATAATATCACGTATAAATCCAGAATTTACTTAGTTACTTATTTGCGTATTTATTTTACTGTTCTTGTTCTTCTCTTTATGCATTGTATACACTTCACAGTATTGACTCAGCTATGCTTCTTGATATAGTCTCTTTATCTTCTATTACACTTCTTTCCATTTAGTTCTTATTTTTTCTCTCTACTCTGCCTTCTTTCTGTTAAATATTAGCATTATGAGTAATAACTTCCCAGAAGGCCTAATCTTCTAACCTGTCTGTATTGGGACTAAAATTATTTATAGCCTATGCTTTTACATCCATGATGATTTTCGTGAACTATGTCTTTTCTTATGTCAGTTCCCTGTTTCAGCCCTTCTTTAGACTTCATTATATCTTTCTATTTACAGAGTCTAGGTGAGCACATGGTATATATTAGGCATTAAAGAAATGCTTGTTAAATACATCAATGTTTGTCTGATGCCCACTTACTTAGATCAAATAATTTTAAACTATTTTCAGGGAAAGTTCCCCACCCTTACTACCAATCCCACTGTTGTTCTAGTACCCATATATGAAATATTAGGGGAATGTGTAATTCTGAAGTTTTCCCTTTAACGGAAAAATGGAGACAATAGTCTCAATTCTCTATAACTTAGTGGAAACCCTGGTGGCATAGTGGTCAAGAGCTAACCAAAAGGTTGGCAGTTTGAATCCACCAGGCACTCCTTGGAAACCCTAGGGGCAGTTTTACTCTGTCCTATAGGGTCACTACAAGTTGGAATTGACTTGACGGATTTTTTTGGGGGGTGGGGTTCTATAACTTAGTTATTGTGAGACCAATTTACTTGCTTTGTAAACTGTTTAATTTTATACAAACAGAAAGGATTAATGGTATGATTATCTATTATGATACATCAGCATATAACCATCAGTCAGCTATACATCTCTTTAAACTTGTGGTCATGAGGAGCTTGACACTGAGAGGTAGTTAACATTCTTGGGTTTTTAACTTACTATTGAGTTTTAAGAGTTCTTTTTATACGCTGGGTACAAATTCTTTAAAATATGTATGTGTTGCAAATATTTCTTTCCCGTTTGGTGGCTGACCTTTTTGTTTTCTTAATGGTGTCTTCCATAAGAGGGAATGTATTTAATTTTAGGTTTTATAAAGACTAATTTATCCAATTTTTAATGGTTTTTGCCATTGGTGTCCTATGCAAGAAAACTTTGCTTATCCAACTTTGCAAATATTTTCTTCTGGAAATTTTAGGGCTTTAGTTTTACATGTAATCTATTACTCCTCTTAGAGACCACCTAGTAACTTAATGCCAGTTGATCTCTAAGGAGAGAGGCATGGGCATGGGCATGGTTTAATCAATCACATTAAGGTTAGCCCATGACTAATTTTTTATTCTATTTCCTCCTCCTTAAAAAATTCATTGTAAATAGCCTGCCTTGAGCCATTTACTTTTTTTTTATTATTTAATAAAATGGTCTCTCAGTATGCATACAGATTAACTGCTCAAATAAACCCTATATACTTTAATTTCTTTGTCCTTTATTTTTTTAACAAGACCATTTTAAATAATGTAATTTTTTATATGATTGGGCTTAAAGTTACCGTTTTTTTATTTGCTTTCTATTCTTTGCCTTTTTCCTTTCTTTTTTCTCTTTATTGCCTTTTTTTAAATCAGTTAAGTGTTTATGATTTCATTTATCTGCATTGTTGACTTATTAGCTACAACGTTGTGTTTTGTTTTTCCAGTGGCTGCTTCAGGGTTTAAAGTATCATCTTAATTTAACCCAGTCTACATTCAAGTAATATTATACCACTTCACAGATACTATGGTCTTTGTGCCATTGTTAACATAATATTACTTCTACATATGTTATAAACCCCAAAACCATTATTATTTTTGTTTTGTTTTAAACAATCAATTATCTTTTATGGAAATTTTAAAAAGCAAATGTCCCTGGCCAGTAATTCACAAATTTGCAGTTCTAGCCCCTTCCAATTGCATTTTGTAAATATTAGACTCTTCCCTGGTTGTTATCTGCTCTTCAGGTTGGGAGTGCATGTCACCACTTCACATCTTTAGTGGAACAGCCATTCTGGAGATTTTAATCTTAAACACTGCAGGATACTGCCTTCCAGGGATGGCAAATGGAATTGGATTAAATCTTGTTACTACTTCTCATTATAAAGTGAGAAAAAAAGAAAGGAAACTACTCACATATGATAAAAATTATTTTCAAATTCAAGTAACACATATATTAATTGAAGGAATGGCTCACCCATTGTATCAAACTCAGGAAGACAAAAGAAAGGCCCATAATTGCTATTATTATTCCAAATTACTTAGGAAGTTCTACCTTATTCAACAATACCCATTGACCAAACCCATTGCCACTGAGTCGATTCTGACTCATAGTGACCCTATAGGACCGGGTAGAACTACCCCATAGGGCTTCCAAGGCTGTAAATCTTTAAGGTAGCAGACTGTCACATCTTTCTTCCTGGGAGCTGCTACTGGTGGGTTCCCGCCACCGACCCTTCAGGTAGCAGCTGAGCCCTTTAACCACTACGCCACCGGGGCTCTTCTTAGTCAATAATACAAAACGTAAATAACATGCAAAATACTGAAAATAAGAATATTATTTCTAGATCCTGTAGTAGCTTACTTAGACAATTCCAGAGACTCCAGTCAAAAAATATACTTACACACACACAAACACACAGAGGGTTCAGAGGTACATACAGAAACATCATAATGTATTAGCTACTGTCTGTATTACCGGTGAAGAGCCTTGTGGTGCCATGGTTAAGTGCTTGGCTGCTAACCGATGAGTTGGCAGTTTGAACCCACATCATGGCTCCTGGGGAAAAAAGACCTGGCGATCTGCTTGCGTAAAGATTACAGCCTAGAAAACCCTATGGGGCGGTTTTATTCTGTCACTTTGGGTCACTATGAGTTGAAAATTGACTCGATGGTACCTAAGAACAACTTACTACCGGTAGCCATTTACTTAGTTAAAAAATTTTTTTTTTATTAAACTATAAATATATAGATATAAATTTAATAAAACCTATAAATAACTATATGAAGAAAACTATAAAGCTTTTAGGATATAAAAAATGAGATCTTAAAAAATGCTAAGTTCTACCAATTGCCTGGGTGAAAAAAAAAAATTTACACGGTATGGTTGGCCAACAATATGGAATGCTTTTACAATTCATACTGAGGAAGTAGTGAAAGAATTTAAAAAAAAAAAAAAGTCCCAGTTGATTCTGACTCATAGTGACCCTACAGGACAGAGCAGAACTGCCTCATGGGGTTTCTGAGGTTGTAACTCTTTACGGAAGCTGACTGCCACATTATTCTCCTGCGGAGCTGGCTAGTGGGTTTGAACCACCGAGCAGTTGAGCGCTTTAAGCACTGTGCTATCAGGGCTCTTTTAGTGGACCAATACATAGAATAATTATGAAAATGAAAAATAGTGAGGTAGGACTTACACTTATCATAAAGCCACAACTGTGCTGTTTTTTCTAGTGCAGTGCCGTTGCGTGGCTGGGCATCTGTTTAGCTGCTGCTATTTCTGCCCATGCAGCATCCCAGCCTGATTTACTGGCCAGGCGCTCCCTGGCAACCCTACGGGGCAGTTCTACTCTGTCCTACAGGGTCGCTATGAGTCTGAATCGACTCGACGGCAACGGGTTTAAGAACACTGATTAACACTACATCCAGTGAGTCCTATAGAACAATCTAACAATGATTTATATTATCTCAAAAGGAGAATTTATATTTTCATATATCGAGATATTTTAATGATTTTGCTTATCAAAAAGTATGTATAAAAGAACATAGTAGAAAGGTCAACCCAGTCTTATATTTCATCAAGGAGGTTTTCTTTACTATAAATTTCTTAATAATTATTATGTTTTAAGTGATAATGACAATAGCAAGTACTATTTTTTTTTTTTTTTGAACACTGCTGTGGGCTAAAAGGAGCCCCGGTGGCGCAGTAGTTAAGAGCTGCGCTGCTGACCAAAAAAGGTAGGCAGTTCAAATCCACCAGCCGCTCCTTGAAAACCCTATGCTGTTGCTGTTAAGTGTGGTCAAGTGGGTTCCAACACACAGCGATCCTATGGGGCAGTTCTACTCTGTCCTATACGGTCTCTATAAGTCTGAATCGACTCCTTCGCAACGGGTTTTTTTTCGGGGGGCGGGTTTAGTGCGTTAGAAACTATGCTACGTGCTCACAGGCACGATTGCATTTAACCCTCACAGCAACACTGTGAGATAGACTTGACCGTCACTATTACTTTACATATGCTGTGATATAAAGTGGAAAACTTCTGAGAGAAGAGAGGATGAATAGATCAAAGATTTGATTATAAAACCCAGCTAGGCATGTTTGCATTTCAGAAAAAGAATAAAAAGCCTGTTTATATAAATTTCGGAGATCTTTTTAGGCAAGAAAGAAATCTAAAAATTATAGAGGAACCATTGATGTATTTAATTATACTAACGGTAACAGCTTTTTGTTATTTTGTTTTTAATAAATGTATTTACTGCTTAAATTTTTAACAAATGTATTTAACGTTTTTAACAAAGGGATGTTAACAAAGGCACTTTTGACAACTCATTTAATAAGAAAAAACTCAACAAGAAAAAATTCTAGGAACTGTAGAGGGAACACTGATTTATTTAATTATGTAAAATAACTTATTTATTATTTGTCTCCAGCAAACGTATTTAACTAATGTTTTAAATAGCATGTTTTAACAAATGTTTCTAATTCTTTAATTTTTTAACATGTATTTCATGTTTTCAACAAAGTATTTATATACAGTAACATTTTCTTTCAGCAAAAATTGTGGAATAGGGAAAATATTTGCAACACGTAAAGCACTCAAGAGGTAATGTGAGAAGTAAAGATCTTCAAATCAATAATAAAAATATAAATAAATACGAATAAGCAAATAATAGTGGAAAAAAATACACGCAGAATACTTAAGAGGAAATGGTCATGTGTACATTTCTATGGAGTATGTTGATTACTCTAGTTTTTTTTAAAGGAGCATGTTAATACAGAGAAGATCAATAAATACATATCCTATATGATATGGAAACCCTGGTGGCATAGGGGTGAAGAGCTACGTTTGCTAACCAAAAAGTAGGCAGTTCGAATCCACCAGGTGCTCCTTGGAAACTCTATAAGGCATTTCAACTCTGTCCTAAACGGTCTCTGTGAGTCGGAATCAACTCAACAGCAAGGCAATGGGTTTGGGTTTTGGTTTTATATGACATGGCAATACCACCACCATTCTTCAGCACTGGTAGGTAAGTCTGAATATATAGCCCAAAGTTTTTTGTTTCCTGGCAGTAGGAAAAACAATAGAAAAAATAAAAATAACCTTGCTACCTATAAGTAAAATTACTGAATAAATTGTATTAATCTATGCCATAGATTAGAAGACAGACATGTAAAATAAAGCAGTAAGATCTGAATTTAAAATAAAGCACTAGGATCTGAATCCATTAATCTGAAAGAAAGTGTCAAATATATTTCTAAGTAAGAAAAGCAATTTATGAAACTTTTATGTAGTATGACTCATATATTTGAAAACAAATGAATAACAAAACACTCCTTCAAATACATATATTTACTTCTAGAGAGCTGTGTTTGCATGAAGAACAGTGGCGAGAGATACGTAGAAAACCATAACGTTGGTACCATTTGGAATATGGGCATGTGAAAGGAAAAGAGACTACACAAAATGTAAAAATGTTCCTTTTGTAAGATTAACTGAAAATGTAGAATATGAAAGTTTACCATTGATATCATTATTTAGGCATGAAAAATAAACGTAAGTAGGAATGAGGGCTACAAGTTAAATGGAAACATGAACACAATTATTTGATTACATTACATGATTATGGACAGATTTTACCTGGGTTTCCTATTATTTTAATACTGTTTTTATAATAAAGAAACATTTTTCGGGAAAAAAAAAGCTTCATTTGCTACTGGTGTATTACATTCTAATTGATTTATGAGGGACATCATTTATCAGTTCAAATGGAAGTTATAAGTTATTTCTAAGTTATTCCTAGATTGAAGCTTTTGCCAGGTGTTCCAATCTTAGGTGGATGCCCAACTTAATCTCAGTATAAACTTTATTCCTAAAAGAATATTTTAAAGAAAGCAGAATAGTAAACAATATTTAATGTGCTGAATGTGTAGAACTAAATCAACGCAACATCGTATAGTTACAATGATAATTGGTGGTACAACCAAGTATTGGAAAAAAAGATATTTAAGAGAAATACATATTTCAAATAAGCAGCCATTTAATCTCTAGCATGCAGCCTTGCTTTTGTAATAAAGAGGCTGGATACTACCACACACAGCAATAGATATTATTCCTTGGAATTTCAAAATAAGTAAACCAAATTTACAAAAATCATTTATGACATGAACAGGAAGTTGCAATCCAATTTCCTTACACTTTTTCCCCATGTTTCTGTAAGGGTCATTTGAGTTTTGAGTTTACAAAACAGAATTCCAACCTCATCTCCTAGAGCACAAGGGTCCCTCAAGTCTATTTCAAATGTCAGCTTCACTCGCCTTATTTCTTCATTAATTCTTCAAGTCAGAATTGACCACCAACTGTTCAATGCTCCCAGAAATAGTTGTTTGACCTTTGTTGTGCATTCTCTCTCATCTTAGAGTTGTAAATATTTACTTTTCTCTTGTCTAAGCTAGGACTATGGCTTACCTATTGTGACAATATCCCCATATTGACTTCCAAGCTTGCATACAGCCTTTCATATAAGCTATTCAAAAACCACATTGAATTAACTGAGTGTCCCAGGGTAATTTCCTAAAGATAGCTCTTCATGTGCCCTGCAGCTCTAAGAGATAAACACAATATTTTATTTAATTGCTAACTAACTAACAAACCTAGCTAGCTAGTACCATAACACACTGATCCATTCAATGAATAGCTTTTAGAATGAAACAAGAAATGATAAACATTACAAAAAAAGCAGCAAGTTCTCTTTGATGGAGATGAAAGTCAAATTTAGAGTAAACAATTATCTCTTTGGAATAGATTTGTATTAATCTAATCATTGGTTTATTCAACCAATATGTATTGAGTATATGTCATATGAATTCTGTGCTTCCAAAGGTGATAAGCACCCAAGTGTTGGGTACCAGAAGACCATGAAAGTTATTTTTCTAGTCAATCCTCAGTAGATCCCAAGTTGTATAAAAACCATATTATTTTATGTAATAATAATATAATACATTGTAACCAGGCATATTTTAGAATATTTTATTCAAGGCTCTTTTGGTATATGATGTTAGGTCAATGTTGTCTAAGTTAACACATAGATGTTAAAGGTGATAGAAACAAGAAGAAATGACCAGAGAAAATGCACATTCATTTGGAGTCAGGACATGAGGAGTGGTTCAGGCACGTTTAATCTTTCTTACAAACGACAATTGGATTTCATTACATGTTTATGACAATTTTGGATTGAACCAAAAAAAATTTTTTTTTTTTCATTTAAGTACCTTGAGAGAATCCTGCATGACTTGACAGAATGAAGTTGACAGTTCATTGCAGAATGTATTTTCCTTGAGTGAGCTCTACTTGTGTCTAAAGGGAGAACACATTATTGTGAAAATTAACTATTAATTGGGCATTAATAGGACAGAATTCTAGGTCTTGGTTTTGTTCATGGATTTCTGTGTAAAAGAAGAAATCATTTAAATTCTTTAATCCTCAGTATTCTTATCTTTTAAATAGAAATAATTGTCCGGCATCCTTATACGCTCAGGATTTTTATACTCATAAAAATCCAAAGAGAGTGCATTATTTAAGCCTTCAGAAACGGTATGAAGAATTATTCACTACAATGTATGTGGTTTTTTTTTTTTTTTTTAGTTTCTATTATTGTTCCTGTTGCAGAGTTATTGTCAAAATTAGGCAGGGTAGTTTCAAGAAATGCTCTAATAGATAACTGGATGCCAGAAATATTCATCCCTGCCCACACTGTATAATAGAAGCTCTGCCTACCATTGTCATAATGACCTGTTGGGCCTTAGCATGAAGGGTCTGATGTGCCTTAGTAAGACACCTTGCAGTTAAATGAGACATTTGGTACCTACCTTGGAAAACAGGACCCATAGACTTACCACCCCAGAGATGTGGGGACAGGAATCACAATTTCTCCAAGTGGGTCACAGGCAGTGATGGTGAGCAGGGCCACTCTTGCTTCTATTTTTGGGTCCCCGGATTCATTATATTGGGGCACAGCACCATGTAAAGTCTTTCATTTAAAGAATGTATACTGTTCCAATCCTGGAGAATGGTGCTGCATCCTCATAAAACATTACTTTTGAACTGATACTTCAACTCTTTCTTCAACAGCACACTCTATCAGGCTGGCATATACTGAATGACGTGATCCATGACAAATCAGTGGATCCTGTGGTCATGGACCCATTCTCAAATTTCCTTTGTTGAAAAGTGTGTTCCTGCTCTGAGTGGTTGAATGTGGGATCCTGTTGTACGTGTATCAAACATTCTGTGAACTTGCAGAAAATGTTGCTATCTGAGGTCCTGTGGGCAGGAAAGGCAAGCTATTCCAAAACGTATGCATATTCCTGTCCAAATGAATCACTTACCTTTACAAGGTAGAATGAATCCAATGCAAATGGAATCAACTTGCTACCAAGTGGTCTGTTTGTCTCCTTGACAGATGGCTCTAAGAAGAACTGTTGCTGGCAGTTTGGATATTTAGCTGCAGCAGTAGTTATATCAATCTTGTAAAGGAAAGTCTATGCTTTTGGATCCAAGCATTAAGAATCCCTGGTGGTGCAACATTTAGGGCTCGCCTGCTAACTGAAAGGTTGCTGGTTCAAACCCACTTGGCAGCTCCACTCTGCAAGAGAAAGACCTGGTGATCTGCTTCCATAAAGATTACAGACAAGAAAACCCTGTGGCACAGTTCTACTCTGTCACATGGGGTCATTATGAGTCAGAATTGACTGGATGGCTCCTAACAGTGACAAGACAGCTTATTGGGCCAGCACTGAGGTGGCCAATGTCAGAGAAAAGCTAATTCCAACTGGCTGAATAATTACTTATTTTTTAAAAAATTCAGCTGTTTTAGGGATTTCTGTTTAGTTGAGTTTATTGAGCTATAACTTGCATACAGTAAAACCCACTCTTTTTATGTGTATGTTTGTATGAATTTTGACAAAAACATACAGTTTTATAACAAGCAGCGCAATCAGGACATAGAGTAGTTGCATCATTTCCAAAATTTCCCTTGTACAATTTGTGGTGTTTCCCTCCCTTCAAACTTACCTTCTGGAAACTGCTTATATTTTTTCTCTCACTATAGTTTTGAATTTTCCAGAATATTATATGTTGTTGTTGTTAGTTGTTGTCAGGTTGGCTCCAGTTCACAGCCACGTTATGTATAACAGAATGAAATGTTTCCCAGTCCTGGGCCATCTTCATGATCACTGGTGTGCTTGAGTCCATTGTTATGGCTATTGTGTCACATCATCTCATTGAGGGTTTCCTTTGTTCTTTTCTGACCCTCTACTTTATCAAATATAATGTTCTTTTCTACAGATTGGTCTTTCCTGATGACATGTCTAAAGTAAGGCAGCTGAAGTCTCTCCATTCTCACTTCTAAGGAGCATTCTGGTTGTATGTCTTCTAGATTGATTTGTTCATTCTTCTGGCAATCCATGTTATATAGTCAATATTCTTTGCCAACATCACATTTCAATGCATCAATTCTTCTCTAATCTTCTTTTTTCACTGTCTAGCTTTCACATGCATATGAGGTGATTGAAAAGATCATGGCTTGGATCAGACACACCTTAATCATAAAAGTGACATCTTTGTTTTTTAAAACTTTAGAGAGGTGTTTTGTAACAGGTGGCCCAATGCAATATAGTATTTGATTTCTTGACTCCTGCTTCCATGGACATTGATTGTTGATCTAAGTATAATGAAATTGTTGACAACTTCAATTTTTTTCTCCACTTATCATGATGTTGTTTTTAGTCTAGGTGTGAGGATCTTCGTTTTCTTCACGTTCAGGCATAATCCTTACTAAAGGCTGTAGTCTTTGACCTTCATTAGTAAGTGCTTCAAGTTGTGTTCATTTTTGGCATGAGAGGTTGTTTCATCTGCATATCACAGGTTATTAATGAGTCTTTCTCCAATCCTGATGCTACATTCTAATTAATATAGTTCAACTTCTTGGATTATTTGTTTAACATACAGTTTAAACAAGTAAGGTCAAAGGATACAACCCTGCCACACACCTCTTCCAATTTTAAACCATGCAGTATCCCCTTGTTCTGTTTGAACAACTGACTGCCTCTTGATCCATGTACAGATTTCATTCACACAATGAAGTGTTCTGGAATTCCTATTCTTTATAATGTTATCTGTAATTTGTTATAATTGAATGTTATATAAATGGGGTCACATATTTATAAATGTATTTGAGTCTGACTTCATTCAGTCATTCCTGAATCGCGTAATGCATTTGCGATTCATTTATGCTGTTTGTTTCTTTCTCATAGTAGTCCATTATATGAATGTGCCACCATTTGTTTATCCACTCATCAGTTGATGGAGATTTGGGTTGTTTTCAGTTTGAAGCAATTATGAATAAAGCCACTATAGGCATTTACATTCTCATTTTTGTGGAGACATATTTCCTTTTTATCGTAAGTAAATATTTAGGAATGGGATTGCTAGTTTGCAAGGTAAGTGGTTAAGTGCATGGTTAACTTTAGAAGGAACTACTTAACTGTTTTTCGAAAAGCAGAATGAGGGTTCCAGTTTTCCACCTCCTTGTAAGAGCTTGGTATTGCTAGTTTATTTTTATTTTAGCCATTTTAATGGGTATGTAGTTGCCTTAGGGTTCTCTAGAGAAACAGAACCAATAAAAAAATACATACATGTATATTTATATGCACATAAACACATATGTATGTATATACATGCACACATTTTATATATCTGTATATACATACATACCAAAATTAAAAACCAAACCCACTGCCGTTGACTTGATTCCAACGAAGATCAATACTATAGGGTTTCCAATGCTGTAAATCTCTATGGAAGCAGACTGCCACATCTTTCTCCCTTGGCGCCTCTGGTGGTTTAGAACCACCTACCTTTTTGCTTTAACCATTGTGCCACCAGGGCTCCTTATATATACACACACATATACATAAATATACATATATAAGGATTTTGGCCTTCAACTGATTTATTGAAGATAATCTGCTGTACTTATGGCCAATTGATTTAATTACATATAACTACTTCATAATCACATGTAACTACTTCATAACAGCATCTAGACTAATATTTAACCAAACAACTGGGCACAACAGCCTAGCCAAGTTGACACATAAATTAACAATCACAGAAATGGTATCTCATTATGGTTCTAATTTACATTTTCCTAAAACCCTGGTGGCGTAGTGGTTAAGAGCTACGGCTGCTAACCAAAAGATTGGCAGTTCGAATCCATCAGGTGCTCCTTGGAAGCCCTTTGGGGCAGTCCTAGTCTGTCCTATAGGGTCTCTATGAGTTGGAATCAACTCAACAGCAGTGGGTTTGTTTTTTTTTTTAATAACTAATTATGTGGAACATCTTGTCATGTGCTCATTTGCCATTGTCTACTTTGGTGAAGTGTCTGTTGAAATTATTTGTCCAGTTTTAAAAAATATGTTGTCCTTTTTTTTTTGAGCATTGACATTTCCTTATATATTCTGGGACACACTCTATTTCAGACATGTGTTTTGTTAATATTTTTCCCAAGTTGCAGTTTGTTTTTTCATTAACTTAGCAAAGACTTAGAAGAGATTTTTAATTTTGATGACGTCCAATTTCTCAATTTTTTTTTCTTTTATGGTTGATGCTTTCTTTGTTCTATGTAAGTGATTTTCTAAATCTTTACAAAGATTGTCTTCTGTTGTAACTTTTAGAAATTGTATAGCTTAAGGTGTATATTTAAATCTATAATCAATTTTGAGTTGATTTTTTATACGATGCAAAATGTGCATCAAAGTTTTGTTTGTTTGTTTGGCATATGGATGCCCAGTTACACCAGTTTTACTTGTTGAAAAGACTATTCTTTTGACGTTGAATGGGCTGACACCTTTGTCAAAAATAAATTGGCCATATAGGTGAGTTATATTTCTGGATTGTCTATTTTGCTGTATTGATCCATGTGTTGATACTTTCACTGATATTACACTGTCTTAATAATTGTAACTTTTCAGTAAATTATGGAATCAGAAAGTGTCAGTTCTCCAATTTTGTTTTCTTTCAAGATTGATTTGATTCTTTTGGCTCCTTTGCTTTCCTGCAAAATTTTTGAATATGCTCATTGATTTCTTAAAACAAAAAGCCTGTTGGGACCATGATTGGAATTGTACTAAATCTATAAATTAATTTGAGAAGAATTGACATCTTAGCAGTATTGAGTCTTCCAGTCAGTGGTATGCTAGAAAATGTTTAACCACTGGCTCAATGGGGATAGAGTGAAGGGAAGAACATTCTTATTTGTAGCATTTGCCCATTTCTGTGGTGTAAATATTCCAATCATAGACGATTTCAAGCTACCAAGCTGAAGTCATCGGCTTACAAAATTTCTAAAAACTTATCTATCGGCCAGTATAAGCCAGCTCCAGCATATTACCACTTCTGATCCATGAATGGTATAGCTCTTTATTTATTTAGGTCCTCTTTGATTTCTCTCAGTATTGTTTTGTAGTTTTAAACATGCCAGTCATGCAAATAGTTGGTTACAATTATAATAATTTCATGTTTTTTGGTGTTATTGTAAATAATAGTGCTTTTAAATTTCAATTTCATATTGTTAATGCTATTATATAGAAATACAATTTTTATACTGTCCTTGTATTTTACAATCTTGCTAAGTTCACTTATTTCATCTATTAACTTTTTTTGTAGGTTCTTTTGCATTTTCTACATAGAAAATTATGTTGTCTGGAAATACAGACAGTTTTATGTCTTTTTTTCAGATCTGTGTAGCTCTTGGCAAGAGCCACCCAATTCTCAGTCCTTCTAGTTACCAAATCCCACATATTTCTCAAATGATGGATAAAGAGTTTACCTTACACCATTATACCTTTCGGGTTCACCACTGGTGAAAGTTTTAACAATTGTACTTCTACCTTATGCCAAAGGCTGTCTTTGTTCCACCTACCACCAGTGATGGAGTCCTCACTGCCAACCTGATAATGTGTAATCCAGTTTTATAATCCCATTGTAATACTGATTTACTCTCAAGGTTGATTTTCTTGGGAAATAGGCTTTGAGACTGAAGGTAAACGTGCAGGATGTTTCTTAGGTAGTGTGTTTAGGATTAATACTCACGGAGGGGAGAGAAGGAAGCAAAGTTGGTCAGAGGAAAAGTGAGCCATGATGCAGTATCAGTAAAGGCCTCAGCTAACCCCATGGGGATCTCTGGAGCTGGAAAGTTTTTTCCAAGGTAGAACAAAGGGCCCAGAGCCTTTACAGTCCCATGATGATGAGATGTGACTGTCATGGAGGAGATGTGAGCTTCAGTAAGACGGTTTTCCTCAGTCAAGGCAATTCAGAACCTCCTGACAGCTTTAGGAATAATAATTCCTTCATTCCTGAAGTGGAATTTGGATAGCATGGTGGTATTCACCACAGCCAGATGATATGTAATGCATTTTATCCTTGCTATCTCATTTAGTCTCTTAATAGTCTTGCATGGTGCATAGTATTCTTATTTTATAACCAGCTAAATTGATTTTCCCAGAGCATTATAATAGAGTAAGGATTCAAATTGAAGTCTGACTCTAAAGCCATGCTAACTCCCCCACACATAATAAATGCCCAAAGCATAATCCTCCTTCCACCTTTGAGTAAGTAAACACTAGTGTTTCCTCTTTAGTATTAGAAGAAAACAAATGACAAAGGAATGTTGTCAACTAAGAAAAATGAAAATGTGACAATCACAAGTGCCAATATTTATAATAAGGGATGTCAGAGCCAGAAGGCGCCTTAATGATGATTTGCCTCAACCTTCTCACTGTGCAGTAGAGAAGTCCATGTTTCAGAGGGAGGAAATGATTGCTCATTTGGGTTGATCCAAGATAAATCTACTTTCTGGCCTGATTCTCACATGGTGAAACACTTTATATCTGTAAGTTTGTTGTTTCTAGACCTTTAGCTTTAGAATTCCATTAGAAGACTTAAATGTTCCTTGATTAAGTATATCTAAAATGAATATGCTGTTATGGTGTTTAAGAAAAGTTATTTAAGCAATCATGTGAAGAACATAGGCATTTCTTTTCTAAAAATGTTCCAATGTGAACGTCTCTGTGAGTTATAATTTAAATTTCAATCTAGATTTTAAGCAAAGGGTAACTTTCGCAGTGAAAAATTTTAAACTAAAATCTGATCATGTCATGAGCATGAGTACAAAGTTTTAAGTCCTCTGTTTTGCATTATAATGACTTCAAATATCACCTTCCATAGAAGAAGCACTAAATGGTCAAAAAGACAGAATGACTCAGCCCTTTGATGTCAGTCAATCTCTGTTAGACCACCCTCGGGCTGGTACATTGAGTGCATGAACAGAGTCGTCCTGAGGTTGGGATGCAGTCAGTGCATTGACCCAACAGCACAGCTCCCACTCGCCAAGTCACATACGGCTATTGTTGCTGCAGGAGACAAACCAGTCACTTGGTGGGAAATCGATGGAGATTGATTTCACCGGGTCTCTGGAAGGGGCAATGATTCATCCTAACTGGAACGGACCTATGCTCTTCGTATTAGTGTGGCATTTTTGCTTCTAGTACCTCAGTTAACACCAGTATCTAAGATCGGCCATGTGCTTAGTGCATTCACATGTATTTTTTTCACTTTGGAATAATGGACACTTTTAGAGCAAAAGAAGTGTGGCAGAGGGCATACAGTGGTTCTGTTATATATTGAACCATGCAGAATCTGCTGGCTTGACTGAGTTATGGAAGGGCTGTATGCAGGCATAGCTGAAGAACCAGCTTATATATGTTGTCTTGTGGAGATGTGGAACAATGGTCCCTGATGCAGTATACGACCTAAATTAATAAGTACTATATGGTTCTCCTTCTCCAGTTTGTAGAATAATGAGTCTGGGAACCTGGGTCAGGGGTGCTAGGAATGTTCATACTTCCCACTCCCAGTGACCAACTTGGAAAAGACAGGTTTCCTAATAGCAAAACCTCTGTGGGTCTAAAAGTCCTGCTTCTCACAGCAGCAATGTTTCCACCAGTGGACAGAGTACTGTATGCTATAGCTGCTGTCCAGCCACTTTAATCTCATCAGGCCAAGATACCAATAGTAAATGACTTTCAGGAATAATTGACCTTGATTATCAGGACTACTTTACACAGTAGCAGGAGGGAAGAATATGTCTGGTATATAGATGATCCACCATGTCATATTTTTAGTCCCTCGTCCAATCCTGAAGTAAAATTGACAAGTGCAGCAACTATGGTTTTAGAAGGGAATGGTGACCAGGGAAGAAGGATTGGGCCGTACTACCATGTATTCACCTAGACCAACTGAGGTGCTGGGTAATGGTGGAGGGTAGTGGAAGAAGGAAATCATCATTAATAACTACTGGTAAGTCACCATTAGTGGTTTCAAGAGCAGCTGCAGCTATAGGGGCTAAAGAATACTTTTGCCTTGTCTGTTTGGCCACCTGGGAAGACATTGGATCCAGAGTGTCATGTGCCAATATAGAGATGATAGTGAAGCCACTGAGGAGGGGTAGATGAGCCTGGGCTGGAATTTCTAATTTGCCTTTTGAAGCCATATACCTTGCAAGGACCATGAATTCCTACATTCTCCAGGAAAGGGTGCAAAAGCAGGAGCTTAGTGTCTGGTTACTACTGAGGGGACAAAATGTCTTAATAATTAAAGGCTACTGAGAAGTCTACTTTGACTGAGGACCAGATTGGAGTCACAGTCAGGAGTCAGGAAGATCTAGAGGTCCTTGGAATACAATGGGAATGAGTCATCAAGGGAGAGTTATGGGTTGTGATTAGGTCAGGAGGACACAGCACATTAATCAATGTACCCTAGCAGTATGCTTATGGATGGGACCAGACTAAACTTCTCCAGAGAATGTCAGCCTCAGCCAGTGGAAAGCAGCTCAAGGACCAGCACGAAATGTCATCACAGCCAACTTCATTGTCAGTCCCCATGGCATAGAGACCAAAAGTCTTTTTCTATACCAAGATGCTATCACCAGAAGGAAGAAGGAGAGGGAGTGAACAGGCTTAATAGGATTTGGAATTTAAACTGCCTATATATTTTCAAAATAGATATTGTTTGAAATAAAAAGAGACTAAAAATTGGAAGAGAAGGCAATGTGAGTATCAGAAAATTTCAAATTAAATTTACCATATTTTTATGCAAACAACACACACCCTCTACGTTTCTTTGCCAATTGTGCCCTCCCCCTGTGAGGTATTTTCATAAACATGCTATGCTAATTTTTTTAAAAAGTGATATGTAAAAAAAAATTGGCATAGTGATTCTTACAAAAATACCTCAAGAGGGGAAGGGCGTGGTTGGCAAACAAATGTAGAAGGCTTGCGTTATTTGTGTAAAAATACAGTACTCCTACAGATTATAGGAAGATGGCAAGAAGGTGGAGAAATTGGAACCTTCAAACACCATTGATGGAAAAGTAAAATGGTGAAGCGACTATGGAAAACAGTCTCACAGTTCCTCAAGAGATTAAACATAGAGTCGCCATATGAACCAGCCATTCTACTCTTAAGACTATAACCAAGACACGAAAACATACGTTCACAGAAAAACTTGTACATGGATGTTCATAGCAGCATTATTCATAATAGTCATAAAGTGGAAACAACCCAAATGCATATCAATTGATTGATGGGTAAATAAAATGTGGTATATTCACTCAATGGAATGTTATTCAACAATAAAAATAAATTAAGTACATATACATGCTATTACATGGTGAACCTTAAAAACATTATGCTAAGTGAAAGACCACAAAAGACAACGTATTGTATTATTCCATTGATATGAAATGTTCAGCTCAGAAAAAGCTAGAAATACAGAAAGTAGATTACTGGTTTCCCGGGGGTGGAGCAGTTGGGAGAAAATGAGATAGTGACTGTTAATGGGTATGAGGCGTCTTGTGGAGGTGATGCAAATGTTCTACAATTTACTGTGGTAATGGTTGCACAACTCTGTGAATATACTAAAGACCATTGAATTTTACACTTTAAATGGGTGTATAGTATGTTATGTAGATTATATCTCAATAAAGCTGTTATTAAAAATTTCTCTTATATTCCAGTGAGCTATAGAAATGACACAGATACATATTGTCTTCACATCAAAGTAATAACTTCACAAATGATTAACCCTAGTATACAGCTAGTAAGTGGCAGAGTTAGGATTCAAACTAGGTCTGCCTCTATCACCTATGCATTGAAACACTATTTTTATAGAGTTGACCTTAAGGGGTAATTGAATGTCAGTAAAATATTATCAACTATTATAAAGCTCCAGACAAAAGCTATACGGGTTAAATCTTACCATGAACATGTCAGCTGCATACCCTAAAATTTTCTACAACACAGTTATTATGCATATATACACATACATTTCTCTATGAAGTTTCTTTTTTTTATTTGTTAGATGCCATCACAACAGAACAATACACTGCCCGGTCCTTGGCCATCTTCACAATATTTACCATGTTTGAGCCCATTGTTGCAGCTACTGTGTCAATCTGTCTCAATGAGGATCTTTCTCTTTTTTGCTGACCCTCTACCTTACCGAGCATGATGTCCTTCTCCAGGAACTGGTCCCTTCTTATAACATGTGCAAAGTTTATGAGACGAAGTTTCACCATCCTGTCTTCTAAGGAGCATTCTGGCTGTACGTCCAAGACAGATTTGTTCCTTCTTCTGGCAGTGCATGGTATATTCAATATTCTTCACCAATGCCATAATTCAAAGACATCATTTCTTCTTCTGTCTTCCTTATTCATTGTCCAGCTTTCGCATGCATACGAAGTGATTGAAAATACTATGGCTTGGATCAGGCGCACCTTAGTTCTCAAGGTGACATCATTTTAACACTTTAAAGAGGTTTTTTGCACAGATTTGTCCAAAGCAATGTCATTTGATTTCTTGATTGCTACTTCCATGGGCGTTGACTGTGGATCCAAGTGAAATGAAATCCTTGACGGCTTCAATATTTTCTCCATTTATCATGAAGTTAGGAGCCCTGCTGGCACAGTGGTTAAGCACTTGACTGCTAACCACAAGGCTGGCAGTTCGAACCCACCAGCTCCTCCATGGCAGAAAGATATGGCAGTCTGCTTCCATAAAGATTACAGCCTTGGAAAACCTATGGGGCAGTTCTTCTCTGTCCTTTGGGGTCACTATGAGTCAAAACTGACATAATATCAGTGCATTTGGTTTTTTGGGTTATCACGATGTTGCTTATTGGCCCAGTTGTGAGGATTTTTGTTTTTTTTTATGTTGAGATGTAATCCATACTGAAGACTGTAGTCTTTAATCTTCATCAGTAAGTGCTTCAAGTCCTCTTCACTTTCAGCAAGCAAGGTTGTGACATCTGCATATTACAGGTTGTTAATGAGTCTTCCTCCAATCCTGATGACAAGTTCTTCATCATATAGTCCAGCTTCTCAGAGTATTTGCTTAGCATCAGATTGAGTAAGTATGGTGAAAGAATACAACCCTGATGCATACCTCTCCTGATTTTAAACCATGCAGTATCCCCTTGTTCTGTTTGAACGACTACCTCTTGGTCTTTGTACAGGTTATTCATGAGCACAATTAAGAGTTTTGTTAGCAGTCGACTTAACCACTACACCACTAGGGCTCATAAAATTTCTAGGCCTAACAAGTTGCTTTTAGTTGAGGAGTGTTTACATTATAGTTACTATTGCCATTTCCATGGAGTGTGGGACATTAAAGCATGGAGAGGGGTGTCATAAATTATCAGCAAGAGGCTATTCAAAACTCCATGTCTCCTGGAGTAATCTGGCTAAAATTCAAACTCTTTTTCTTTCAATATACCCCAGTTGGTCACACAGATCTCCTCCGTCGGGAGCAGTGGTAGGACGTGGTAATCTGTGTTAGGTGTCTGATTTACCAAGACCTTTTGGGAAACCACTTAACTTCTTACAGCTGCAACTTCCTGACATGAAAATTTAATACACCCTTCTCTTACAGGCAGTTGGAAGTAGCTGGTAGAATTTATTTCAGAAGTGTTTTGAAAAGTCAACAGAAGCTTTGAACAATATTCCAAGTGTAAATAAAAAATGTGTGTGTGTGTGTGAGGTTTGAAGAAAAAAGAAATTTGTACTGGACAACAGCAAACTACATTGGGGAAAATTTGATCTTGAGACATAAAAATCTCTCAATCATTAGAGAGTCTATATCGCATGAAATATAGGCCAAAGGTGCTCTGGGAATCCTTTAGATCTCTGGAAGAAAATGACAATCCAAAGTGACTTTGTCATTGTACTTTAGGGCAACCTTGGTTCTTTTCAAAATGATGAGAACTACATGGTTGAGACTGCTGATTTTTGAGGATGACCTGCTACTTGGAAAAGGGTCTGAATAAATCTGAGACAGCAAATAAACCTCTCAACCCTGACGTGTGAGCTAACATGAGGGCAGTCTCAGTGGGAGACATTGGCAGGTAGATAAAACCATAGGCCATAGTGGATGGGAAAGTGTCCCTTGTACAATCTCTGGAGTAAAATATGTTTCATTAAATCAGTGTGTCAAGGAAACAGATGCCAAGGAACTAAGATTTGATACATAAATAATAACTATCAATTATTTTTGCCAACTTGTCTCATCACTAAAATATAAATCTGTACTTTAACACATTATCATAATCTAGGGCAATAAGGCATAGAATCGTTTATCAGGAATTGGGAGCGGCATCAGCCCGTCATTTGCCCCAGTACAGAAGAATCAACCCAATCACTATTTTTCAAGTATCCAATTACCACTGTTGACATCGTATATACAAACCTGTTTATCAAACATGTTCAATTCTACATTTCTTTCTTGACAGATTTTATCTTCTTTGTTATTCTGTTTTCAAACGACAAAATTGTAAATGTCATTTCTGTCTCCTCACTTCAATTTCCCATCAGTGTGTTTCTCTGCTCTAACCTACAAATCTGATTGTGTTTTGGAATGTGAAATAAAACAGATTTTTTTAAATGATGAGGCTTTCACAAAATCCATATTATTAGAGAAAGATAAAAGAGACTGTGTAAGAAAGTCAGATTACATCTGAGTTTCCCAGGGGATATGGGAGCCTCAGAGTAGCATTCCTAAAATGATAATTAAATGCTCTGAGTGCCCTTGTAAGTTTCATGCAATAAATGATATAATTCTATAAATGAATATTCTATCGCAAGGATATTCTGTTGGTTTGCTGACTTTCTAAACAAGTAGGAACAGGGTGATGTATCATGCAGCTTTATATGACTTATATAGAGTTCCTCCAGTTCCCTGAATTCATAAAATTATGGAAGTATAAGTGACCCTGACTTTTCAGTTTTCCTCATGGGTTTACAAAACAAATTGCTTTATTTAGTGCAATGTATCTGAATATGTGCAATAATGCTCTACCAAGGATTAGGAATATCTGCTATATACAGTATATGATTTACCCTTCTTTATGTAACCAAGAATATGTGATCTTTCTGCTTTTCTATTATTTCAAGCACAGAACTCGTCTCTAGTTGGCACTGTTTTTGAAAAAGCAACCTTGAGTTTTTCCAAACGAGAATCTGGTTTAAAAATATGAACTCTACACATTACACTTGGGTATAATGGAGCAAAGATGGAGTCTAGTAGAAATTTAATCTCCTTTAAAGCAAAATCTGAACAGGGAAGAAGGAGACTTTATTATTGTTATGATTCAATGCATTTTAAAAACTGCAAAATTAGGTAACAGTGCAATAATGTAGTAAGTGACAGGTCAGCCAAGCTTTCTTTGAATCCTTAAGCCTCTCACTGAATATTTAGAATTAATGTCAATATGAGCACTCTGCATATATTGGTATAGAACAGATTTCATTAGAGGAGCAGCTGAGGTAGTTTTCAAGTCCAAGGGCTAAAAGGGCCTAGTCAACTAACATTCTAGCTGCAATGTTTCCTCAATACTCCTTTCCTTCCCTAATTTTTCTGTCTTATTAGTAATTGTCTTCATTGATTTGATCTAGTGATCTATTGGAGCCCTGTTGATGCAGTGGCTTAAGAGTTCAGCTGCTAACGAAAAGGTCAGAAGTTCAAATCCACCAGCCTCTCCTTGGAAACCCTGTGGGTCAGTTCTACTCTGTCCTATAGGGTCTCTGTGAGTTGGAATCGACTGGACGGCAACGGGTTTGGGTTTTTTGTTTGTTTTAATGATCTATTATCAGTTGCATATATATACGATGTGCAGGTGTCTCTCTCTGAAGCAAATGTCTAAAAAGAAGAGAATGCTAATTAGCAGCATTATGGGAGAGAATGCAGGCTAACAAATATGTGTGTGTGGTGTGTATGTAAGAATATGAGTCACTGAAGATGGCTCACAGTGCCTAAGGATGACCAGGTGTGACTGTTGTGAAAATAGGAGAAACAAGCAAAATCAAGAATTTACATGGTGTGTTCACCAGTGAACGAGAAAGTGGAAATGAGAAGACAGGACAAAAAGAGCAGTATTCAGCTTACTGCTCACTAGGTACAAAGCACACTAATAAAACATTCAGCATAGTGGGTTTGCAAACATTATTACTTTTCTAATTTTCATCATTTAGGACTAATAGCTCCATGGAAAACCAAGTTTCCGTAGAACACAGTTTGACAACTGCTTAGTCAATGTCCAGATAGAACCCCTGCCATGAGAATTAAAATGTAAGTACCTCACCAAATCCTACAGCTTAAAAATGAATGAAAACTGGGCATTTCTGAGGAAGGATTTCATGTGATATAGCAAATGCTGGCACCATAGAACATTAATTACCCATGTATGCCATTTCATCATACAGGTAATAATGGCAACATTTAATTACTGCCTCAATAAGTGTGATACCTCCATATATGTATGTGACCATCTATTCAAATACATGTATATCTAGAGTGAATGAACAAAATCAATTTAAATATTAAAATTAGCAACATAAATCAGCTATAATTTCAATGATTATTCTCAAATTATTGTCAGAATCTTGGAGTCTAACATGTACAGTTTTTTTTTTCCTAGATAATATGTTTGCTCTAATTTACCTTTATTCCTTCATACATTTCTTTCACGAACAATTAAAGAGGCATCCTCTTGCAGAGTGAGATTGGGGTGAGGCAGTGGAACTGAGACTGAAGCAGAATACTCCGGAGCTGGAATTCCAGGTGGAGCAGTGATTTCAGTGATGTCATTGGGGATCAAAGCCAAGTAAATAACTAGTGACTGAAGTATGTGTCACATGAGAAATTACTTGTGGTTTAGATAAGATGTCTTATAAGAAGGGGCTGATAGAAGTATTGCCAAGACAAAATTATGAATTAGTGTTTTGTTTTATTTTTTTGTCTCTAAATCCATGACAGAACAATAAGGCCAGATTTCCAGATTTATATAGTAAATTTAACAAACTCTTATATAGAGGTTACCATGCATAAGTAATTGTCCTAAATACTTCAGGACTATTAATTTATGCATCATCATAACAGTCCTATGATGTAGATAATTAATATTATCTCCATTTGATCCTTGAGGAAGCTGAAGCACAGAGAAGTTAAGTCACTTACCTGTGATTACACAGGTATTAAATGGCAGAGCTGGGTGTTGACACAGGCAGTCTGGTCTCAGAGTTTGGGCTATTTATCGTTTTCTAAGCCATCTCTTGAATTCACCTGATAAGTTTAAATGGTGAGTTGCAAAGTTCACCAAATATTTGCCTTCCTTACTAGCCTTTTCTGGTAGCTGAAATGATCCTTTTGTCATGTATTTGGTTTAAGATATTAAAAACTCCCAATGGTTACACGGAGCCCTGGTGGCATAGTGGTTAAGAGCTCTGCTGCTAACCAAAAGGCTGGTAGTTTGAATCTACCAGCTACTCCCTGGAAACCCTATAGGGTTGCTATGAGTCGGAATTGACTCAATGGCAACAGGTTTGGTTTTTGGTATTTTTAATGGTTACACGTGGCTATAATTTGTGGTGTTTTCCAAATTTGTTTTGAGGAACTTCTCCGAAGACATACAGCAAGTTAAAATTTTATTGTTCATACATATTCGGGAAATACTACAAAGTATATTCTACTCTTAGAAAACTGCAAAAGTCTTACAATAAAGGAAGTTTATATAATTCAGTTTTTCAAGTTCTGTTGAGTATGTAAATATTTAAAACATTTGAATCCATATAAATATCTTGGCAAAGCCTCATCAAAATATAAGAACTCAGGATTAGGGTAAAACAATGTAGATTCAATTCCTAGATGTCTGTAGGTGGCGGGGGGTGGGGGTGGTGGGAAGGGGAAGAATAAGAAGGAAAAAAAAATCTCTAAGCCTCAGTTTTCTCTTTTGTAAAATGAGAATCAAAACAGTTCCTTATTATAGGTTACTGGGGTTACAACACAACTTGGTCTCTTATGTCACATATAGGTTGCTACAAAATTTTTCACAGAGTGGTTTTTAGATATTTTAATTTCAATAGTAGGTTATTTTTAATATTTTTAATTCTCCCCCAACATGCATACCAAAAGGCAAAATTCTAACTCTTCTTCAAGAAATGTTAACAAGCCCTGGCACATACTCAGAAGAATCCATTTGACTCGGTTGTTGCTGTTGATTTGAGAGTTGAAAATCCACCTACGTGCCATGGAATATTGCTCAGGTCTGAACTGTAACTGCACATAATTTCTTTGAGGAAATTGTGCCAAACATCAAAAGGCTCCAACTTTATTTTTAAATCCCTCTGTTCCATCCTCAGCACTCATTTCCTCTTCTGACATTTCTTGTTTAAATGCTAAGCCTACCAGATCACCTTGAGAACTATTAAAGAGGAAAGATTTTTTGTTTTTTCTTCCCTCCCAAAGAAATTGATCCCATGGTGACAGCAAAATGCCACTATCCTCAAAGGCAAATTCTTTAAACATAACAAAGCAAAGCAACCTTTGTGGTTTCTTCCCCACTGTGAGCCTTGACAGACTTGGTCTCCAGACACCAAACGGTGCGTCTTCTTCTCTTCATCTTCTTTTTACTGCCTTGAACATGTCAGTAAATTCACTGCCATTGAAAAATGGACAAAAGTCATGTTTTCCCCAAGTGAATTTCCAAGCAGCTACAGAAACTTCAGGCAAAAGAATATTTTTTTGATTCATCATGTACATTCTGCAACATAAATCAAATGTATGCAGTGAGCCAATAAACCCTACAACCAAAACAGCTAGAAACTAATGTGATGTGGATGACGTTGAGAGAAGAGAAAGCAATGTTTTATTTAAGGGCTTTGACTCGGAAAGAGGTGATACACACACTACTTCTCCTGTCCCTGTTTACTCGTTTTCTTTCTGCTTTCTCTTCTTATCTTTCTCCTCTATACCAAGTAGAGGGTCCATGGGAACGATGTCTTAGGGAATGGTGTATGCAATGTGAGGCCACAAAGACATTTTACTCTTTGTCATCCCTCTCTCATGCATCTTGTATTTTTAGTGCTGGCTCCTGCAAAAAGGCCTCAGCTGAACCAAATGATATTCAAAGGGAACGTTTTAAAGCCGTGCATCTCAAACTGGGTGTTATGTATGTTGGGGAGAAGGCAGGGCCTTTTTAACATGGCACGACTGTCTGAGTCAGCAATTTTACTCAAAATTCGAGGAAAAATAGGCAGTTACTTTCATATAATAAACAAATATAGCTTACAATGAACTGATAGAATTCTAGTGCACTTTTCAGATAAAATTTCTTGAACTTTCCACGCTTACAGTGATCTAGTGAGGGTCAGTATTAGGTATTGCTAAAGTGCAAACCCTGACATCAGACAAACCTTGCTCTATCACTTAATAGTTGTTTCATCTTAGGTAAGTCAATGAACCTCTCCAAGCTTCGTTTTTGGTCACGTATGAGATGCAAATAAAACTGATACATAAGCTCTAAAAGGTTTGTCAGGATTAAATGAGATAAAATATGAAGCCTGCGAATAGTAAGCACACAATGAATTTAATTCATATTATTACTTGCTCCCAAATTTCTGGCCTTCTGAGACTACTCTCCTCTGACCTTTCGGTTGGTTTTGTTTAGATGAACTAAACTTTATTCATTGGTTGACTTTTTGGAAAATACGGGATTTAGGTCTAGGTTCAAAAAGTCAATGAGAATGGTAACATTATCTATTATTTTAAGCCACATCCTCATTACTGCCAAACACTAATTACAAAAAAGAAAAAAATAAGGACAAGCAAACTAAACAGAAAACACTGGACACTGGTTAACAGATATAATTTATATGCGGGTTGTTAGAGAAACCTGAAATTTACTCAAGTACCTTAATCTTACTTTTTGCATAAATTCAGTTTTTAGAAATTGTATCTAAAGCAGTATCCACTTATATTTTTATTTTGCTTTTCCAACTCTGTTGCAAAGGCAACATTCCTACACTACAAGGTCCCAGGTTCACATTTAAACTCTTGGGTAGGTTGCGAGTTAGGGTCTCATAGAAGAGTGAAACAAAAATAAGAAAATAAAGTCTTTTTTCTTTCAAGTTAGAAAGGTCTTAATTGAAATAATGCTCTCTTTGTTTTACCAGTTATATAACCCTTAGGAAACTTGTATGTGTTCTTTCAGTTTCTTCACATAAGAAAAGAGGATCACAGTGTTATTTTGGGTGTTCAATGTGATATTACAGGTAAAATTTCTCTATTCAGCAAATACTTGCTGAGTGCATGCACTGTTCAGGACATAGCACAACGTGCTGAGAATAAAGTGATGCACAAGACAGACATCTCTCTAGCCTTTGAAGCTTACTTCTTACGAGGTAAGTTCTATGAATTGGGAACACGTGCAATGAAGAAGTATAGGGGTCTGTGGAATCTTCTATCAGGAGCCCAACATAGACTGAGGGCTCAGAAATCTGACTCCTAGAAAGGAGATTTGAGCTGGGACCCAAGCTAGAAATTGTGCCAATCTGCCTTATCATTGTAGATGCTCAACAAATATTTTTTGAATGAAAAAAGAATGAATAAATAAATGAACAGATGAGTGTGTTGGCATTAACTCAGAAAAAGAGAGGAACTGGAGAAAAGAACATGCCCCAGGCTGGAGGGACAGCATGTGTAAAGAAGCACAGAACTTGTATTGTGTTCAGTAACTGGTACTTGTTCTAATTCCAAAGAAATATTTTCACAGAAATAAATTTTGGTCTCCTTGAAGATCATAGTATTTGTAAGGAGTCAAGGGTAGGACGTAAGGACAGCCCTTGGGTCACTTATTTGGATAGACAATCTTAGGGAGGAATCAGTACAGATTTCCTATCCTGCTAAGTTATAAACAAGAGGTCCTCAAGATAAATTCTTCTGGTGTCCAGCTGTTCTACCAGCCCTTAGGGGGGGAGATCCTAAAGGTTAGCAAATAGAACCTGTTAGAGAAATCAGAATGATCTTACGCTTTATGGTACATGCAATGACTAATCTGTTATGTCAAGTGAGCTTCTAATAATTTTCACAAAAATTTTATGTATTTAATAATAATTACTGATAATGCATTTCATACATGGCACCATTTTACCTTAAAGTACTAGCTCATGTTCGTTATCTTAAATCTTTCGGTCAATGCTTATAATGTTTATATCTGAAATTGCAGATGAGATACCTGAGACATAGGCATCGAACCCTCTGCATTCTGACTTTTAAAATTCAGTATAAACAAAGCACTTTTTAAGAAAAACTAAATGCAATCTCTTGTACCTTGTTCAAATTTGCTTATCTGTTTATAGGCTCATTGGAAATGCCCAGAACTGTTATTGATGTCTGATAAATTCTTAAACTAAGGGAACCATGAAGTCAAGGTCTATTAAAATACTATAAAGAAACCCTTGTGCTATGAAATTTACATTCCAGTGTGCTGATCACATTCTTTTTCTTAATGAAGAAATATTTCCACTCAAGGCTTCCCACAAGAACAGCAGTATAAATCTAAATTTTTCCTGCTAGGCACAAACTCAAAATGTCACCTCTTGAAACTGGTGCAATGTAAAACATATCGACTGAGTTTTGCATATTTTAGAGGCCATTCTTTATTATGCCTTCTAATGGAGAATAGAGGAGACTACATAATACAGAACTGAGGATATTTAAAAGCATGTATATTTGATGTTAAAATTGGTTTGAGTGAGGGTATCAGATTCACAGGTCCTGGATCAAATCACTAGACCTCACTGTAAAGATCTGGTTCATTAGAATCTATCTTTCACCTGTTTTTTCTTGTCTATTTTCTCAAACTTAGGGATAAAATGATTTACTGCTTCATAACACATAGGAAGAAAATAAATGAAAGCACTCTCTCCGATTCTATCTCTCTCTTCTTGTTCACATTTTTCTTTGTGCTGGAAGATGATTGTTCTAATTTAACATGCATCTCTGCCAACACTTATTGGAGCAAACAAAACATTTGTCTATGTCAGGACATTGATCTTCTACTTAATACTTTAATAAGACCTTTCATTCTGTACTGCTTTACAATTGTAAAACATTTTCACATGCAATGTCTCAGGTAGTCCTCAAAGGAATATATGAATAGGATGGGTAGTTGTTTTTTTTTTTTTTTTTTTTTTTCCACTAGGAATATTGAGTCTCAGAAAGGACAGGGGCCATGGCCAGACTCACTAGCTAGGAAAGTCCAAAGGGTCAAAATTCTAGTTTACTGCTCTTTACACTATCTTATGTTTCTTCTATCTTTATTGTCAAACATTTATATAAATGATAATGTCCAAAATCTTCCATTTTTTATCCAAGATCTTTTCCAGTCTAGCCCATACGTAACTGTTTTACACTTATTTCTCAACACTCTTCTGTGTGAACCATCCAATTTGATTAAAAGAGTCTACTATTCCACAAACATCTCCTGTCCATACCTGTGGTTACCTGTACCTGGGATGTCTTCTTCCATTCCCATACCCAGCCAGATCTTCCCTGTCCTTCCATGTCCAGCTATAGCCAGGACCCTACCTGCCTCTACAGAGCCTTCATGACCACTTCTTAGCAACAGAGTTCTGTCTTTTCTAAACTCCCATGATAGCACTAACTGTACTGAGCATTTCTCACTTAATAGATAATTCCTATTAGACTTCTTGTTATGTACTGACTTATGATAACGTTTGTGTATGTGTGGCCATATATAGATAACTTGCCCTTCACACCCTGACAAACATTCTGTCTTCCTTTGGTAGAAAGAACAGGTGTTCTTTTTCACGTGGCAATTTTTCCATGGTAACTCATTTTCTATGCAAATCTGAAGAAAAAGTACATGTCAACAAAATAGGCGAATGAAAACTCAAAAGCAAGATTTGCTGTAGGTGGGTTTTAACTATGTTCTAGCATATCAACTCATATTCCTGATTTACTAGCACATTTTATAGTACTTAAATAAAATGTATACAATTGTTTGAATTCACAAGGTACTTTGAAAAAATCTATTTAATATAACTCATAGTAGGTGCTTTAAATAAATATGGGTATATATAAGTACAGGTATAGAGAACGTTTTGCATAAAAATTACCTGTTAAGCTTCCCCTCTCCAAAGATGCCCATGTCCTAATCTCTGGAAGCTATGAATATGTTACCATGCATTGTAAAAGGGACTTTGCCAGCGTGATTAAGTTAAGGATCTTGAGATGGGGAGGTTATTCTGGATTATCCAAGTGGGTTCAATGAAATCACAAGGATCCTTATAAGATGGAGTCAAGAGGGTCAAAATGAGATAAAGGAGATGTGACAGAACCAGAGATTGGAGTAACGCACTTTGAAGTTAGAGAAAGGGATCACTGGTCAAGGATTGCAGGAGGTCTATAAAAGCTAAAAAAAAAAAAGGAAACATATTTTCCCTTGAAATTTCCCAAAGAAGTACAGTCCTACCAAAACCTTGATTTTAGACTCCTGGCCTCCAGCACAACGGAAAAAATTTGTGCTATTTTAAGCCACTAAATTTGTGTTAATTTGTTACAGCAGCAATAAGGAAACAATACAAGCATAATAAAGATATTCCCTCTAAAATAAAGTCAAGTTGAAAAATCATTTACGTAGAGATGTTTTACTCTTCATCAGGTCAGGTCTTTGTTGTATAGGTCACTGACGTTGAAACCCCGAGACACTGAGCATAAACTAACCTCTGCAAAAACTAGATAATATTCTCAGACCACATATTTCAGTCGATTTTTAAATGTGGAAAGCCAGATGGAACTTGAAAGACTTGAGGACTTCTAGAGTTAATTCAGGACCTCTGAATAACACTCACAATTAAACAGCCTTTGGATTCATTTGGCTTATATTCATCTGATCAGCTTAGCGAAACATCAGGTAACTCTCTTTGTTACTGATTAAATACACAATGATTAGGTGCTCATAGACTTAGTGGCAATTGTGTTTGGTATTTTCCATTAGTTTTTCCCCATAGCAATTATTGTATGAGCTCTGTTAGAGCTGATAAGAAAATGACTAATGAAGGACTGGCCTTCTATTTTCCTTCCATGATTTTATGGTTACAGAATTTGCTCAGGGAATCAACGCAGTAATAAAACTCCAAATAAAATAAAACCAACTGCCCGTACTTAACAGTGGAGGCCATGCTGAAAATCTGGTCCTTATATATTAAAAAGCCCAACATAGGATGAGCAGATATCTGCCAACTGATCTCTTCTCTTCCCAAAGGAAATATACTGTAATCTGTGGACACTTATCCTGTTAATGAATGAGCCCCTTTCATTAACATCAAATAAATGTGGTACATTTAAACAATGGGATAATATTCAGCCATATATAATGGATTTGTAGATGGGGACACATTGACAGGACATAGATAAGTGTTTCTGATTGATGGTTAAGTAATGAAAAGCATATTGCAAAGCAATCTGTAGAGCAGCAGTTCTCAAATGTTTTGGTCTCAAGACTCCTTTATATTCTGAGAATATAAAGTATTTTGTTTCTGTGGTGTATATCTACTGATAGTTATTAGAAATTAAAACTGAGGAATCCATATTTATTTATTTGTTAATTTAAAACAACAATAATGAAGCTAGTACATGTTTACCTTAGCCTATTTTTATGTTAAATAATTCTATATTATGCAAGACATAACAACTTAGGGAGAATAATGGTATTGTTTTGCATTTTGCAGATCACTTTAATGTCTTGCTTAAAAGAGGGCAGCTGGATTCTCATATCTTCTTCTGCCTTCATCTGCTGTAGCAGCACGTGGAATGTGGTCTCAGAAAACCTGATTCTACACTTATGAGAGAATAAGAATGAAAAAAGCAAATAACATCTTAGAATTATGACGCAAATAATTACATATATATTTTTTATTGTACTTTAGATGAAGGTTTATAGAACAAATTGTTTCTAATTAAACAGTCAGTACACATACTGTTTTATGACATTGGTTAACAACCCCAGGACATGTCAACACTCCCCCTTCTTGACCTTGGAGGAACTTTTTTTTGGTGAAAACATACATAGCCAAAGTTACACCATTTCAAAAGTTCTACATGTACAATTCAGTGACATCGATTACATTCTTCCAGTTGTGCTGCTAGTCTCACTATCCTTTTCCAAATTATTCCAGCACCATTATCTTCACCTCACTGCCGCCTAGGCTTCCCATCCAACCTTTTGAGTTGCTGTTGTCAATTTGATCTCACATAGAGAATTCTTTTTTTTTCGTTTGTACCTTAGATGGTTTGCAGAACAAATAGTTTCTCAGATGAAAATAATTTTGACCTCATGGACCCCTGAAAGGATGTTGGGGATCCGCCAGATGTTGTCCCTGTAACATACTTTAAGAACCATTACTATGTGGTATTTCTATCTATCTATCTATCTATCTATCTGTCTGTCTGTCTATCTAACCCATCATGTTCTTTAAAAAAGTTCTGAATGATTTCTACCTTTTAGCTATTGGGAATAACGCTGCAATGAACATCACTGCACAAGTATCTGTTTGTCTTCCTTTTTTTCCCAAAAGAACTGTGCTTCCAATTCTTTTGGGTTTATTCTTAGGAGTGGAATTGCTGGAACGGCATACGGTAATTCAATGTTTAACTTTCTGATGAACCACCAGATGTTCATCAACAGATTAAAGGATAAATAAAATGTGGTACATATATATAATCAAATATTACTCAGCCATAAAGACAAATTAAGTCCCAATATATGCTACAACATGGATGAACCTTGAAAATATTATGCTGAGTGAAAGAGGTCCATCACAGAGGGACAAATATTGTATTATTACACTTAGATGAAATACTGGGGGAAAGGAGAAAGGAGACGTCATTGCTTAGAGTACTAAGCTTCTGTTAAAGGTGATGGGAAAATTTGGAAATGGATAATATAATAGTTACACACATAATAAATATAACTAATTTCACTGACTTGTACACATGGCTAATGATTTGTTACATATATATTTACCACACACAAAAAAGTTCTGCATAAATGTTGACTTCACCAAACAATAGGAATAAAATCACATTTTTTTTTAAAAAAAAAACCAACTCATTGCCATCGAGTCGATTCTGACTCATAGCGACCCTATAACTAACATTTTTGAGTACTTACTATGTTGCAGTCACTAGGATAAGCATTTAAAAGTATTCCATTGTTCACTCTCCGCAATAGCTCTGTGAGATACATAATCTCATTATTTCCGTTTTATAGATGAGGAAACAGAAAAGCTTAAGTATTTTGCCATTTGGTTAGTGTGGAGACAAGATTTTATTCTAGCATGCCTCAGCCTGGAACCCTTATTGTATGTTATAATTATAAAATCGAAGAGAAAACTTAATGAACAGATCATTAAAATGTGTGTACATACGTGTGTGTGTGTGTTCCTGAATACTTGTAAACATTTGTCTCTTTGCAAATTTAAGACCTCTGCAGGCAGGAAAATGTCCAGTAATAAATAGAATTTCAAATTGTAAGCAAATCCATATTGGTGATTTTCCCTAATAAGTTTTTTTTTTTCCTAATAAAATGATATGAAATATTTTTTCCCTTTCCACACAATAGGTGAAAAAGCTTTCTGTTTTAAAAAAGCAAAACTATGAGTTAAGTATTTATTTTTATTTTTTTTAGAAGAAAAATATTTTAAACTCCTGGAAAAAAAGGATGTAAATACATCTATGGACACCTTTTTATGACTCATTGTAAAATAAGCTATTTGTGTCTATCTTTGCAGTAGGAATTCTGGGTTGTGGAATATTTATTATAGTTTTTAAAAAAATTTCTTCATTAATCAACTCTTAAATAATTCAGAATCAGTTATTAAAGGCTTTGATTCCATTCGAATAAACTGTTAAATAAGTATGGCAATAATTAGATTTTATAATTAGTGTTAGAAAACAAGTTTGACTTTCAATCCATTTTAAATACAGGGCTAAACTGGTGGTTCATATACCTTCCGTAAATTGTACGTATATGTCAGATGTAGATGTTTTTATGCTTTTTTTCAAGAAATAGCTATACGAGTTTATCAGCTATACAAAGGGATCAGTGATCTAGAACGTTTAAATATCACTTCCTTGATCAAAAGAAATGTACCAGATTACTTAGAACAGTATAATTCCTTACTTTATGCCATTATCAAGGTTAAAATATCCCTTTGGAGTAAAAAAAAAAAATTCAGAAATGATTGGATATATTTATAATAGTTAACAAATATACAAATATATATTTGTTGTTGTTGTTAGGTGCTATCCAATCAGTTTTGACTAAGAACGCCCCTATGTACAACAGAACAAAACATTGCCCAGTACAGCACCATCGTTGCAATTGTTGCTATTTAAGTCCATTGTTTGCAGCCACTGTGTCAATCAATCTTGTTGAGGGTCTTCCCCTCTTTGGCTGACCCTCTACTTTACTAAGCATGGTGTCTTTCTCCAGGGAATGGTCCCTCCTGATAACATGTCCAAAGTAGGTGAGACAAAGTCTTGCCATCCTCGCTTACAAGGAGCATTCTGGCTATACTTCTTCCAAGACAAATTTGTTTGTTCTTCAGGCAGTCCATGGTCTGGTCAATATTCTTCACCAACAGAATAATTCAAAGGCATCAATTCTTCTTCAGTCTTCCTCATCCATTGTCCAGTTTTCGCATGCATATGAGGCAATTGAAAATACCATGGCTTGGATCAGGCGCACCTTAGTCCTCAAAGTGACATCTTTGCTTTTTAACACTTTCAAGAGGTCTTTTGCAGCAGATTTGCCCAATGTAATACGTCACTTGGTTTACTGACTATTGCTTTCATGGGTGTTAATTGTGGATCCAAGTAAAATGAAATTGTTGTCAACTTCAACCTTTTCTTCATTTATCGTGATGTTGCTTATCAGTTCATTTGTGAGGATTTTTGTTTCCTTTAGTTGAGGTGTAATCCATCATGATGGCTGTAGTCATTGATCTTCGTCAGTAGGTGCTTCAAGTTCTCTTTAATTTCAGCAAGAAAGGTTGTGTCATCTGCATATCACATTGTTAATGAGTCTTCTTCCAACCCCGATGCTGCATTCTTCTTCATATAGTCCAGCTTCTCGGATTATTTGCTCAGCATACAGATTGAATAATTATGGTGAAAGGATACAACTATGACACATACCTTTCCTGACTTTAAACCACGTAATATCCCCTTGTTCTGTTGGAACAATTACCTGTTGGTCAATGTAGAGATTCCTCATTAGTACAATTAAGTGTTCTGGAATTCCCATTATTTGCAATGTTATCCATAATTTGTTATGATCCACACAGTTGAATGCTTTTGCATAGTCAATAAAACACAAGTAAACATCTTTCTGGTATTCTCTGCTTTCAGTCAAAATTCATCTGACATCAGCAATGATATCCCTTATTCCATGTCTTCTTCTGAATCTAGCTTGAATTTCTGGAAGTTCCCTGTCGATGTTCTGCTGCAACCATTTTTTAAAATTATCGTAAGCAAAATTTTACTTGTTAATGTTATTGTTCTATAATTTTTGCATTCTGTTGGATTACTTTTCTTAGGAAAGGGCACAAATATGGATCTCTTCCAGTTGATTGGCCAGGTAGCTGTCTTCCAACTGAGCACTTCCAGTGTTGCATCTGTTTGTTGAAATATCTCATTGGTATTCCGTCAATTCCTGGAGCCCTGTTTTTCTTCAATGCCTTCAGTGCATCTTAGACTTCTTTCTTCAATACCATTCGTTGTTGATCTTATGCTACCTCCTGAAATGGTTGAGTATCAATCAATATTTTTTGGTACATTGACTCTGTGTATTCCTGCCATCTTCTTTTGATGCTTCCTGAATCGTTCAGTATTTTCCCTATAGAATCCTTCAGTACTGCAACTTGAGGCTTGAATTTTTTCTTCAGTTCTTTCAGTGTGAGAAATGCCAAGTGTGTTCTTCTTTTTTAGTTTTCTAACTCCAGGTCTTTGCACATTTCATTATAATACTTTACTTTGTGTTCTCGAGCTACCCTTTGAAATCTTCTGTTCAGCTGTTTTACTTCATCATTTCTTCCCTTTGTTTTAGCTACTCCAAGTTCAAGAGCAAGTTTCAGAGTCTCTTCTGACATCCATTTTGGTCTTTTCTTTCTTTCCTGTCTTTTTAATGATTTCTTGCTTTCTTCATGTGTGTCATCCCACAACTCGTTTGGTCTTCAGTCATTAATGTTTAATGTATCCAATATATTCTTGAGATGATCTCTAAATTCAGGTGGAATATACTCAAAGTCATATTTTGGCTCCTTGGACTTGTTTTAATTTTCTTCTACTTCAACTTGAATTTGTGTATGAGCAATTGATGGTCTGTTCTGCAGTCAGCCCTGGCCTTGTTCAGACCCATGATACTGAGTTTCTTCATTGTCTCTTTCCTCACATGTAGTCAATTTAATTCCTGTTTGTTCCATCTGGCAAGATCCACATGTATAGTCACTGTTTATGTTGTTGCAAAAAGGTATTTGCAATGAATAAGTCGTCAGTCTTACAAAATTCTGTCACGTGATCTAAGGCATTGTTTCTATCACCAAGGCCATATTTTCAAACTACAGATTCTTCTTAGTTCCCAATTTTTGCATTCCAATCACCAGTCATTATCAATGCTTTTTGATTGCATGTTTGATCAGTTTCAGACTGCAGAAGTTTGGTAAAAGTCTTCAATTTCTTCATTATTGCATTAGTGGTTGGTGCATAAATTTGAATAATAATAGTATTAACTGGTTTTCCTTGTAGTCGAATGGACAGTATCCTATTATTGACAGCATTGGACTTCAGGATAGATCTTGAAATGTCCCTTTTGATGATGAACGTGGTGCCATTCCTCTAAAATTTGTCATTTTTGGCATAGTAGATCATATGATTGTGTGATTCAAAATGGCCCATACCAGTTCATTTCAGCTCACTAATGCCTGCGATATTGATCTTTATGCTTTCCATTTCATTTGTGACTACTCCAATTTTCCTAGATTCATACTTCACACATTCCGTGTTCCAATTATTATCGGATGTTTGCAACTGTTTATTCTCATTTTGAGTTGTGCCATATGAGCAAATGACTGTCCCGAAAGCTTGACTCCATCCAGTCGTTAAGGTCGACTCTACTTTGAGGGGGCAGCTCCTCTCCAGTCATATTTTGAGTGACTCCCAACCTGAGGGGCTCATCTTCCAGCACTGTATCAGACAATGTTCTGCTGATATTCGTAAGGTTTTCACTGGCCAATTTTTTCAGTAGTAGACTGAGAGGTCCTTCTTCCTAGTCTGTCTTAGTCTGGAAGCTCTACTGAAACCTGCCCACCAAGGGTGACCCTGCTGGTATTTGAAATACCGGTGGTATAGCTCCCAGCATCACTAAAACATGAAATTCACCACAGTACCACGAACTGACAGATGTGTCTTGGCTGTAAAGATTACAGCCTAGGAAACCCTACGGGGCAGTTCTACTCTGTCACATGGGGTCCCTATGAGTCGGAATTGACTAGATGGCACCTAACACCAGCAAAAGTCTCTAATAAGCTTGCAGTAGATTAACAATGTTTTATTTCCATTGTATAACCTTGTGTATTTTGATATTAAACAACTGAAGTATGTCATATCAACTGAGTGGTGATGTGTGTGTGTGTATGTATATATATATATATAGAGAGAGAGACATAGAAAATCATTCATTACAAAAGATCATTTTGTAAAAATAAAAAAACAGAGAAAATAATAAAAGTAATCTAAATAGCTATTAAAAATTGGATTAAAATCTAAATATATAAAGATATTTGAGATCAATCTCTATTTCAATTTGAAATAAATTATATTTCCTCTTGTAATGAAATTTGGAGACATTACACTCAGAGAATCAATATTTTACAACTTTTTGTTATAAATTCCCTTACTTTGTTGCTGGAAGAGAGTCTTAGTTTTATGTAGATAAATTTTCTAATGTAATTTTGAAAGAAAATGATGTTGCAAGGTGTTTATACAAATACCCTGTCCTTAAATTTTTTTTTTCCATTTATTCAGTCCTGCAAGGTGAAGTTGGAGGTAAACACTTAACTTGTTTATGATCTGGTTTTAATTTTTTGGTTAGTGAGTATAGCTTTTGTCTATTTTATTAAGACTACTTAAAAGGAACCCTGCTGGTGCAGTGGTTCAGTGCTCAGCTGCTAACCAAAAGGTCAACGGTTGGAACCCACCAGCCATTCTGTGGGAGAAAGATGTGGCACTCTGCTTCCTTAAAGATTTACAGCCTCGGATACCCAATGGGGCAGATCTACCCTGTCCTATAAAGTCACTATGAGTCAAAATCAAATTACCATCAATGGGTATGGGTTTGTCCCAGTCAGAGAAGGCAAGCATTTCAATTTGGAAATTAACACTGAAAGTTACCTGGATGCATAGTTTAAGGCCACTGGGGTTATTAGACCTAATAATCTCATTTCCTTGCTTTCAATGAAATTGTCCTTATAAAAATTGTTAAATAATTATTATGGTTGTTGTTAGGTGTTGTCAAGTCAGTTCAGACTCATAGTGACCCCACGTACAACAGAATGAAATACTGCTCCGTCCTGTGCCATCCTCACAATCGTTGTTATGCTTAAACCCATTGTTGCAGCCACTGTGTCAATCCATCTTGTTGAAAGTTTTCCTCTTTTTCGCTGACCCTCTACTTTACCAAACGCGATGTCCTTCTCTAGGGACAGATCTCTCCTGATAACATCTCCAAAATATGTGAGACATAGTCTCGCCACTCTTGCTTCTAAGGAGCATTCTGGTTGTTCTTCTTCCAAGACAGATTTGTTCACTGGCTAATTCTTTTCAGAAGAAGGCCACCGGGTCCTTTTTCCTAGTCGGTCATAGTCTAGAAGCGGCAATGATACACTATAATTTTTTTCCTTAACAATTACATTTAAAGAAAGGATAATGCAGTACACATCTATAAATAATTTAGCCTTTTAAATTTAAAAGATGCCTATGTTAGTGCTGTTGTTTGCCAGCTATATAACCTAAACTCACACTAGTTTTAGAGGAAAATATATATATATTGATTCAGATTCAGAATGCTCTGAAGTGCAGGGATGGAATCAGTACCAAGAACTCTAGGGCCTTCAGTGATGCCTTCAGGAATCTTTCACTTTCAGACTATTGTATGTGTTTGTGTGTTGACCATTTTCTGTCCCATTGCCTGGATGAGGAATGGGAGGGAAGAGTGTTGCTGCTGATATCCCCGGCTTATGAAACTCAATGTTCCATCTCGGAAGGAGGAGAGAGATTCTCTCATCCGGAGTCCATATATAAAGGATTGTGGTTGACATTCAGGAGTCTTATGGCCATTGCTGGACATTTTTTGTAACCAGAGGGATAACATTATGACTGGAACCCCCCTCCCTGCCCCCCAAATCCACATGGGTTGGAGTAGACCATGCTGGTCAGCCGTAAACAACAGATTCCACTATAACAACCTTGTATTCAAACTGTGCCTTGCTTGTAAGCAAGCCCTGTCTCGTCCAGACTTTCTTGAAGGTTTTTAGACATTGGCATTGTAGTCTTTCCCACCTGCTCTTTTTCCTTGATTTTGTAAAGCCAATTGTGTTACCTTGAATAGCCTTTTCAAATTGGCTTTCCATAACATCTGTACTTCCATTATAAACTTCTTTGGCCACCTTCAAGTGGTTTTTCTACACATGCTCAGAAATAAAAGTTTTAAAAAAGCAAAAAACAAAAAAACACTTTTCTTTATGAGTTTGTGGTAATTCTTAATGATTCTGCAGGGTTTAGTCTATAAATTGTTTGAAAACTTAAAAGTGGCCAATTCCTCAAAATATTTCCTCAGTGATAAGGGGGTGGGGGCAAAAATAATGAAAATAATATCCTCACTCAAGTAAAAAGCTTTCTGAGGAGGTTCAGATAACTTTCTCTATGTGGTGTAATGGAAAACCCGTTACCGTCGAGTTGATTGCAACTCATAGTGACCCTATAGGACAGAGTAGAACTGCCCCATAGAGTTTCCAAGGAGCGCCTGGATTCAAACTGCCAGTCTTTTGGTTAGCAGCCATAGCTCTTAACCACTATGCCACCAGGGTTTCCAAATAATGGAAGGTTTAGAAATTTTATTTCGGTTTCCAGAGTCCACAGAGTAGATCCCATTCAATGTAAGTTTAGTAGACATATAGATATGAAGAAAGATTTTCTCCTGTTTTCCTAGATTAATTAGTATATACATATGTAATAATAACATGGATTATATTGCGTGTGTTTATACGTAATTTGAAATTTTGTTGCAATCAGAAAAAAAAAAAAAACAGTAAGATACTTACAACTCTCACCTTATAGAAACATATACGCCCCAGGGCTATGATTTCCCTTCTGCGAAGTGGGGGTTATGTCTCACATTCAATATTCTGAGCTTTCCAAAAACAATTTGCCTGAAAGTTGAAAAAATAATGCTAAAAAGTACTAAATATTTTCCAAGAAATCAACAACCTAAAACACTCCAAAGGCTTGCTTGTTGCATGTTCCTAATCGTCTATAAAAAACAGAAAGCTTATGTCTATTTAAATGGAAAATAGTTGTCCATGGCCCAGTAACTCATGTCACCTAGCACACAGCCTTTAGTGTTATAAACATGACTTTCACAAGTCCAAATCTTTGGGATCTTTTTCCCAGTCAGAAGTTTTATATCTCCAGTATGGTTGCGTCATCTATTCCTCACAGCCCAGTAACCTCTTTCCTCTAGTTGATAAACATATCAAATCCAAGGTCACAGTAGAAACTCCAAGGGCTACGCAAAGATTCTCTGAGAAGTGTAGTCCTCGTAAACACAAAGAATGTGTTTCCATATGGCAACTGGAAACTTCTCAGGCACCTTGTCTGCCTGCTTCTCAGTGGTAGGATCTCTTTCAAATCAGAGTGTGTGAGCGTGTGTGTGTGTGTGTGTGTGTGTGTAACTTGTAAACACATCATCACATTCATCAGAGCTTATAGAAAAGAATTCTCACTGTTGAGCCTTAGAGTCTGGAGACGTGTAGCTGAGTTCTGCCAGTGGAGATGCTTAGAAAATTAGGCTTTTAAAAGGCAAATGTTTCCCTGTATCAATCCATCTATCATGTGAATTTTAACAAGATGAAATAAAGGAGTGCTTTCTTAAAAAAATTCTTTCACTTAATGGCAAAGATAAATCACAATAATTCCTTTTATTACAGCCAATGAACATATCATGTTTTTGCATTGCTTTTAAATAATTTATTCCAGGTAATGATTTGTTTGCAGTGTGCTACAATTTAGAGAATTGTTTTTCACTGTTACTCACCAGTTTAGATTCAAAGACAATATGACTTCAGTTGGATAGTTTCACTTTACTGAATTGCTCTAGACACATTATAGAATCTCCCAGGGCTACATTTTCATTACTAAATAAAACAGGCTTTATTTAATTCATGGTTCTACTCTATAAGATGACTAAAAAAATTTCCCAAGAGATTTGGGCTGTCTTTTTGCTCATCTCCAACAATAATACACTGTGTCATAGTATTTTATACTTACAAAATGCTTCACTTATATGAATTCTCATAAATTATGTGCCATCAGAAATGAAGAATTAAAAGATGCAGAAAATAAAAGACAAAAATATGTACATCGGGGCACAGACGTCAGTTTACTCTGGGCTTCTTTGAGCTTCCCACCCTAAACATCTGTGAACAGATGTGTATCTTCTGCCCATGAACATTATAACGAGTACTTTCCTATTATATTCCATAGCTTTAATCTAGTAATTTAGTAAATGAATTGTCCTTACTCTCTATTGCTTTGAGCTGAATATACATTATCCTTCAAACTCAATTTCCCAGAATAAATCATTGAATGGTCTGCCTTGAGTTATGTGAAGTGCTAATCCATTTGTCACTTTATAGTTATCATGTAATGAGAATTTACAGATTTTTCAGAAAGAAATCCATGAGGAAAATGCAAAAAGATGGGAATGTTTAAATATTTGTCGCAGAATAGATTTCAAAATGACGTAGATGAGCTGTATCTTTCAGTTGAAACCAGTAGAAGGGACTCGATTATACAGGAACTCATGTGAAAACCTAGATGTCAGTTGCTTTTATAGCACTTTTCTTGTTGTTCTGTGGTAAGAAACTAAGGTGGCCCTGTGATGTGAGCAATAACAGGGGTTATCAGTCAGAGCGGGGGCTTCTTTAGATAACTATTTTAAAAATATGTAGACTTCTAGTCTATTTGCTTTCATATGTTATAACCAAAATCAGAGATGCTGTCTTATTATAGTCTTTGAGCACAGGACACAGCCTTGGATTTACTGTGTATTGAGTTTCAGTCTTGGCTTAGATGAACTGCCTAGCGGCTAGCCTCAGCTTGATGTCTACTACCTTGTGAAATGTAAAAACATAGGGTTTGTGCTGCGGCAGGGACCATCTGCTCCTTGCTCCAGGCTAAACTCGGCTTCATCTCCTTAATAAGAGTCATGACACCTTTATTCAGGTAGAGAACACTTAACATAAGTGCTTTGGAGCTGGGCTTGCTACTCTTGGCCCTCAATCTCCTTTCTGCTAAGATTACTTCTTCCCTGTCTTTGCTGGCACTAACCAGCTGGAATACAGGTTTGGCTTTTCCAACCCTGTATATATATAAATGATCAGATTCTCAGTCAAAATGGATCACAGATTATATTCAGAGAAGGCTTTTCAGCAAAGATATTTGATACCAGAATAAAAAACAAACAAACAAAAAAAAACAAATCCCTATAGGACAGAGTAGAATTACCTCGTAGGGTTTCCAAGGCTGTAAATCTTTATGGAAATAGACTGCCACATCTCTCACGAGACAGTTAGTGGGTTCAAACCACTGACCTTTCAGCTAGCAGCCGGGTACTTTAATCACTGCACCACCAGGGCTTCTATGATACCAAAATGGTCAATTTTAATGCAAAGTTATTCTAGTAGCACCTCATTAAGGTTACAACAAGTAACCAACACAATCCAGCGTATTGAAATTCTCCCATTAAATGTATTAACGCTGTAGCCTTTTAGCATACACTCAACCAATCAAGGAGTAATAAATCATACTTGAGAAAAATGATTAACTTAATAGAAAATATGGCCAATATTTTAACCCACAATACTCACATTACTGTTCCCTCTTTGGTGCAGCCCCTTACACATTTGGGATCTGTTACCACGTAACACTCTACGTTCTTGAATCCAATTCTGTTGTTAACTAGGACATTTTCAGTTATAATTGGAAGATGACGCAACTCTACAAAACAATAAAAGGAATTTATTTTTTCATTAACTTAAAAGGTACAATGTCAGGCTAAGCTTCAGGTAAAATTTGATCAGGGTTCTGACTCTCTCTCTTATTGAATGTCTAATTCTCCACTCTCCTCTCTGTGTTTTCTTCATGATAACAATATGGCTATAGTTCCAGGCCTCATATAGGCTCCACACATTATGTGGAAGGGGAGAGAGAGCATCTGTCTCTCAGAGTTACCAGAAAAAAGCTAAGAATCACTCTGAATGGACTGACATAAGGGACATGCGTATCTGGGAACATATGGATCTCCTTAATTTAGGTCACATGCCCTTCCCTTTCAGCTTCTCTGGAATGACATGGATCTACAGCAGGTATCTGGGTCTATGGGAAAGGAGGAGAGTTGGATGGTCAGGAGGCAAACTATAGATGTCTCCTTCACTAGTGCAGGATAAGAGACAGTGATCTGTATGATGAGGGTCTGCACACCATGTCATACGAGGACTAGGTGAATTTCAAGGAGATGGTAAATCTACAGACTGAGCACAGGATGGAACATCATGGCTTAACAATATCATCTATGAAAATTAATCAGTTCATTTCATTGAATATAAGCACAGTATGAGACAATCGTAGAAGGAAATTAGAATAAATGTTAATATTACCTCAGGTAGTGTTCATATAAGTCAAAACAGAGAAGGTTCTAGCCTTAATTTTAATTTATCCTGATTAGACTCAATTTGAAATACTATTTCTCGGACTGAGTGTCACAATTTAAAAGGGATATTACAGGAATTGTGAAGAAGAACAAGTGAATTTAGAATGTCATATAAATACAGTGACCAGGATGTCATGTTTTAGCATTAACTACATACACATTTATGACAATTCAATTTCCAACATCTGTGCATGTGTGTAGGCTTCAGCGATATATATATATATATGCATATGATTTTAATTATATACTTATGAAAGTAATTATGAAAACATTCTCACTGTAAAATTCTAATAATATTAAACTATATTAAGCAAGGAGTCCTGGTGGTGCGCTGGTAAAGAGCTCAGCTGCTAACCAAAAGTTTGACAGTTCAGATCCACCAGCTGCTCTTTGGAAACCCTATGGGGCAGTTCTACTCTGTCCTACAGGGTCAGTATGAGTTGGAATTGACTGGACAGCAATGGGTTTGGTTTGGTTTTTGGTTATATTAAACAAAGCTTATCTTCATCTTTGTAAGTATAATAAGTCCTTATAAGTATAATTCATATATTTATTTTTTTATCAATAAAAATTTATTAGTTTGCATCGAAATATATATTTACATCTCAAATTAGTTTTCTTTAACATTTTATGTGTGGTATAATGGATCATTGATCACTTTTGTGTGGCCATTCTCACCCTGATCTTGTAACTCCCACCAAAGTGATTGGGTGATACTGTGCAAATAGGGTAATTGTGGCTGAACAAGAGGATTGATCAGTTTTGCCATCTTGCTAGGCTTAAAATGAGCCATCCTAGAGGTGGGAAGAGAGGATCTCTTCACCACCAAGGAGGAAGAGTCAAGAAAGAGTGTGTCCATTGGACCCGGGATTTCTGCACTGAGTAGCTCCTGGAACCAAGAGACTGAGAGAGAGAGCTGTAACACTGAAGATGGTGAGAAATGGTGGCAGAGAAATGGCAGCAGGAGAGACCAGCAGCAGAGGCCGGCAGGAGAGGTTGCAGTGCGCTTCTCAGACCATGGAGTGAGAAAGCTGAGTGCCTTCAGGCAGGAGGCTTGCTGGTGGATTAAACTGCCTCCAGGCACTTGGTAGAGCTAAATTTGCTGACCAGCAGAGCTACAGCTGAGTGCCTTCAGGCTGAGGTTTACTGGTGGAGTAGGGTGTTTCTAAGCACTTATCAGCAGAGCTAAAACAGCTTTGTAACACTTGCCTTAGCAAGACAGAGGCCCAGAGGCCGAGGGCCAGAGAGAGGCATGCCTGTGGGCATGCCTGAGAAGAGGCTGTCCTGATCAGTAAACTGTGTCCTGAGTGTTCCTGAACCTGAATTATTTGTAACCTGTTACTTCCCTAATAAACCCCATAATAGTGAGTATTATCTGTGAGTTCTGTGTGGCCATTGCAATGAATTATCAAACCCAGCAGAGAAGTAGAAACTGCCTTGGGAGGGAGGGTTGGTGCTGAAATTGGTGAAGATGAGGGAGAGAGGAGGCATGTCTGACCTCTGCCTCATAGGAATCAGTCTTGGGCTGTTGATCTTGATTATCCTTCCTGAATATTGAAATTAGAGGAGGTCAAATGCTGCTCCTATGCCATTTTTACATTGTATTTATTCTGAAAGCCCTTGTCAGTGCTAAAACTAGTTGCCAGCAAGTTGACTGTGACTCATGGAAACTCCACGTGTGTCAGAGTAGAATTGTGGTTCACAGAGTTTTCAATGGTTGATTTTTTGGAAGTAGATCACCAATCCTTTCTTCTGAGTCATATATTTATGTTTGATTATGATTATTTTATTTTGAAATATCTGTATTAGAAAATATTTCAAACGTATAGAAAAAAACGAGAATAACTTGTTAAAAATTTACACAAGTTTTGTACTAATAATTTATACAAATCACCATCAAGTTTAAATCCATTTTTACATTTTACAATATATTCTTCAGATGTATTTTTAAAGACATAAGAAATTCCAGATACAGATGAAGCTTCTTCAAATAGCTCTCCTGATGCTAATTGCTAGCCTCTGCCCTAAATTAATCCCTTTCCACAACGATTTAATAGTTTTGCCAAGCATCCACATGTGTGGTTTCAAATTTAAATACATATTTTTAGTCAACATTATTTTTGATATTTAAAGGACATTAAACACAGCTCTAGCTCATTTATTTTAACTATCGCGGCATAGTTATCTTTGCCATTACATCACGATCTATATTCTTTCTCATCATCAATAGATGTTTAGATTGTTTCAAAATTTTTCACTAATACAAACAATTCAATTTGCTTAATATTTCAAAATTGTTTCCAAGTTGGTATTCCAATTTACATTCATGCCAGCAGTGAATGAGAGTTACTGTTTACTCACTTCTATTGTTAATCTTTGACATGTTTTTTACAAATACGTTGGGTGTAATTTTAATTAATTATGCTCTGTTTTGTTTTTATCAGTGAGGTTGATCTTCTTAGCCATTTGAATGATCTCCCTGTGAATTCAAGACCTTCCTTGCTTTCGTACTGGGTGTTTTCAGTTTTTCTTACTGATTTATTTGAGTTCTTTGTATTTGTTGGTTACTACTCTTTCACAGTTTATGTGTACTACAAATCCTTTTATCCAACATATAACTTCTTTTATTTTTGTTTATGAAATCTTTTCTTGTGAAGATTTTTTTGTGTTATTGAATTCAAATTTACCGGTTTCCTTGATTGTTTCTGTCTCTTTTGATACACAGCCTGAAGAGTTTTTTTTTTTTTTCTTTCTGTCTTGCTTCCAATGCTTTTGTCTTATTTTTCTCCCTTCTTATGGCAACATTCAAGGTCAAAACTACATTCAAAATTTATTTCTTTTTCATCTTCTTGTTACTTTTTCTGCAGCCCCTGTCATCAATGGACTTCAAAGACTTATATCTGAGAGTTAACAACAAAATATAGTAACATTAAAACTTTCTGTCTGTAGGTAGAAAATAGAGATATTCTTAGCAGGCAGAAAAAGAGGGTGAAGTTGTTGGTTTTGCTTCCAACAGCCGTGCAAAATCTAGGATAGCGAATAGCTTAGTGTTGGAATTTAGTGTTGGAACTTGGCAGCTAAGCAGGAATGGAGAAATGATCCCCAAGTTCTACTGATGGGAGGCTCCTCAGGTAACAAGAATTCTTGAACAGTAAGGGGAAGTGATTAAAGAATCCAGTGATACTTAGAACTAGAAAAACAGAATACTTGCAGGCAGTGGGCATGATAGTTACCTTAAAGTAACTGAAGTGCTGTCATGGGGAAGAGGGATACGATCTTTTTCTATGTATTCTGAGAGACTAGAGAACGCATCAATGGGTAGAATTAGTATTAGGGTAGCTTCCAAAACAGTATAAGAAAAAAGAGCCAAGCTATAAAACCTGAATGAAAATGAGTGATTTCAAAAACATCACTGGAAATATTAAATCTAATGCAAGATTATTATTTTTTCTGGAGGACTGTAGACTTTGGATAGAGCATTGTGTTATATCTTTTTCGTTTAGTATTACAGAAGAATGAATGAATTACAACATACAACAATTAATATACTACCTGGGGAAGTTAAAAAACTTCTCATATTTCAAGTATGAAAATCAAATGACTGGGTCGTGCCATAGAAAATTTTCCACTAGCTTGTAGGGTGCTTTGCTCAATATATTAAATATTTCTTTCAAACTCTACTTCTATGATGTCCCACTGAATCGCTAAAGAAAACAATTATTGAGGTGTGGATAAAATGAAATCTCGAGAAATATGTGTGCATAATAAACCATTATAATCTATTCTAAAACCATGATTCCTGTACTAGGTTGAGCTCAGATTTTGTTTTATATTAATTGCATTCTTGTTCTTAAGAAATGACTAGGAAGTAGCATGAGCCACTTCATATTGGATTTATTCTTATCGTATTGGATTAGCTCCTTGTTGAATATATGTTCTCTTCTGTGTAGTCTTTAATAAGTACTGGGAGTTTAAATAGTTAAATGTTTTGTAGTGTCAGATTAAATTGACTAAATTGATATAATGCTTCCTGGCACTTAAAAGACTTCAGTTCAGAGTGGTTATATTTTTTATTCCCCAAAGAAGTAAAATTTTCATATTCTACTTTCACAGTAGATGAATTTAGATATGAAGCAAAAGCAAAACTTAGAAAAAAAATCAATTTGCTTTATCACCTGAAACAGGCCAGTCATTTTCTCACTTTGACCTTTGATACTGTAGTCCTGTGATGACCTATACTAGCATGGTCCAATAGAACTTTTTACTGTGATGGAAATGTTCTATACCTTTGCTATTGTATACGGTAGTCACTTGCTAATAAACCTTGACATGTGGCTAGAGTTACTGAGGAACTGAATTTTTAACAGTATTTAATTTTTTAATTTAAATCTAAACGTAAGTCGTCATATGTGCTAGTGGCTACCATATTGGACAGCACAGGCCTAAACAGATTTTCCATAAGTTTTTCAGGTACAGCCTCTCATTCTTGTAGGCACCATGTATAAGACTTACCTAGAATCTCAGATTTTCTGCTTGGGCTTTCAAATGCTCCAAAATCAACTACTATTTGAAGGCAGAGAAGAAAAGCGAAATTAGCAAGTTCCCATCATCTTTTGTATTCCAGTGACAGGTTCAGTAACCCAGTCTTATAGATGACAGTATACCCTGTCTTATATTTACGTATCTGAATGTATACACCATATATAAAAATACGCTGCATTGTATATTTTTAACTTTACAGCTTAAATGATCCTTATCCTGTTTGATTATACAAAAGTGCTTGAGGAAGGCAGGGTGAGGATTATCACTTTTACAGTAATTAAAAAAATAAATTCAAACAGAGTAAGTTTCTTGCTTGAGAATCATATAGCAAGTGGCAGAGGCAGACTTGTTTTTATTGATTTATTTATTCAATTTGTGTGGTAGAGGCTGCCTAGGCCCTCATTTTATAGCATCTAGTGACAAATTTACTAACCAGGGAAATGGACAGGTTCAATTTAGGGATTCAATTTTGTCTGCTTGATACTTGGTATGGTCTCTGAACATTTCTTCAAATTAATTTTATAACTCTATGAGGAAAACATGGGACAAACATTATCCTCTTCCGAAGGAAATGGAACAATTAATGGCTTTTTACATCTCACATAATGGGAGAAACAGACCTATTTGAGCATTGCTATCATTCTGTTAGTGAAGAGGGTATCAGGATAAATAATGGCGGACACCTCAGTAGTCCTTAAGATTCTTAAGGGTAGCCACTTTGAATTTTTTACTATTTTACCAGAATGCTTGAAACATAGTATAAGCTTAATAAATATGCTAAATGCATAAGTAGTTTTTTACTTCAAAAAGGTGACAATATACGATGTCAAGATGTATACTTAAACAGACCATAATAATGTGCAAGAAGAAAGGCACACACAGTCTAGAAACTTCTATATATTGTACTGTTTATTCAAGTTTTGTGTATTTATTAAGGGTTGATCTTGGAAGATTTCACAGTAGGTATAAATTTTCAACCATATCCTTCTTTACTTAACTATACCATTTCCACCTCTTAATTTTTCTTGACTCTATTACTTAATATGAAAAGGACCTTATGCCATCCTAATCTCCCGTTGGGCTCCTCTTCACAACTTGCCTCTCTAATATGTCAAATTAAACATTCTTAACCCAATTTCTTCAGTGCTCTGACTTTATCAAGTAGTTAAGAGGAAATCTATCCGCTGTAACCTTAAAGTAGTAATGTGCTAATGCTTTCCAGGGTATTTACATTAGGCTCTTTGGGTCATAGAATCTTATGGCTCCAAGGGAATATATTGCAGACTTGTATTTGATGCTTTTGCCGGGGAAGACTTAGGAGCTTTTCTATTGCCTTTTAGAAGTCAGAAATAGGCAATTGTTTATCTTGCTTCTGCCTGAGGCCACCTCTGGGGAGGTCCTGGGGAGATTTGTGTTTTCTCTGACCTCTAATTCATGGCATAAGGCTATTATTATTTGTACTCCAATTTCTTTACTCTGAAATGAGAATCTTTTCTAAATTATTCTTCTCAAAGCATGGTTTAGATTAATTAGATAATGTACAGTGAACTATTCCTTCAGAGATTTGTCGTTAGTAAAGGTCTATGTGGGAATTCTTATTCTACTGTCAAATATTCAATTCATAAACAGAAAACTGTAGTCTTTCTCTGTTAAGACCTTGAAGATTTGTCTCTGATGGGTTTGATGTAGGACTTAATCAAACAATAGTTGCTAATCTCTTCTTGTTAATTTGGTGTGTTTCTTAATTGAGAATTTATCTTCATACACTCTTAGACACATTGTAATTTCTGAATTCATGAGTATCTCCAAAGTTTATTCCCAAAAAAAGCAGTTATCCTAAATATACAGTTCTCTGGATGTGCACATATTATCTTTAACTCACTCAAAGTGTTCTTTAGGTTTAATATCAAACTTTACAACAAATTATTTTCTTTCTTACCTTGCTCAATCTGTTTGGAAAGCCCTATTTTCTATAGATCACCAGAAAAAATTTTATTTTTCCCTCAATATCTACGTGAAAGTAACTTCTTTTATGAAATAAATATAGCTACTTATTAACATACATTTTATTTCTAATTTTACCTACCATGTGATTCATATATTCATACATAAATTAATTACTGCAGGCATCTACACACTGGCATAATTTATTATTTTAATGCACTTAAATTAGATTTTAGTTGATGAATATAAGTTCCTCTTTTCCTCCTTGTCCTTCTTTCTTTCTCCCTTCATCCTTCTCTTTCTCCTCCTCCTCCTTCTTTTATTCTGTCCTCTCTCCCCTCACAACTTAGTACGAGGACATTTTGTGCTCCAGATAAACAGACAAGTCTGTCATTTCCAGCTTTTAAATTTCTCCTTTATTCTCAAATCAAAGCTATTTTCTGCGCTACTCCCTGACTCTGAAGTATGCTCAGGATTCCCATAACCAGAGTGTCTTAAGTCATTTTTCTTTTAAGTCACATACCAGGACCTTTTAAGAAGCCAAAACAAAACAAAAACATAGGCTAAATATTTGGCTACATTGTAACAAACAGCAAGCAAGCCAGTCCCTGTCCTATGAAGGAGTCGTGATTTAGTCATCTTAGCCTATTCGATTGCCTGCATAACCTGGAGAAGCTGCTTAGTATTGGGGATGGTCACTCACTGCAGTCTGGCACATTCAGAAAGCTGTACAGGGACTCTCGGAACTCATGATGGATCACCTTCCACAGGAAACTATGGTACAGAGAATTACATTATTTACTCAAGAGTTTATACGTGTGTAAGAGTAAGGGCAGATTTGAATTCAGCATAATTCCCTGATATACTGTTGGGTCTCCAATACTAGACCTACTGTACCAGTATATCCAAAAAATGGGTTCTAGGTGTAATAGATTTTTTTTTTTATTATTATTTTAAGCATATAAATCTCCTTGTTTGGGAGGAATCTCTCCTAGAATAAATACTGATGGGAGGCAAGGTCCAAGAGGATTGCATATTCCCAATCCATACGGTAATAACTGTAAACAGATACATCACCTCACCTAGGAATCACCAATCAAATTTGTGCCTGGAACATCAAAACTAGAAGAGTGAAGCAAAAATTAAAGAAGGATTGAGAAGTTATTCATTGCAGTGTTGGTGAAATTTTAAGTCCAGCAACAAGGGTGGAATTAAAAGTCCAAATGGGGTAGTTAGTGAGTGTTAATGTGTGACATCATAACCAGATCATTCCTTTGGTGACCTTGAACCAAAAAAAAAAAAAGCAAAACCTAAACCCACTGCATCAAGTGGATTCTGACTCATAGTGACCCTATATGTACTCTAAACCCAAGCATCCCTTCTTACTCCTCAGACTGATTCTCCAGTCTACACATGAATACTATGAGCTACTTGATGTTCTTCCAATACATAGTATTTCTGCTTAAGCCCAAATTCAGTTTTATTGTTTACAACCAAGACTAAGCCTGAATCACCAGGTAATTCCCATAGTCAGTTAGATTTGGATACACTTTGTAGATCTGGTGACAATAGTTTCCTGAAAATGCATACATATATAAAATGATGAGGCTTTCGACTCCAAGAAGCTTGTTCTACTAAGGCTTAATTTATTTATATGACAAAACTTTGCAAAGGAAGAATATATAAATCACATTTAGCCATATATTTGGCTACTTTTATTAAAAGGTGTGAAATAGAAATAGGTACTATTGTAGACAATTAAGGACACATTAATTCTATGTGCTCAGTGTGGAAACTGTGTGGGAGAGTGGTCAGAGACAGCATTATGCTCTTAAACTGATATTTAAAGGATAAGTAGAATTGGCAAGGCTGTGAAGATGGGATAATCGCTTTCATCTGTGTCAGCAAAAGCCCAACATGGAACTAGAACCATGTTGGCTAGAATAGAGTTAATGCCCTCAAAAATATGAAGCCATCTTTTTTTTAATTTATTATTTTTTGTTTATTGTTGTAGTTTAAATGAAGTTTACATTTCAAGTTAGTCTCCCATACAAAAATGTATACATACATTATGTGACCCTCATTGTTCTGTTACAGCACACTCCTCCTTTCCACCCCTGATTCCCCATGTCCATTCAACCAGCTCCTAACCCTCTCTGCTTTCCCATCTCACCTCCGGACAGAAGCTGCCAGTTTAATCTCTTCTGTCTCCTTGAGTTAAGAGGCACACTCCTCACGAGTATCACTTTATGTCCCACAGTCCAGTCCAGTCCCTGTCTGAAGAGTTGGCCTCAGAAATTGTTTCAGTTCTTGGGCTGATAGAGAATCTGGGGGCATGCTTTCTGGGGTTCCTCCAGTCTCAGTCAAACCATTAAGTCTGGTCTTCTTACTAGAATTTGAGTTGTGCACCCCACCTTTCTCCTGCTCCATCAGGGACTCTCTGTTTTGTTCCCTGTCAGGGTGGTCACTGGTGGTAGCTGGGCACCATCTAGTTCTTCTGGTCTTAGGCTGATGGAGTCTGTGGTTCATGTGGCCCTTTCTGTCTCTTGGGCTACTACTTTCCTTGTGTCTTTGGTGTCTTTCATTCTCCTTTACTCCAGGTGGTTGGGACCAGTTGATGCATCTTGGATGGCCACTTGAAAGCTTTTAAGACCCCCAGATGCCACTCACCAAAGTGGGATGCAGAACTTTTTCTTAATAAGCTTTGATATGCCAATTGACCTAGATATCCCCTGACATCTTGGTCACAGGCCCCTATCCTGCTACTCTGTCCCTCAAAGTGTTTGATTGTATTCAGGAAACTTCTTAGCTTTGGTTTAGTCCAGTTGTGCCGACTTCCCCTGTACTGTGTACTGTCCTTCCCTTCACCTAAGATAATTCTTTTATACTATCTTGTTAGTGAATAACCCTCACTCTCCCTCCCCACCCTTGTAACCATCAAAGAATGTTTTCTTCTGTGTTTAAACCTTTACTTGAGTTCTTATAACAGTGGTCTTATACAATATTTGTCCTCCTGTGACTGACTAAATTCACTCAGCATAATGCCCTCCAGATTCCTCCATGTTATAAGATGTTTCACGGCTTCATCATTGTTTCTTATGGTTGCATAGTATTCCATTGTGTGGATATACCATAATTTGTTTATCCATTCATCCATTGATGGGCACCTAGGTTGTTTCCATCTTTTTGCTATTGTGAACAGTGCTGTAATGAACTTGAGTGTGCATGTGACAGCTCTTATTTCTCTAGGATGTGTTCCAAGGAGTGGGATAGCTGGATCGTATGGTGATTCTATTTCTAGCTTTTTAAGGAAGTGTCAAATCTATTTCCAAAGTGGTTGTACCATTTTACATTCCCACCAACAGTGTATAAGTGTTCCAATCTCTCCACAACCTCTCCATCATTTATTATTTTGTGTTTTTTGGATTAATGCTAGCCTTGTTGGTGTGAGACGGTGTCTCATTGATTTGCATTTCTCTAATGGCTAATAATCATGAGCATTTCTTCATGTGTCTATTAGTCACCTGAATATCTTCTTTGGTGAAGTGCCTGTTCATATCCTTTGCCCATTTTTTAATTGGGTTTTTTGTCTTTTTGTTGTTGAGGTTTTGCAGTATCTTGTAGATTTTAGAGATTAGATGCTGATCAGATTTGTCATAGCCAAACATTTTTTCCCAGTCTG
>NW_004443941.1:22198046-22209669 GCF_000243295.1 Trichechus manatus latirostris | reverse complement strand
CTGTGGTGATTGTTTTAATTTCAGTTGGGTCTGTTGTGATATCACCCATCTCATTTCTTATACAGGTTATTTGCTTTCTCTCCTGTTTTTCTTTTGTCATTTCGGCCAATGGTTTATCAATTTTGTTGATCTTTTCAAAGAACCGGCTTTTGGTCTTGTTAACTCTTTCAATTGTTTTTCTATTCTCTATTTCATTTAATTCTGCTTGATTCTTATTATTTGCTTTCTTCTGGAGCCCAAGGGCTTCTTTTGCTGCTCTCTTTCTACTTGTTCCAGTTGTAGGGTTAATGTTTTGATTTTGGCCCTTTCTTCTTTTTGGATTTGTGCATTTATTGCTATAAACTGACCTCTGAGGACTGCTTTTGCTGTTCTGGTAGGATGTGTTTTCATTCTCGTTTGATTCTATGAATTTCTTTATTCCATCTTTGATTTCTTCTATAACCCAGCAGTTTTTGAGCAAGGTGTTGTTCAGTTTCCATGTGTTTGATTTTTATCCCTTGCTTTTTCTGTTACTGACTTCTACTTTTATGGCTCTATGGTCAGAAAAGTTGCTTTGTAATATTTTGATGCTTTGGGTTTTGTTTAGGCTTGCTTTATGGCCTAATATGTGGTCTGTTCTGGAGAGTGTTCCGTGTATGTTGGAAAAGAAAGTATACTTGGCTGCTGTAGGGTGGAGTGTTCGGTATATATCTGTAAGTTGAAGTCGGTTGATTGTAGCATTTAGCTCTTCCGTGTCTTTGTTGAGCTTCTTTCTGTATGTTCTCCCCTTCACTAAAAGTGGTGTATTGAAGTCTCCTACTACTATTCTGGAGCAGTCTATCGCTCTTTTCAATGCTGTTAGAGTTTGTTTTATGTATTTTGGAGCCCTGTCGTTGGGTGGGTAAATATTTATTATAGTTATGTCCTCCTGGCGTATGGACCCTTTAATCACTATATAGTGTCCTTCCTTAAACTTTGTGGTGGATTTTGCTTTAAAGTCTATTTTGTCAGAGATAAATATTGCCACTCCTGCTCTTTATTGAGTGTTGTTTGCTTGATATATTTGTTTCCATCCTTTGAGTTTTTGTTTGTTTGTGTGTTTAAGTCTAAGGTGTGTCTCTCGTAGGCAGCATATAGACAGATTGTGGTTTTTTTTTTCCAATCTGCCACTCTCTGTCTATTGGTGCATTAGTCCATTTACATTCAGTGTAATTATTGATAGGTATGAGTTTAGTGCTGTCATTTTGATGTCTTTTTTTGTGTGTTGTTCACAGTTTCTTTGTTCCACTTAATTTTCTGTGCTGGGTCATTTTTATTTTTGTATTTTCTTGTCATCTTTTTCGTTGTGTTGATTTTGTATTTGCTGAGTCTTTATCTTTTTCTAGGTTTTTATTTTGACTTGCAGGATTGTTGTTTCCTTTGTGGTTACCTTAATATTTACTCCTATTTTTCTAAGTTTATACAAGTCTTTTATTTCTTTATATCCCCTTGATTTATTCTTCATATGAAAAATCTATGTCTACATTTTTTAAGTCCTTCTTTTTTGTTTTAATGTTGTCATCTTTTACATATTGACATCTGTTTCCCTATTTTCAGTGTTTTAGCTTTGAGTTACTTCTGTGACTTCCCTATCAGGGTTGATATCTGGTTGTTCTGTCCTGTATTCTGGTCTTAGGTTGTTACCTGATGTTACTGATTTTCTAACCAGAGGACTCCCTTTAGTATTTCTTGTAATTTTTGTTTGGTTTTTGCAAATTCCCTAAACTTCTATTTACCTGGAAACACCCTAATTTCACCATCATATTTGAGAGACAGTTTTGCTGGATATGTAACTCTTGGCTGGCAGTTTTTTTCCTTCAAGGCTTTATATATATCATCCCATTGCCTTCTTGCCTTTATGGTTTCTGCTGAGTAGTCTGAGCTTATTCTTATTGACTCTCCTCTGTAGATGACTTTTCATTTATCCCTAGCCGCTCTTAAAATTCTCTCTTTATCTTTGGTTTTGGCAAGTTTGATTATAGTAGGTCTTGGTTCCTTTCTTTTGGGATCTACCTTGTATGGGGTTTGATGAGCATCTTGGATAGATATCTTCTCATCTTTCACGATATTAAGGAAGTTTCTTGCCAAAAAATCTTCAACAATTCTCTCCGTATTTTCTGTTATCTCTCCCTGTTCTGGTACTCCAGTCACTCGTAGGTTATTCTTCTTGATAGAATTGCACACAATTCTTAGGGTTTCTTCATTTATTTTAATCCTTTTATCTGATTTTTCCTCAAATAAGTTGGTGTCAAGTGCTTTATCTTCAATCTCACTAATTCTTACTTCCATTACCTCAATTCTGCTCCTGACTTCCTATTGAGTTATCTAATTCTGAAATTTTATTGTGAATCTTCTAGATTTCTGATTGCTGTCTCTTTATGGATTCTTGCACTTTGTTAAATTTGTCATTGTGCTCTTCTCTAATCTTTTTAATTTCCTCTATTGCAAGTTCTGCATTTTGCTTAATTTCCTGAAGAGTTCCGTATATTAGTCTTTTGTATTCTGCCTCCGGTAATTCCAAGAAATTTTCTTCTTCTGGAAAATTTCTAGACTCCTTATTTTGGGAGCTTGCTGAAGCCATCATGGATTGCCTGTTTATGTGATTTGATATTGACTGTTGTCTCTGAGCCAACAATAAGTTATTGTATTTATTTATTTTATGTTTGTTTAGTGCGTCCTAGCTTCTTGTTTTGTTTTGATATGCCCAAATAGGCTGCTTGTGTTAGCAAGTTTGATTATTGGCACCTTTGAAGCTCTAATGTCCTGTCACCATGTGGTTAGATCTGTTACTAGGTATGTGAGCTCAGAAGTTCACCCACTCCTCCTGTATGGATTCAGCTCAGGTGCCCAAGTAGATAGCCACCAAGTGTGTGGTGCAGGCTCTCACCTACAGTCCTAGAGAGGGATGGGTGATTGGTGTACACACAGACATCTAGCTGCCTCAGGGGGACACGCTTTGAGCAAGGCAGGGGGCTGACAGCCACCCCCAAGTGTCTAGGAGGAAGGGGTGTCCCTGTTCCCTATAGAGCATAGGTGAGTGGGTTATACAGCTGGACTATGTGCACCTAACGCTGTTGGCTGTAAGGACTGGGGGCACCTGTTATTCATTGGCCCCTATCACAGGTGGCTAGGTGGTGTGGGTGGTGCCACCAGTCCTCAGGCCCCTGATGTGGGTAGATGAAGACCCTGCTTAATAGGCAGAGCAGTGTCAAATGTCACGAACCTGCCACTTCAAAGCTGAAAGAGTTCAAGTTAGACTTCAGGTATATACCCTGCTGTACTGCGGTCATGAGGGCCTATGCTGTTGAAATGGGCCCACAGAAGTCTATGCAGGGGGAAAGGCACTTAATGTCCGTGGATCCCGTAAGCCTATGCCTAAGAAAAGGAGCTGTGCCTACCCTGGGTTCCTGGCTTAGGGGAGCCGGCAGTTCATTTTTTCCCCTGTTTGTTAATTTTTCACTCTCCATGGCTGGAAGAATGGCTCAGGGCTTGTGACAGGTCCTATTTCCAGCCCAGGGGACTTGGCTATCCCTGAAGCCATCCTGAACCCAGTGCAGAGCAGGGAGTAGGGAGGTAAATGCGAGAGAGGTTTTTCCCTAATGGTGGTGTTGCTGATCTGTACAGTAGGCCAGATGCAAATACTTATCTTTCGCTGATCGAGGGCTGCTTCTCACTGGTTCTGGATGGCCAAGTAGACTCTGTGCCTCTGGGTCTCTCCTGGTGTGGAAAACACCTCCCAAGTGCCATTGCTTGCCTCACTGCTCACCCTTGAGCTGGTCTGGGCTGAAGGGCTACGGCTCCTGCCAGGTCAGGTCTGGCAACTCCTTGCTGCTTCCAAATGGTCTCTCCCTCCCCCTGCCATTCAATCTGGTTCATCAACTTTGCCTTTAATGTTCAGGGCTCCTAGATTGTCATATATAATTGATTCAGTTGTTTTTTTGGGTCTTTGTTGTAAGAGGGTCCACTGGAAGCATCTGTCTACCCCACCATCTTGGCCCCATCCTTTGAAGCCATCTTTAAGAAGAAATCTCAATGCTCGTTTGAAAAAAATTATATATAATATATGAAAATATATTGTATATTATTATATATGTAAATTATATATGTAAAAGTATATATATTTGAGGATACAATAGAGTTTGAATATAACAATGAGAAAATGAATTACTTTAATGAAGAGTAACATAAAACATTTTATTGTAAGCAAGCATAGCAAATGAGTACAGCCCCTGCAAAATATTTACCTTGACAAGTTTTACACAAGGAGAAAAGAAGCTTCCTTTGCAAACTTAATTTTGATAACCTCTCTTGGAAGTTTCTCCAGAACCTGTGGAAGATTCTTTATCATTTAATAATGATCTGGTTTTTTGAAACTGGTTATAATCATCTATACTTAAATTTGGAGGATCTGAGGGGGGGAGAGGTTTATATAAGTCTTATATATCAAATAATGAAAAATGCACATAATAAAATGTATTTTCTGTGACTTGAAAACGACTTACAAAGCAAATCTCAAAGATGCATCACAAAACTTTTCTTCGTAACGGCCACATCTTTAGAGAGATAGATACATGGATGGATACATATATAGATACATAGATAAATACACACGTACATAGATGAATAGCTTGTACAAATATCTTCTTTGAAAGGTATTGATTATTTGGAAATTGGATGCATTAGTTGTCACTGTGCTATTCAAGTTTTGGGAAAACAAAAGAAATAGGGCTATTACTTTAGGTTAACTTTAGGTTGCCAGGATAAAACACTACATTCTTTGATGAAATAGGTACCTAATTTGGTTGTTAATTGAAGAAGTCAAGAAAAGAAAGAACTTATAAAATTACAAACATTTAATTTAAACATTGTGCTTAAACATAAAGCGTTTAAATATATATTAATCATCCTTTTCTTTGACTGTATATACACCAATTGAAGACCTTCTCAGACTTTTACATTTGGCTCATTCAAACCAATTCAACATTTTTTTTTTAAATCAACTCAACTTGTCAAGTATTTATCAAGTATATAGCTTGATTACATAGAAACAATAATTCCATTTATTTTCACACTCACACTTTATTGATTTGCATGATGTTTAACTGAATTATGCAATTATTGGATCAAAGACTATGGAAAAAGTTGGTTTAGGAATATCACCAGCTGTAAGAAAGCATTCCACTAAACAGGTGGGAATGGTAGAGTGTTGGTTAAGCACTCAGTTGCTGCCACATGAGTGGGTTCAAACTGCCAACTTTTTTGGTTAGCAGCTGGGTGCTTAACCATTGTGTGCCACCAGGGCTCCTTAGAACGCCAGTAAGTGCTATATAATTGTTAGCTATTATTCTGACTTTACAGATGGGAAAACTAGGATGAAAGTGCTTAATAACTTGCTCACGACCACCTAGCTAATAAGCTAATAAGTGGGACGTTAGAGTCCAATTTAGAAGCATAATGCTCTATACCTTCCTATGGGGATGGCGATGACATGTACAGGGTCATCACAGTATTGCACTTCCTACCTTTTATCCGTTAGCATTAACGTAAATTCTGATGAGCCAGACTTTTATGTATTGAATTGTGTCGCCCCTCATATATGTTTTGGACTACTAACCCCTATACCTGGATATATAATCCCATCAGGGAATTGAGCTTTTCGTTATGTTAATGAGGCCAGGTTAGTGTAGGGTATGTCTTAAGACAATCATTTTTGAGATATATGAAGAGCGTATTAAGCACAGAATCAAAGAAGCACAGTTGGGGAAAGATAGATGCCGCACTACATGAAGATCCTCAAGGAACCAAGGAACAGAAGTGGAAAAGAGACAAGAACCTTCCCCTAGAGTCAACAGATAGAGAAAGGCTTCCCCTGGAACTGTTGCCCTGAATTCAGACTTTTGGCCTCCTAAACTGTGAGAAAATAAATTTCCATTCATTAAAGCCACTCATTTGTGCTATTTCTGTTATAGCAGCTCTAGGAAACAGAGACACAGACTCACATTAAATGTCTGCCATCCCTTCCCAAAGAAAGGATATGATTGTTTACATTGCCACTCATGCAGTGCATAACAAGTCTACGGGATAGCTGAGGAAAATTTTCAGAGCCTAAATAAGCACATTAGATTGCAGATACATTTACTGTGAAAAACACAAATCTTTGTGGCGAGTATTTAATACTGTATATAGATGTTCTATAGTCTATTATGGAAACCCTGGTGGCGTAGTGGTTAAGAGCTCTGGCTGCTAATCAAAAGGTCGGCAGTTCAAATCCACCAGGTGCTCCTTGGAAACCCTATGGGGCAGTTCTGCTCTGTCCTTTAGAGTCTCTATGAGTCGGAATCGACTTGATGGCCACAGGTGATGGTGTGGTATAGTCTATTATATGTGGTTGACAAACATTTTGCAAGTTAACTAATGTAAGTATTGCTTTAGAATCCAGAGAAGAGACCATTTACTCAACAGCTACTAAGTTAGTTCACCTGTTTAGAAAACACTACCCATGTAAAATGCCATTGTCGTTTCAGTATATTGTTATGACCCCTTTTTGTATTCACTGAAAATGGATACTAATCAGGAATCTCTCCCCATAATCTCAAGGGGCTTAATGCTTGATATGTTTAAGTTTTCTTGTTATCTGGTTAACCTTTTGTGCTTTTCTGTTTTATCCCATTTAGCCTAAACATGGAGCTTCAAATTCCTTCTTTTCAATTTTCTATTATGTATGCGTTTTTTAGAAATATAAATCACCACCCCTTCACCCACATCATCTCTCATTAAATAAAGTATTATTTTATCACATAAACTCCATCTGCTAGTGTATGTTTGTTTACCATAAATAGCTTCTAGATATACCAATACAGCATTTATCCTTCATTGATATGGTGTCATATTAATTTTTAAAGATATTTTTCACTTTCTTTGGTTCCCTTTCTGAAGTTCCTGCATATTTTCTCATAACAGGAGTCAAATCAGCAGGTGATTTTCTAATTATTTCTCTCTGGGCTTCCCCTCCTGAAGAGATCCTAATGATCAAGGAACTGTTCTCAATCAGACAGCAGAAACAAGAAAGACCAGAGAAAATTTCTTGGCTAATCCAAGTACTAGATGATTCTGGAGAACAATACACACCAATACATTCACAATATCACTAGAGAGATTCATAAAAGGAAATGGTTTAAAAGAACATCGCGATATCCTGTCCAGTAGAATGAAAGCGTCACAAGACGATACTTGTAAATTCACAACAGAACCTAGGAATGTGACTTGAAACACTTTATCCTCTGTTCACTGGGGTGTACTAAAATAGCCTCTGATGAGTAAGACTTTGAATTACATGAGAAATTCCTAATCACATTGAAATAGCATAGTCTGTTTTTTTTTAGTGCTTCCTGGAAGAGGGACTGTCTTAGAGGGCAAGGCACAACTTCCGTCGATGGCCTCTCCATAGAGGCCTTCTATCCTCCAGACTTCCTTAGCCATTCCATTCTTTGATTTTTCAGGCATGAAGGTTATCACTCCTACGAAAGGCGCTGCTTTTATTGTTTCCTTATGTCATGCCCATACTTTTGTAAATAGATTCTTCATTAACTCTTCTTCAGATTACCCAATTTGAGTGTGATGTTCCTGGGGAGACCTTGACTAATAACACTAGTGTTGAAGTAAGACTCACCTAGATCTCTAGCTTCAGGACTTACTAGCTGTATGAACTTGGGCAAATTACTTAGCCACTTGAAGTCTCAAATGTTTCAGTGAAAATGAAAATAATAAAATTTTCCTGGCTATGGTGGAGTGAGGCTTAAATGCAATAATACAAGTAAAATGTTTGGTCTATTGCTTAGTGCATAGTATGTGTTCATTTCATAGAATTTCATGCCTCCCTTTCCTGTGTGATTAGTATGCCATGCTTAAGCAAATGATGAATCAAGGAACATGTGATAGAAAAGAAAGTTTCAAAAACCTTGTTTTTTCTTCCACTACAATTATGAATACCATTAGTTATGTCTGATTTTTACTCCAAGTCAATGGTTTTACTACATATAAGTCAATCTTTGGGACTAAGATTGTGTGTTTGTGTGTCTGTGTGTGTGTGTTGAATGTTTAAATTACAAAAAAAGTACGCTTTTGTAACAGTTCAAACATAAAGACAAAAACAGAATAAAAAGTAAGAGTTTTTCTTTGCTCCAAACCATCTCACTTTACTCTTCTGAGGCATTATTGTTACATTTTGGTGCATGTGTACACACACACACACACTCACACACTCTCACACACTCACACACACACACACACACGCACTCATGTTCATAAAAATCATGAAAATACAACCATATATCCTTTTGTCGTTTCAGGAGGGGAGAGGGCTATCTGAATGAGATCCTACCACATAAAATATGACTTGATTTGTTTTACTAAATAATTGACTTTTTTCTTTCAAATGAAATAAATGTACATTATTTATATTAATTGCTTTATAGTATTCTATAAAATAGATGCATCGTAATATATATACATTTATTTATTTCTCTATTTTGATGCATTTTTACTGAAAAATAGTGCTGAGTAATAGCTTTGGGCAAATGTGTTATTTTCTGCAGTGTACATTACTGCAACTAGAATTCTTGGGCAAAATGATATATATATATTTAAATTTTTGATTTACACTTCCAAATTGTCTCCATAAATATTCTATCAAATTATACTTCTAACATTAGTGTGGGAATGTGGTAATGTTCCCATACTTTTTCAAAGCATAAATATAGTCCGTACTTCAACATTTGCGTCTATTTGAGTGAAAAATGCCATTCATTTTGTTTTAAATAACATTTGATTACATTGATGTATTTATAAATTAGTTACATTTATTTTCTATAAAATGCATGTTCATATCATTTGTCCTGTTTCTGACCAGAGTTCTTGTTTGTATTGATTTATGGGAGTCCTTTACATGCTATAAATAAACCTTTGTTCATTATTTATGTTGCAAAACTTTCCTAGTCTATTGCTTATTTTTTGACTTCTTTTATGTTGTCTTTTGATGCTGAAGTTTTAAAGTCTTCTATATTCAGACTTGCTCAGTTTTTTTACCTTCTGGGTTGCACATTTTATTTAGGAAATCATTCCCTGAACAGAAGTTGGTTTTTGTTTGTTTATTTATTTTTTTCCAACATTAACCCACTTGGAAACTTTAAAATGATTTCCTAGACACAATGCTGTAAACTTTGTTATTATTTTTTTCCCTCATGTGTAGGGAAAGAGCTGTGTAGTAAAAACGCAACAGATTAGGAGTATCTGTGCTGATACATAGTATGTCTTTGAAAATATTTATTAAACGAATGGAATGGAATATGCTCTACTCCAAAATAGCTAAGTGTTTGTTATTAACCTCTAATTTTCGTGGCCTTGAGAAATCATTCCATGTCTGTGAGGTTCATTGTTAAATGAAACAATTGTTCTTAAATCAATGATTTTAATACACATGATTTGGTGATAAAAATCTTTTGTTCAAAAAGAATATTTCACAAATCTCTAGTATGGACAAAAAGATAATTATTAAAGATACCTGATTAAAGCAAGTGAGTGTGAATGGGTAGCAAGTGGAAAATATCAGAACTCCCATTTCAATTTCCCTCTTCTATTGCTGAAACAGTCTCTAAGGCATCCCTGTAGACACCCTTATGGCTCCTCAGAGCCTATTCTAATCAAAAAGACTTGCCCTAAATCAGTGATCCCCAAAGTCTGTGTTAAGGATAATCCATTGGGATACGGAGAGAAAATATTACAAATTCCATTCCTATCTATCCTCATTAATACAATTTCAATCTTTTGTATGCCTTATAATGTACATAAAATATTAGCACTGTATTCAGTTACATAACATAAACCTGAGTTTACATATACTGGGATTTATAAATTTTTTAGTCAATTCTAGTTTAAAGTTAAATAATGTATGTATTTGAATAACTGATATATCCCCATTTCTGTGTTAAGTGCTATGACATTAATCAACCAGCCAACCAAACAAACAAAATACATGATTAAGTAACATATTACCTGTCGTTAAGGTGTCTGTATGCAATTTGGAAGATGATGTTTGCCTAGCTGAGAGCACTCAGAGACCCCAGGATATATAAGTCAACCGAATGGTACTGACTATATGTTCTTAGGGTTGGCTAGACAGATGGAGACCGGTGAAGGTCAAAATAGTCTGGGAGATTTAAAGAGGACTTCGTACTTGATGTCAGTCTTAAATGGTAAAGAATATTGAAGTCACAAGAAAGAACTAGAAACGGTAAAGGAACTCTCGGGAGCAGAGGCAGGAAGGCAGAGATAAGACCTAAAAGGCCAAGGAACAGAAATAGAATGTTTAACATCATTTCTCTACAGGATAAGGATAGACTTACCAAAGAATAGGGAATAAAGGCAGTGACTCAGCTTCACTTCTTTGTTGGTTTCCTTATCTCTGTTGCATGAATGGAGACTTGGCATTTTTCTTGAATTCATATTTAGCTCCTCAGAAAGATACTTAAGGACATGGACTGTAATCAATATCACTTTCTTCTCTGAGAGAAAAGGTCTAATTTGACATGCTAGATTAGAGGAGAGAGGTAAGCCAGCTAATACTAACACTCAGTGTAAGTGTTTCTAACTTGGGTTGGGAAGGCAAAATTTTGCTTGAGTATTGAGCTAATAATATAGCTAAATTTCGTCTTCCATAGCTTTTATTATCTAGATAAAATTGATAAAGGTAAAACTTGTATTATGATATAAGAAGTAAACAATTGTTATGCTATAACTTGCTTAGGGTTTTTAGAATTTAATTTATCAAATGCAGGATAATCTTCCAGACTCTTATAGAGGAAAAGGAAGATATCACATATGATTGTGTATTGGGCTAGTCACTAATATTCATTGACTTTGATCTCAAGATCTACTATCTACACAAAGTCTTTCTTAGCAATCCCAATCAACAAAAATTATGCCACTTTTCCTGCGTACAGCACTTAATTGTTGTCTTCATTGCTACAGCATCTCAATGGGTCTCTAGTTTTAAAACGTGTGAGTAGTTCCATAATCAAGTTCATCTCAAACTCCAGGGAGCAGGAACTTGGTCATAACAACACTCTGGTGTGTTGGCTCTCCTTTACCCAACCATTAAAGAGTTCTGCCTCTTAGTTTGTGGAGTTCTTTAGACACCTGCTAAATGGACCTTAGACAAAAGATGCTGATGCCTAAATCCTATGTATCCTGGACTAAAACAATTCTGGCTTTCCTGGTCCGAGAAATCAGAAACTTCCTAGAAATGCCACCTAAAAGTTAAACAATTTATGTAGTAATTTTATAAAACTCTAACTTAACGTTACTGGTACTGGAAGTATTAGTAGCTTGGGAAAGAACTAGCAACAGACAATCAAATCATAAAATACGGACTTGCCCTAAACAAAATGTATAAGCCCTAAACATTTCATCAGAAATTACAGAGCAGTTCTCATGGCAAAAAATATATTGGATTTTTTTTTTTTTATTGTACTTCGGGTGAAGGTTTACAGAACAAAGAGTTTCTCATGAAACAGTAGTACACATATTGTTTTATGACATTGGTTAACAA
>NW_004443941.1:22166776-22197419 GCF_000243295.1 Trichechus manatus latirostris | reverse complement strand
GGTGGAGGCCTTGGTAGCTGTGGTCCATTAGTCCTTCGGACTAATATTTTCCCTGTACCCTGTTCTTTTCATTCTCCCTTGCTCCCGGAGGGATGAGACAAGTGGAGTATCTTAAATAGCTGCTCACAGGCTTTTAAGACCCCAGACGCTACTCACCAAGGTAGAAAGTAGAACATTGTCTTTATAAACTGTGTTATGCCAATTGAGCTAGATGTTCCCCGAGACCATGGTCCCCACAGCCCTCCACACAGCAATTCAGTCCCTCAGGGTGTATTGGATTTTTGACGTCCTTTAAATATAAGTTTTAGGGACACTTGCAAGGAGTAAACAAACAAACAAACGAACAACAGCAACAAAAATCTTTGATATACTCTAAGAAAAAAATACACTCTATGAAAAAACAACAACAACTCTCTGGGCTCAGATAAAGCCATACTCTTTAACGTGAAATAGTACATCTATCTGTAGGAGCCCTTGTAGCACAGTGGTTGAAGCTCAGCTGCTAACCAAAAAGTTTGTTTGGAACCCACCAGCCCACTCCATGGGAGAAAGACATGGCAGTCTGCTTCCATAAAAATTTACAGCCTTGGAAACCCTATTGGGGCAGTTCTACTGTGTTCTTCAGGGTCGTTATGAGTTGGAATCAACTCGACGGCAATGAGTTGTTATTTTTTTTTTTTTTTTGATACATCTGTAAAGAATAACTTCTGAACCTATCATCTAAGTACTTTAAGGAGACAGGCAAAATGCTTTAGACTGAGTTTCTCTAAGGGCACTTACCTTCCCTTTAAAACCAACCATCAGTCTGTAAGAGAGGTTGCAATTGAATATGACACACGTCTCTGACCCACATAGATATTTAAAAATAGTGCTTTAAAAAAAAGAGGAGAAAATCATTAAATCCTCTTTAAATGTGAGCAAGTGGGGGCATCTACATGTTTGGGGTCCCTGGGTGGTGAAGTGCTTGACTATTAGCAAAAAGATGGTGTTTCCAACCCACCAAGAGGCCCCTCAAAAGACAGGCCTGGTGATCTGCTTCTGAAGGGTCACAGCCTTAATAACCCTAAGGAGCAATTCCACTCTGAACACATGGGGTCACCATAAGTCAGAATCAACTCTACAGCAATTAACAACAGCAAATGTATTTGAGGGTAGGGAACAAATAAACTCAGGACAATGTTACAGGAGGAGATTAAGGAGCACTTTGTAAAATATTTCTCCTGTAGACAGCCCTGCTGAGCTAAGTACATATTAATCCAGAAGTACTTAGACTGCATCTGAATCACTCAGACTGATGGTTTGTAGAAGACTCATTCCTGGCTGCACCCAGGGAATCATAATTTCTGGGTGGAGAAATGAGATGTCTATTCTAAAAGTTTCCCAGATGATTCAGATGAAGCTGGTTCAGGGGATAGCATTTATGAGCCATTTCAACAAACACATTCCAGGATGCAGGTGCCTCTTGGAGCCTCTCTAGCCATACTTTATCAAAACCAGTGCAATTCCACATAAAACTTAAATCTTCACACAGCCCCCTCCTCTCTGAAACCCGGGAGCTCTCAGACTCACCTGACTGGGAAAGACAGAAGTCTGATGGGATCCTCTAGGTTGTCTGCTCTCATAGGTTATTAGAACTGAAAGTAACCAATCTTTTAATTTTCAGCCTTTTTGTCTGGCAGTTGAAGAAACTGAGACACAGATATCTATAAACATGTCAGGGTCAGGTATCAAGTCAGCGATAGATCAGGAGCTGAAATCCAAATCTGTGCATAACATTATACTAGATTTGAAGAAGAACATGGAGGAAATAGTATAAGGCATAATAATATTACATAGAAACAACACAACATAATAATGTAACATAATACTATAATAATATTATGGAGAGTATATGCACAATTTTAGGTATTCTGCTTAGCTTTCATCTCCCATCTATGGCCCCAAGGAATGGCATAGCGTTTCTACATTTTTGTTCTGGAAACAGATGTTACAAAACACACTTATCCTCTATAAGTGGAGCATATGGAATTTGTGCTGCCAGCTCATTTGTGTTGTCTTTTAATTAATTCATGAAATTGGTCTGGTTTCATTATGCTTCTAGAGTGGACTGCACTCAAATCTAAAAGCTCTATTATGACATAGCTTAAAGAGATTTCTACTTACAAGTCAGTAAGGCACCTGTTGCATTATTTTTTATTTTTATGTATAAAAGGGGCTTATTGATCGCAAGCATTTTCCTCTTAGGCAGTCACCAGTAGCCATTTTGACTTTTTGGTAAGAAGTTAAATGCCTAACCTCCCATGACTCTCCACTTTTTTCAGTATTCTGGGAAACAGGCTACCTACTGCTGTTGAGTCAATTTCTACTCATGGTGACCCGACAGGACAGAGGAGAACTTCCCCATAGAGTTTCTAAGGCTGTAAATTTTATGGAAGCAGACTGCACATCTTTCTCCTGCAGATCTGGCTGGTAGGTTTGAAAAGCCAACCTTTTGGGTAGCAGTCGAGCGCTTAACCATTGTGCCACCAGGTCTCCTGGGAAATAGGCTAAAGAAGAAAAATCCTATGATTTTATCAATAGATGCAGAAAAAGCACTTGACAAAATGTAATACCCATCCATATAAAAATTCTCAGCAAACTAGGAATAGAGGGGAGCTTCTTCAAGTTGATAAAGAACATTTATAAAAAACCTACAGGAATCATACTTAATGCTGAAAAACTAGATGCTTCTCTAAGGCAGTGGATTTTTGCCTGGGAAGCATATTTGTGGACCTTATGACATATGGCTCTACTTTTCTGAAAGCTGTAGCTTATGAAAGAGATAAACTAAGGATAAGCAACTCAAAGGGGTTCCAGAAGAGTTGTTGTTTGATGATTGAAGCAAAAATCAGTTTTAAAAATCATAACATAATCATAATATGATTCTTAGCATATGTAGAAGAAATATTTAAGACAATTATATTATAAAAACAGGAAGATAAAAGAAAGTAGGAGTCTCTGGGAGATGCAAATGGTTAAGCTAGACTACTAACCAAAAGTTAGCAGTTCAGACCCACCTAGAGGCACCCACCTAGTAAGCCCTGGTGATCTGCTCCCGAAAAGTCACAGCCTTAAAAACCCTAAGAAGCAGTTCCACCACACCCGTGGGGTCGCTATGAGTTGGAATCGACTTGACAGCAAACAATAACAACAAAAGAAAGTCAGTGGAGGCGGTTTCTACATTTCACTCAAAATGGCAAACTGTTGACACCAGTAGATGATGTTGTTATGTTTATTTTATATAATATCTAGAACAACCACAAAAACACTGTGAAGAGATACACTGAAAAACATTATAGATAAAATAGAATTCTAAAAAAACATTAAAGTAACGAACATGAAAATCGGAAAACCAGAGAAATGAAAAACTGGAAAAACAAGCAGAAAAAAAAAAAAAAAGGCAAACTTAAGCCTAAATACATGATTACATTAAAAGCAAATGATCTAAATACACCAATTTAAAGACAGATGTTGATTGGCAGAATGGATTTGAAAATATGACCCAATTATATGCTATCTTCAAGAAACTCAGTTCAAATATAAAAATATACGTAAATTGAAACTAAAAGAATAAAAAAAGACATACCACGTAAACATTAATCAAGAAAAATCAAGAGTGGCTATATTGATAACAGATAAAGTAGGTTTCATAGCAAATAAAATTAACCAGGGATATAGAAAGACATTACATAATAATAAGAGGGACAATCCACCAAGAAAACATCATAATCCTAAACGTGTGCGCACCAGAAATCAAAGCTGCAAAATAAGTGAAATAAAAACTGATAAACCTGAAAGGAGAAATAGAAATATTCACAATTATAGTTGGAAACTTCAGCATTCTTCTTTCAACAGGTGATAGAACCACTAGACAGAAAATCAGCAAAAGGTTAGAAGAACTCAACACCATCAACCAACAAGATCTAGCTGGCATTTATACAGGGGCAGATTATCCAATAGGCAAGGTAAGCACATAAATTTGACAAATGAAATGGAGCAATTTCCTCAAAAAGTACAAACTACCACAACTTATACACGTGAAAGAGATCATTCAAATAACTCTGTAACTATTAGGGAATGAATTCATAATCAGAACTTCTCAAAAAATAATTCTCCAGACCCAGATGGTTTCACTGGAGAATACTACCAAACCTTTAAAGAAGAAGTAACACCAATGGTACACAATCTCTTCCAGAAGAGGAAGGAAAAAGTCTCAAATCATTCTATGAAACCAGAAGTACTCTGATAGCAAAAGCAGACAAAAACATAAAAAACAAAAGCAAGCAAACAAAAAATTTGCAGATCATTATCCTTCATAAATATAAATGCAAAAACTCTTAAGAAAATTTTAGAAATTAGAAGTCAGTAATATATGAAAAGATTTTTAGATTATAACCAAGTGATGTTTATCCCAGGGATGCAATATTTAAAAATCAATCATTGCAATCAACCGTATAAACATGATTATATCAATTGATACTGAAAAAACATTTAACAAAATTCAACTTCCATTCATTACAAAAACTCAGAAAAATTGAGAAGAACTTCCTCTATGTTCTTGATGCATATCTACAAAAAAAACCTATAGCTAACATTGTGCTCAATGGTTAAGAACTGAAATGTTTCTCCCTAAGATTGGGAACAAGCAATGGTGCCTACTCTCACCACGGCTATTTAACATAGTGGGAATTTGTAGCCAGCGCAATAATCACAGGAAAGAAAAGGCATACAGTTTGGAAAGATAGAAATAAAATTGTCTCTATTTGCAGATGCCATGATGGTTATATAGAAAATCTCAAGGAATCTACACAAAGCCCCTAGAACAAGTAAGGGAGAAGCAAGGTAGCAAGATACAAGATTAACATGCAAAACCTGTTGTATTTCTATATACTAACAATGAACAAAAAGTCCTGCTGGCACGGTGATTTAAGTGCTTGACCATGGTTGGAACCTACCAGCAACTTTACTGGAGAAAGATGTGGTAGTCTGCTTCCGTAAAGATTTCAGCCTTGAAAATTCTATGGGGCAGTTCTATTCTGTCATATGCGGTCGCTAGGAGTCAGAATTGACTCGATGGCAACAGCTTTGGTTTAGCAATGAACAGATGGACAACCAAATAAAAAAATAAAATACTATTCATAATTTCTTTAAAAATAATTTCTTCACAAAAAAAGACCAGACTTTCTGGCCTGACAGGGACTGGAGAAACGCCGAGAATATGGCCCCCGCACACCCTTTTAGATCAGTAATGAAGGCACTCCTGAGGTTCACCCTTCAACCAAAGATTAGACAGGCCCATAAAACAAAACAAGACTAAAGGGCACACCAGCCCAGGGGCAAGGACTAGAAGGCAGGAGGGGACAAGAAAGCTGGTAATAGGGAACCCACGGTCGAGAAGTGAGAGTGTTGACATGTCATGAGGTTGGTAACCAATGTCACAAAACAATATGTGTACTAATTGTTTAATGAGAAGCTAGTGTGTTCTGTAAACTTTCATCCAAAGTACAATAATAAAAATAAAAATGATTTCATTAGATACAGAAATCAAAACTGTGTGGTATTGGTATTATGTGTTTTCTGCTTTATCATTAAATACCAGTGATCATAAAGAGGCACAGGACAGGGCAACAATTCCATCTGTTATAATTAAGAGTTTCATGTGCCAGAGCCAACTGGATGGCAAATAACAACAACAACAGCAACTAGGCTTAGTCAGGATTGGACTACAGCCGTTAGTTATCAAGAATTTCACATAATCTCTCAGAGCCCAAATGTGTCAAAGACGGAGACTGCACAGAACCATTTACTCCTTACCCTTTCTCTCAAAGATCTCCCTCTCTTCCTCTCTCTCTGAATACATATATATATATATATATCAAGGAAACCAACTAAAAGTCTTATTTAAAAAAATCAATTCTGGAAACTACTAATTTTTACTTTAAAAAATACTAATCAAAGGACATTTACAACGTGTTTGAGAAGCAAGTGCAAATCTTTGCATAGCCATTTTAATTATATTTTTAACAGAGAGAATCTCTAAAGTAGTTATAGCTATTCCCAATTTTATAATTCTAGAAAATAGTAATATTTAGTATGAGTTTGGCACTATCAATGTGTAAATATCTTTTTAATAGTGGATTATTTAATACTGCCCCTGGTAGTATTGACATGTCACAACCAATTTACAGCAAACCTGTGGAAGAAATGCTGTGCAGCTGTGGTGACCACTCCATAGACCACAAGAGCTCGTCTTAAAACCACTTTACATACAGAGGTGATCCCAAGTCACCAACAAAGGATTTTTAAAGCATCTCTTGAAGAGAATGTGCATCAAGTGAAAAGCCAGAGGCAAGGCAGAATTATGAAAAAGCTTTTAATGGGAAAGTGGTTCCATGAATGTTAAAAAAAAATCCAGCTGGGAAGGTGCAAATACAAATAAATGTTTTTCTGACATTGGATGGTCTTTCTAACCTCAAATGCCTGAGTGCTTGGTGGATCATTGCAATGAAGAAGCAACTGTCTCATAAAGCTGTAAGTGAATCAAGAACCTCAGGGACATAACTTAATTCAAATACATGAATGACATGTCTTTGCCCCCTCTACCCCAATCTATGTGATTTTACCTAGGGCAGATGTTAGTATATTTATTGCTACTGTGGCAGAGCCCAATGGAAGACATGTAATTTAGATTACATTTGATTTAATAAAGTGGAAGAAACAATGGATACCTCTATTTGAAAATAGATTTTGCAGAATGCTATATAGTCTAATTATCACCTTGGAGACCAATAGCAAATAACAGGTGTGGGCCTACTGAATTTTTTAAATGATCCATGAGTAAAGCATTTTTGGATGATATACACTTACGTTTAGCAAATGTATACAGAGAGATATTTAAAGTTGCTGTATCGAAGGTCCTACCACTGAGATTTGCCAGCATCAAGGGTGCTTGAGGGATTTCAAGCTACTATGCATTTCCGAAGATGATTTACAGTATTTCATAGGTTTGACATAGACCACTATATTTAATGAGAATAAAAAATGTTGATAGTGGAATATCCTTTCTCAAAGGGGATATTGGGCTATAATGATCCTAGAAGTTTATTGAATAATCTTTGGCCATTGGGCAGCTTCAGAGGAGAATTATATATGTATGCATTCTTCAAATCTGAAAGGTAAATTAATTGTATGTTCACAAAATTTTTAAAACTTTAATATTTTAAAAAGTTGGTTGTCTATTTCTGGGTCTTCATAGGTTAATTTGTTCTCTGGTAACATTTAGCTTAAAGGGTGGACTTTATTTTAGTGCACATATTTTTATTTTGTTTTTGTGTTTCTATTTAGATTTTTGTTAAATTTACTCTTTCATTGCTTCTGTATTTTACAATATTTACAAAACATGAATAGATAAATATCTTAAGAGTTGTTCTCTGAAATGTAAAAGTAATCATGATAATTCTGGTATAATGTCAACTTGAAATGATACCATTACTATAAATGGTAAAAAGAAAGATAAGTACAAATATGAAATTTAGATATGTAGAGGTGGGGCCAAGATGGCAGAATAGTCAGATGCTTCATGTCATCCGTCTTACAAGACCTGCAGAAACAAATGAATTGGATATATGTGACAATCTAGGAACCCTAAACATCAAAGACGAAGCTGAAGAAACGGACTGAGTGACAGGTGGAGAGAGTGATGGTTAACATCATGTGTCAACTTGGCTGGGCCATGATTCTCAGTGTTTATATGTGATCACTACCATGATGGAATCTGCTGTGAGTAGCCAATCAGTTGAAGGGTGTTTCCTTGGGGGTGTGGCCTCCATCAGAATATAAACATACTCTCTGACTTTCTGTTCTCTCTGGATCCTGTGGCTGCCTCCTGTTCATCTGACCTCTGTTTCTTGGGACTTGAGCTATCAGCTTATCTGCAGATCTTGGGATTTGTTGATCTTCACAGCCTGTGAGTGAGAGCCCTGCTCTCCGACCTGCCGATCTTGGGTTCACCACCCCCTGCAGCTATGTGAATCAGGAGAAGCCTTGTGGTCTTGTCTGCCAATCTTGGGATTAGTCAGTCTTCACACACTGTGAGCAAGAGTCCTGCTCTCTGACCTGTTGATCCTGGGTTTGCCAGCATCTGCGGCAACATGAATCAAGAGAAGCATCTATCCTGATCCAAGGACTTGGGATGTTCCAGCCTCTACAATTGCATGAGCTGGTTCCTTGATATAAATCTCTCTCTATATTTCTATGCTTTACTGGTTTTGCTTCTCTAGAGAACCCAGCCTAAGGCAGAGAGACAATTCAAAAACAGCAGAAATGGAGAATTACAGATCACCAAATTGCTGGCATCAGGCTAGCCAAACCACCACAGTGCAGACACATTGAGACAAGCAGCAGCCAGCATCCCAAGCCAGAATCTACCCCAACTGGTGCAGCTAAGCAGGAGCAACTCCGCACGCACCTCCAGAATCAAACAGGAGTATATCATACATGTTAAAGTTAAGCACATGCACCCAATCCATCATGCGCACCACAGCCCCCCCACCAGAGCTCCATGGGCTGAAGAGCACTCCCTCCCCCTCATCTATGCCCCTCCTTTCTCCAACACCAGTCTGGTGGCATTCAACACTGCCATGCCTCCTAAGCCGGCAACTCATAGCCCCAGTCTGGAGACATCTGCTCCTTCACCCAGTCACAGGCACAGGGAGTCCACAGGCTTGTAGCACCTTCCACTCCCTCTGATCACCTCCACCAGTGTTTTACTGGCCAAGTCAGCACAGCACATCTACATTGGCATAAGGCAGGCAGAGTTCCCAGCTGAAGCTCATTTTCACTGGCAGTAGCCAAGTGGGAGCTGTAGATCTGTGGCATTTGACACCACCCCACTCCCTAAAGCAGTAGTTTTTGGCTTGATCTGAGGCATCCACACCTTTGCCCAGCTACTGGCACAGGGGGTCCACAGACTTGCAGTGCCCTTCACCCTCTCCTATCACCTGCACCAGTGACTTGCTGGCCAAGTTGTCATGGCAAATCTTCATTAGGTCAAAGCAGGTAGGTCTTCCAACTAAAGACCACATGCAGCAGCCAAGCAAGAGCTGCAGACCTGTGGCATTCACCACAGTCCCGCCCCCTAAGAAGGGACCTCAACCACCCATGCCAGGGGCCTGAGGGCTGACAGCACTGCCCACTCAATCCAGAACCCACAAAGGGGGCCTGAGGACCAGTGGTACCCCTTAATCCCTCCAGCCAACAGCACCGGGCTCCCAAGGACCAAGTGCACTACCCCCCACTACATACTTCAGTGGATAGGGACCTGTGTTCCAACTAGGCACCCAGGGGCAGGAGACAGCTCCCTGCCTCCCTGCATTGCACCCCACTGCAACCAGAGACTTATACCTGCTCTGAACACCCCATGCAGCCCTGCCCACCAGGACTATAGGTAGATGACAGTCTTGGCAACACACAGTGACCAATGATCCAGGCACCCTTGTCCCAACCATTTGGCAAGCGGCAAAGTGCACACACAATACCCAACTGAACGACAAGGGAGAACACCCCCTGCACCCAATGGGTCAGGTGACCAGCAGAACAGATACATCACCCAAAATGCCATCTACATCCTCAGCAGCCCCACAAGAACAGTGAACAGAGTCCCATGCTTACACATCTAGTAGTTGCTTAGCCCACTTGGACACAAGAGGTGAGAACTTCAATGTGGCCAGGTTAATGACCAGAGTAACACACATGCCCAGCCTACTCAAATATATCAAAATAAAACAAAACAAAAATTCAAGATGCAGTAAACAAATATACAGTAAATAAATAAGTATAATAACTTCTTGATACCTCAGAGACAACAGTCTATATCAAATCACATACAGAAGCAGGACAAGATGGCTCCAGTAAGCCACAAAAATAAAGAACCAGAAAACTTTCCAGAGAAAGGTAAGGCAATGGAACTACCTGATAAGGAATTCAAAAGATAATATATAGAGCTCTACAAGAGATCAAGAAGGAGATCAGGGAAAACAGACAAAACCAAGGAACACACAGACAAAGCAATAGAAGAATTCTGGAAAACAAAGCAAGAAAAAAACAACAGAATAAATAGGCTACAAGAAACCATACAAAAATAGCAACTAGAAATCCAAAAGATTGACAATAAAATTTAAGAATTAGACAACTCAATAGAAGGACATAGGAGCAGAATTGAGACAATGGAAGACAAAATTAGTGAGATTGAAGATAAATTCTTTGACATCAATTTGTTAGAGGAAAAATTAGAAAAAATAAAGAATAAAGAGAAATGAAGAAAGCCTAAGTATTCTATAGGATACTATCAAGAGGAAAAACCTACATGTGATCAGAGTTCCAGAACAGGGTTGGGAGGGGAAGTGGTAATAGAAAACACAAAGAGAATTGTTGAAGATTTGCTGGCAGAATCTCCCCTAATATCATAAAAGATGAGAATATATCCAACCAAGAAGCTCAATGAATCCCATACAGGATAGACCCCAAAAGAAAGACAGTCACCAAGACATATCATAATCAAACTTTCCAAGACAAAGAAAGAATCATGAGAGCAGCTATATAAAAACAAAAAGTCACCTACAAGAAAGAACCAATAAGACTAAGCTCTGTAACCAGCAGAAACCATGTAGACAAGAAGACAACGGGATGATATACATGAAGCCTTGAAGGAAAAACACTGCCAGCCAAGAATTATATATCCAGCAAAACTGTGTCTTAAATATGATGGCAAAATTAGGTCATTTCCAGATAAACAGAAATTAAGGGAATATGTAAAAATCAGACCAAAATTACAAGAAATATTAAAGGGTGTCCTTCAGTTAGAGAACCAACAAGATTAGACAACAATCCAAGACTAGGAAACTGGACAGATCAACCAGATACCAACTCATATAAGAAATTCTTAAAAATAAAACAAAGCTAAAAGATGAAAACAGGGAACCAAAGACGTCAATATATAAACAATGACAACATCAAAACAAAAAAAAAGGGAATAAACAGTGTGGTCATATAACTTCCATAGAGAGAGGAAATCCAGGCAATATCAAGAAATAAAAGACTGGTTTAAACTTAGAAAAATAAGTTTAACTTTCAAGGTAACCACAAAGAAAGCTAACAAACCTATCCATCAAAATTAAAAAAAAGGAAAACATAAAGGCTCTTTAAACACAAAATCAACAATAATGAAAAAAAAGTAAAGACAAAACCATAAACAAGAACTCAGCACAATTAAGCAGAAGAAATCAATAACACCACAAAACAAAACAACAGCAGTAAACTCATACCTATCCATAATTACACTGAATGTAAGTGGCCTAAATGCACCAGTAAAGAGATAGAGAGTGGCAGAATAGATTTAAAATAAAAAAAACGATCCATCTATATGCTGTATGCAAGAGAACATCTTAGACACAAAGACATAAACTAAAATTCAAAAGATGGAAAAAAATATATATATCAAGCAAACAATAACCAAAACAGAGCAGAAGTGACAATATTAATTTCTGATAAAATCCACTAATGCAAAATCCACCATAAAGGATAAGGAAGAACACTATATAATGATTAAAAGACCAAGAGGATATAACCATAATAAATATATATGCACCCAATGACAGGGCTAACAAACTTTAATGGCATTGCAGAGAGAAATAGACAGTTCCACAATAATAGTAGGAGACTTCAATACATCACTTATTATGAAGGACAGAACATCTAGAAAGAAACTCAATAAAGATACAGAAGATCTAAATGCAAAAATCAATGAAGTAGACCTCATAGACATATACAGAACACTCCACCTAACAACAGCACAGTATGCATTCTTTTCCAACACACATGGAACATTCTCCAGAACAGACCGCATTTTAGGCCATAAGACAAGCCTCAACAAAATCCAAAACATTGAAATAATACAAAGCATCTTTTCATAATGCCATAAACATAGAAATAAATCACAGACATAGAAAGGGAAAAAAATCAATACCTGGAAACTGAACAACCCCTTGCTTAAAAATTACTGTGTAATAAAATAAGTCGAGGGTGGAATAAAAAAATTCAAAGAATCAAATGAGAATGAAACCCGTCTTACGAAAACTTTTGGGACACAGCAATAGCAGTGTTTAGAGGTCAATTTATAGCAATAAACACACACATCAAAAAAGAAGAAACACTCCAAATCAAAACATTAACCACAACTTGAACAAATACAAAGAAAGCAGCAAAAGAAGCCCACAGGCACCAGAAGAAAGGAAATAATAAAAATTAGAGCAGAAATAAATGAAACAGAGAGCAGAAAAACAATACAAAGAATCAACAAAACCAAAAATTAGTTCTTGGAAAAGATCAACAAAATGGACAAAGCATTGGCCAAACTGACAAAAGAAAAACAGAAGAGGAAGAAAATAACCCGAATAAGAAATGATACAGGTTATTTCATAACAGAATCAACTGAAATAAAAAGAATTGTAAGAGAATACTATGAAAAATTGTACCTCAACAGACTAGAAAACCTAGGGTAAGTGGGACAAATTTCTAGAAACACACTACCTAGTTAAACTAACACAAACTAAGGACAAAAAACTAAACAGATCCATAACAAAGAAGAGATTGAAGAGGTAAAAAAAAGAATCTCCAAACAACAACAAAAGCCCTGGCCAGACAGCTTCACTTGAGAATTCTATCAAACATTCAGAGAAGAGCTCACATCAATACTACACAAACTATTTCAGAGCATAGAAAAGGAAGGAATACTCTCACATTCATTCTATGAAGCTAGCATAACCCTGATACCAAAGCCAGGCAAAAACATCACAAAAAAAGAAAACTACAGATCAATATTCCTCATAAATATAGACACAAAAATTCTCAACAAAATTCTGGCCAATGGAATTCAACCAGCATATCAAAAAAATAATACAACACAATCGAGTAGGATTCATACCAAGGATGGTACAATATCAGAAAATCAATCAACATAATCCACCACATAAATAAAACAAAAGAAAAGAATCACATGATCATCTCATTTGATGCAGAAAAGGTATTTGACAAAGTTCAAAACCCATTCCTGATAAAAACTTTCAGCAAGATAGGAATAGAAGGGAAATTCCTCAATATAATAAAGGGCGTTGATACAAAGTCAACAGCCAACATCATTCTTAATAGAGAGCAACTGAAAGTATTCCCCTTCAGAACAGGAACCAAACAAGCATGCTCTTTATCACCACTCTTATTCAACATCGTTCTGGAAGTCCTAACTAGAGGAATGAGGCAAGAAAAAGAAATAAAGGGCATCCAGATTGGTAAGGAAGAGGTAAAACTATCCCTATTCGCAGATGATATGTTCTTATACACAGAAAACCCCAAAGAATCCATAAGAAAGCTACTGGAACTAATAGAAGACTTCCCCAAAATAGCAGGATACAAGATTGACGTACAAAAATCACTTGGATTCCTCTACACCACCAAAGAGAACTTCAAAAAGGAAATCACTAAATCAATATCATTTACAATAGACCTCAAGGAGATAAAATACTTTGGAATTTATCTAACCATAGGCATAAAAGACCTATACAAAGAAAACTACAACACACTACTGCAAGGAACTAAAAGTGGAAAAATATATCATGCTCATGGATAGGAAGACTCAACATCGTGAAAATGTCAATATTACCTAAAGCAATTTACAGATATGCTGCGATCCGGATCCAAAGTCCGACAGCATTTTTTTAATGAGATGGAGAAACAAATCACCAGCTTCATATGGAAAGGCAAGAAGCCACGGATAAGCAAAGCATTACTGATGAAGAACAAAGTGGGAGGCCTCACACTACCTGATTTTAGAACCTATTATGCCACCAAGGTAGTCAAAACATCCTGGTACTGGGACAACCACTGACACATAGACCAATGGAACAGAATTGAGAACCCAGATGTAAATCCATCCATCTATGAGCAGCTGATATTTAACAAAGTGCCAAATTTCCTTAAATGGAGGAAAAGATAGTTTCTTTAACCAATGGTGTTGGCATAACTGGAAGTCCGTCTGTAAAAAAAATGAAACAAGACCCATGCCTCATGCCATACACAAAAACTGACTCCAAATAGTTCAAAGACCTAAATATAAAACCTACAACAAAGATCATGGAAGAAAAAATAAGAATGACTCTTGGGAGTCCTAATACATAACATAAATGGAATACAAACCATAATTAACAATGAACGAACACCAGAAGAGAAACAGATAACTGGGAGCTCCTAAAAATTAAACACTTACGCTTAAAAAAAGATTTCACCAAAAAAGTAGAACGAGAACCTACAGACGGAAAAAATTTTGGCTGCAACATACGCCACAAGGGTGTAATCCCTAAAATCAACAAAATAGTTCAACACCTCAACCACAAAAAGTCAAATAATCCAATCAAAAAATGGGCAAAGGATATGAACAGACACTTCACCAAAGAAGACATTCAGGTGGCTAATGGACACATGAGGAAATGCTTGCAATCACCAGTCATCCCCGCCCCCCCCCCCGCCCCCCCCGCAACCACTGCCATCAAGTAGATTCTGGCTCATAGTGACCCTATAGGACAGAGTAGAACTGCTCCATAGGGTTTCCAATGAGCGGCTGGGGGATTTGAACTGCTGACCTTCTGCTTAGCAGCATAGCATGCCATAGCTCTTAATCACTGCATCACCAGGACCACTAGCCATTAAAGAAATTCAAATAAAAACTACAATTAGATACCATCTCACCCTGACAAGGCTGGCACTAATACAAAAAAACAGAAAATAACAAACGTTGGAGGAGCTGCAGGGATATTAGAACTCTCATGCATTGCTGCTGGGAATGTAAAATAGTGCAACCACTATGGAAGACAATATGATGCCTCCTTAAAAAGCCAGAAATCAAAATACCATAAGATCCAGCAGTCCCATTCCTAGCAATATACTTGAGATAAAAAAGAGCTGTCACACAAATAGACATGCACATCCTTGTTCACTGCAGCACTATTCACGACAGCAAAAAGATGGAAACAACCTAAGTGCCCATCAATAGATGAATGGATAAATAAATTATGGTACATACACACAATGGAATACTACAAAACGATAAAGAACAGTGATAAATCCTCAAAATATCTCACAACATGGATGAATCTGGAGGGCATTATGCTGAGTGAAATAAGTCCATCATAAAAGTACAAATATTGGTGAAACCACAAATATAAGAACTCAAGAAAAGATTTAAACACAAAAAAAAACATTATTTGAGGTTATGAGGGTAAGGATGGAGGAGAAGTGTAAATCACTAACTACACAGTAGACACGTGTCAACTTTGGTGAACGGAAAGACAACACACAGTATAGGGGAAGTCAGCACGACTTGACCAAGGCAAAGGCATAGAAGTTTCCTAGACACATCCAAACACCTTGAGGGATCGACTTTCTGGGTCTGAAAGCAGGGGAACATAGTCTCAGGGGAGCATCTCGGTCGGTTGGCATAACACAGTTCATATAGAAAATGTTCTACATCCTACCTTCGTGAGTAGCATCTAGGGTCTTAAAAGCTTGCGAGCAGCCATCTAAGATACATCTATTGGTCCCATCCTGTCAGGAGCAAAGGAGAATGATGAAAACCAAAGACACAAGGAAAACATTAGCCCAAAGGACGAAAGGACCACATGAACCAGAGCCTCCACCCCCCTGAACAAATAACTAGATGGTGCCTGGTACCATCACCAACTGCTCTGACAAGGATCACAATAGAACCCTGGACAGAGCAGGAGAAAACTGTAGAACAAAATCCAAATTACTGATCTGACAGAGAGCGGAGGAACCCACTGTGACCCACGGACTCTCTGCTAATTCAGAACTGAAACTACTCCGAAAGCCCACTTGTCAGACAAACATTAGACAGATCTATAAAACAAACAGTAACACACACGAGGAACGTGTTTCTTAGTTCAATCAAATATAAGAGACCAAACGGGTAGGCCCTACAGAAAAGCAAGATGAGAAGGCAGGAAGGGACAGGAACTGAATTAATGGATACAAGGAACCTGGGTGGAAAGGGGAAGAGGGCTGTCACATTGTGAGGATTGCAACCAATGTCACAAAACAATTTGTGTATAAATTTTTGAATGAAAAACTAACTTGAGCAGTAAACTTTCACCTAAATAACAATAAAATGTATATATATATATATATGAGGAAACAAATAAATCTAGTGATATGATGATTTGGGACAGGAGCAGAAAAAGACAAAGATTCAATAGGAAGTACATTGACAGATAGTGAAAGCTGGGCTATTTTTAATCGTCTTTGCATTCCCCTTGGTCCTCAGTGAAGGTCTTCTTATAAACATTATCAGAGACTACATGAAACCAATGAAGTTTTTACATCATATTTGAAAAAAAAACAAAATTAAAAAAGCATTGTGACTTCTCTCATATATCAATTGAGTTTTTATAGAACAAGTACACAATAAAACTTTCCATTACAAAATTGATTAATTTAATTGCTAAAGCCTGAAAAAAAACCAAAACCAGAGACAGAGCATTAAAATTTACATTTCTTCAGAGTGAAGAAAAAGACGTATATATGGTGCTCAGAGAATAAGCAGATGAGCATTTTTCAAAATTCTTTCATCAAAGAATCTCTTTATCAAATGAATCTTTTATAATCATGTAAAATCAATCGCAATGACATGCTGTATGAAAGTACAGTTGCTCTGATATGTGTATACTGGCAGATAATTTGCTTTATATTGACTTCATGATAGCTGATAACACTTTCAAAGGCTCCATTTCCAAACAAGGAATGTGCACAGTTACCAGAAATTTGGATTTCAACATATCTTTTTGAGAAAAATGATTAAATCCATAACCCTTTTCTGGCTAATTCACTCACTCCTTTAGTCACATAGAACAATTTGTCATCCACAATTAACTTAAAAAAAATAGTGAAAATAGTAAACCTGATCAAAGTAGGACCATTGTGTAAATATGCATTCTATGTTCTGGGCCAAGAAATGGACAACTCATATATGTAGAAGAAGTATCTACGTAGATCCTGACTTACTTCTCCTTCTATGAAAAACACTGCTTTACAGGCCAGGGAAAGGGTTATTGAGCCCTAGGATTACCAGGGGGGCCAAGCCCAAAGTAGAGCCTTGGTTCTACAAGTGGAGGCTGGGTGGAAGATAGGAGCCCCACTTCTTGAGTGCATTCACTCCGGACTTAGCCTCAACAATAGGTAGCTGGTAGCAGCATGAGAAATTCTGATGTACTGGGAAGATAGTTCTCCGACTGGGAGTGAGAGGGAGAGGGAGTCCTGTGTTTTCAGCTGCAGCAGTCTAGGGTGGGATTGAGAGGAGGGAGGGAGTGTGTCTCAGTACAAGTACCACAGATTATCTCTGTTCTTACTGAATTGTAGATTTTCTAGAATAATTTTTTTTTTTTTTTTTTTACTTACTGTATGCCCTTAGGACCATTTCAAGAGACTTTAAATTGTTGTAATTTTTTAAAATAATTTTCACCATTTTCTCTGGGGAATGGGCCTGCAGAGCTCCTCATGGAGCCATTCTGGAAGTGGTACAAAATATTTGAAGAAGTACAAAACATTACTTTCAGTGATACAATCAATGAGCTAAAATTTAAAGACTTGTCCTTAGGAAAAGTTAATACATAGCGTCAAAAACTGAAAGTTGCACTGTCTTAGATCAAGAAGGAATTATTATCGAGATGATAATTTAAAAAACAAAAATGGGCCACAGCTACCAAGGCCTCCACCAGACTGAGTCCAGTACAGCTAGATGGTGCCCAGCTACCACCACTGACTGGACTGCTCTGACCAGGATCACAACAGAGGGTTCTGGACAGAGCTGGAGAAGGATGTAGAACAAAATTCTAACTCACAAAAAAAAGACAAGATCTACTGGCCTAAAGGAGACTGAAGAAACCCTGAGATTATGGCCCCCAGACACCCTTTTAGCTCAGTGGTGTGTCATTTCCGAGGTTCACCGCTCAGCCGGGGAGTGGACAGCCCCATAAAACCAAATGGGACTAATGAGGTACAGCGGTCCAGGGACAAGGGCCAGAAGTCAGAAGGGGACAAGGAAGCTGGTGATAGGGAACCCAAGGTTGAGTAAGGATAGTGTTGATGTGTTGTGAGGTTGTTAACCATTGTCATAGGGCAACATGTGTACTAACTGTTAAATGAGAAACTATTTTGTTCTGTAAGCCTTCATCTAAAGTGAGAATAGCAGCACAATTGCAAGAGCTTAGTCGATGTCACTGAACTGTGCATGTAGAAATTTTTGAAATGATGTATCTTTGGTTATGTATATTTTCACCAAAAAAAATAGGTCGAGAAGGGAGAGGGTTGACATGTTGTGGGGTTGTTAACCAATGTCCTAAAACAATATGTGTACTACTGTTTCATGAGAAACTATTCTGTAAGCCTTCACCTGAAGTACAATTAAAAAAAAAAAAACAGAACAGAATGAGTTATATACAAAAGAGAAAACTCCCAAATCCAAGAGACTTGAATGGTCAATTTAAAGGGGCAATTTGACTGAGTAAAAGGATTTAAAATGATACTCAACTTCACTAGCAATCATAAAACTAAAAATTATAATAATGAACTATCACTTAATACTCAGAACATTGCCAAAGTTATAATTCTTGAAATTACCAAATTTTGAAAGAACTATGAGGAAACAGAGACTTGCCTGTACTGCTAATGGGAATTTGAACTAGAGCAGATGTTCTGGTGAGTAATCTGATAGGAATTATTGAATTGAAGTAAATATATCCAATGACTGGGATGAACGATACTTTATCATCTGATCTAGGACACTTCTGAGAGTGTAATAATAATCACACCAGAACAGTATGTGTAAACCAGAACTTTCCTGAGTAAACTGGAATGTGTGGCCGCCTACTAGCTGCCAACTCTAATCCTGGCTATGAATACCAGAGAGGCTCTTTTACAGACCCCCAAAGAGGCAAAACATTAGGTCTTTAATTGTGGAATTGCTGTGGCAGTACAGGTTGGAGGCCACTCAGAAATCTATCCTTAGGGAATAGATATGAAAAATGTCATTGACATGAATGTGTGCTACGGGTTAAAATGCAGTTGTTAAAATTAATGAGCTGGTTGTATGCTCAGCAACATGGAGAAATCTTGGGAACATTTCCAAGTGAACATAATTATGAACAGATTAAAATTCATTGAAAAATGGCTTTCATTTAAATTTAAATATACATAATATAATACTATATATTTTACAAATATGTATGAATATCTAAGGAAATATGTGATGGTTAAGATTGTGTGTCAACTTGGCTGGGCCATGATTCTCAGTGTTTTAATGTGATCACTCTCATGATTGAACATACTGTGAGTAGCCAATCAGATGAAAGGGAGTCTCCTTTGGGGTGTGGCCTACATCTGAATATAACCAGATGTTCTGGCTTTTTGCTCACTCTGGATCCTGCGGCTGCCTCCTGTCATCTCATCTCTGGTTCTTGGGAGTTGAGCTGTCAGCTTATCTGCCGAACTTGGGATTCCTTGATCTTCACAGCCTGTGAGCGGATCCCTGCTCTCTGACCTGCTGATCTTGGGTTCACCAGCCCCTGCAGCTACGTGAATCAGGAGAAACCTTGTGTTCTTGCCTGTCGATCTTGGAATTCATCAACCTTCACAGCCTGTGAGCGGGAGCCCTGCTCTCCAACCTGCTGATCTTGGGCTCACCAGCTTCTGAAGCTGCACGACTTGGGAGAGGCCTCTACCCTGATCCATGGACTTGGGACGTTCTAGCCTCTACTATCTCGTGAGCTGTTTCCTTGATATAAATCACTTTCTATATATATATTTATAAGCTTTACTGGTTTTGCTTCTCTGGAGAACCCAGCCTAAGACAACATATAATAAACACATTATAACAGGAGTATAATCAGAAGGAGATCAGGAAGAATGGGATAAAAAGAAAATAACCCCAGAAATAGTGTGCCATGAGCTGAAGTGTATAATTAGCACAAATATTTTATATCTGAAGTCCATCTCCTAAAAACAAAACAAAAGAAAACAACATGAAGCATGTTCAAGCAAATTGCGACTTGCTACATGGGACTTAAAACATGTTAATTCAACAAATTGTTTTACGTTACCTTCCATATGCCAGCTACTGCTCTAGATGCTTGGAACACAAGAGTGGATAACACATGCAAAGTCCCGCCTCTTATGATACTTACCAACTAGTAGTGACAGACAACAAGCAAGTACCTAACTAACTAACTAACTGAAGAAATAAATACTAAATGAATAAAGCTTTGATGTGACAAAGTGTTGTGAAAAAATAAAGCAAGATAAAAGAATAGACAGTAATGGGATAAGGAGTAAGTGCAAATCCAAAAACCAAACCCATTGCTCTCTACTTGATCCCTACTCATTGCAATCCTATAGGACAGGATAGAACCACCCGTAGGGTTTTCTTTCTTTCTTTTTTTTTTTTTTAGTATTACATGATCTTTTTATTGAGGCAGTGCATGGACAGGGTTGCATAAGAGGGAAGTCCCTACCAGCAGGTGACCATCCAGAGACATCAGAGAAGGGCCAATACTCAAAAGGGAAGAGGACAAGGGAAGTCCCAGAGGAGAAAAAAAATTAAAAATCAGAGGGGGCGTATGTATCTAGGTGATTTTACTCTACAGGAAAGCAGGGAATCTCTAGGTTGGAGAACTCTGAAGGACAGCAATGGTTTGGGGTCTTTTATAGCTGCATTGTTTGTCTTATCTATGATTAGCAGATATTTGGTGCTAATATGGTTAACGGATATTTGCCGGATATGCAAAGCAGACAAGCTCCAACTAACTAAAAATATGCTTCCCAGGGCTATTTTAAAATCAATTTGATGTGTAAGAATTTGAGTTCGGTGCTGGTGGGCTTTGGGCTAACTGTTGTAGTCTGCTATGAGGAAATAAACAATGTAGGGGCCAAAATGCAAGGGCCATCTTCAGCTCATTTATATAACAACATATTGGAGAACAATACGATCAGTAGAGGTTGACGAGGAAAAAGGAAATGGACAGTAATTAGGAGAGAAAAAAGAATCATGAGAGTAGCAAGGGAAGAAAGGAGGGAGAGAAGGCAATGATAGGCACAGAAAGTCATGGAGACAGTGACTACCTTTATTATTGTGCTTTAAATGAAATTTTACATTTCAAGTTAGTTTCTCATACAAAAATATGTACACACACTGCTATGTCACCCTAGTTGCTCTCCCCATACTGTGACAGCACACTCCTCTTTTCCACCCCTGATTTCCCAGGTCCATTCAACCAGCTCCTGACCCTCTCTGCCTTCTCATCTCACCTCCAGGCCATTTAGTCTCATGTATCTACTTGAGCTAAGAAGCACACTCTTCACGAGTATCATTTTAGGTCCCATAGTCCAGTCTAATCTTTGAAGAGTTGGCTTTGGGAATGGTCTTAGTTTTGGGCTAACAGAGAGTCTGGGAGCCATGTCTTCCAGGGTCCCTGCAGTCTCAGTCAGACCATTAAGTCAGGTCTTTTTACTAGAATTTGAGTTCTGCACCCATTTTTCTCCTGCTCCATCAGGGACTCCCCATAGGGTTTTCAAGCCTGTGATCTTTACAGAAGGAGACTGTGACATCTTTATCTCTGGCATATTTCTCCCTGCAGCGTGGCTGGTGGGTTCCAGCCTCTAACCTTCCTGTTAGCAACAGAGTGCTTAACCACTGTGCCACTAGGGCTTCTAAGGAGTAGATTAAGTCTTTGCAATTCAGAGTATGTCTCAGAGACCATGGATTAAGCATCACCTGGACTATACCACCAGGCCTGTTGAATCAGAAGCTGCATTTTAAATAGAACTCCAGGCAATTCACATGCATGTTAAAGTTTGAGAAATATTGTTTTAAATAAAGTGGTCAGGAAGTATCTGTGAGGAGTTGGTAGTTGACAGGAAGCCTGAATATCAGCAGAAGTCTGGGTACAAAGTCCTCAGCATAGAGAACAGTAAGGGCTGACTGAAGTCCGTCAGTGGTTTGAAGAGCGATTTAAACCAAGAAGAGTATGACCACCAGTTTGCCTGGAACAGCAGAGAAAAGAGAATGCTAATATATAATTCGGGTCTTATTACAGCAAATATATATAGATTTTTTCAAACAGGTTATTTGCTTGGACATAGTCAATTAATTTGTTGAATCCTTTATAGTATTTCAATGTAGTTCTTGCCACATTATGGGAAAGCAAACATCTTCTTCGTTCAATTATACAGTTCTTCTCATTAAAATATAAAATCATAATTCAGTGAATCATTAATCATTTTTATTTCTTTAAGTACGTCTAAGGTGATAATATATGGAAAAGCCATTGATTCTGTAATGTTGGTTAACTGTAGTCAGCAAAGGAGGCAGAATCTCAGCCCAAGACTTCTGAGTCATTTCCAGCAACAGATTATTACTTCTTTCACATATATTTTTTTATTATGAAGACCTAATATAGTTGCTTACTTTTGAATAGCTATTTTATTACTAAGAGACAGTAGCTGGAACATGGAAAATATATTAAATAGAACCCCAGAACCAATAAATAATAAATATCACTGGCTTCAAAAAGAGCCAATCATGCAAAAAATTATTATAAAATGCTAGATGACTCCATTAAAACTTGTCATATGTTTTCCAAATACACAATTATATAATTCCTATTTTGTTAGTACTGAACTATTTTTAAGCATTTTAATATTTGTACATTCTTGAATATATATTCACACAAGTCAAGTATAAGTTCATGAGTAGTCTTCCATGTGCCATTCTTTACAATTAAGGTGCTCACCATTCTCATTTTCTCTCTCTCCACACACACACACACACACACACATGTATTCCCCCACCCCCCAGTTGGTGCAAACAGTTAAGCACTTGACTAGTAACCTAAAGGTTGGTGGTTTGAACCCACCCAGAGGCGAATTGGAAGACAGGCCTGGCTATCTGCTTCTGCAAGGTCACAGCCTTGAAAATCCTATGGAGCAGTTCTACTCTGCACACATGGGGTTGCCATGAGTCGGAAATTATCCTGACAGCAACTAACAACAGCAACAATATATGTATATTCTAGATAAATTTCCGTTATTAATGGTATCATGTTTAGTCTTTCTCTTAAATAAAGAAGAGCCACAAACAGACACACAGCGAAAATGGCCGTAAGAAGACAAAGGCAGAGATGGGATTTATCCTGCCACAAGCTAAGGAAATGCCTGGGGCTAGCACAAGCCACAACGACGAGAAAGGATCTCTTCAGAGCTAGCATGAGCCTGCTGACATCCTGAATTCAGACTCTGTAGCTCTGAGTCAGAATCACAGCCTCCAGAAGAGTGAGAGAATAAATTTCTGTTGTTTTAAGCCACCCACTTTGTGGTAATCTTATTCCGGCAGCGCTAGGAAACTAATGCAAGGATCAAGTTTCACTTTTTGGTTTCCCTCAAGTACACAATTCATTCAGCACCATTTATTGAAAAGACTATTCTTTCCTTGCTTATTTGTAGTGGTAACATTGTTGTAAATTTGGTGACTATGTATGTGGATTTTGTATCCGGATATCCTGTTCTGGCTGAATACGACATCCTATTTGTTGGTTTATATGTAATTCTTTGGCTAATACTACACTGTCTTGGTTAACATACCTATATAGTAAATCTTAACCCTGTGCAGTCCTATAGGATCTCCATGAGTTGGAATCAACTTAACAGCAACCAGTTTGGTTTTTTGGTTTTATAGTAAATGTTGGTATCCACTAGTATAAAACATTCAATTATTCTTCTTCGATAATTTCTAGTCTTCTATATCCTTTGTGTTTCCATATACTCGTAGAATAAATCTGCTAGCAACTCCTCTCCTCCAGAGAAAAATTCTGCTGAGTGGGGACCATGGTCTTCGGAACATCTAGCGCAATTGGCATACCACAGTTTATAAAGACAATGTTCTACGTTCTACCTTGGTGAGTAGCATCTGGGGTCTTAAAAGCCTGTGAGCTTCCATCTAAGATACTCCACTGGTCTCACCCCTTCAGGAGCAAGGGAGAAGGAAGAGAACAGGATACACAAGGAAAAGATTAGTCCGAAGGACTAATGGACCACAGCTACCAAGGCCTCCACCAGACTGAGTCCAGTACAGCTAGATGGTGTCCGGCTACCACCACTGACTGCTCTGACCAGGATCACAGTAGAGGGTTCTGGACAGAGCTGGAAAAAGATGTAGAACAAAATTCTAACTCACAAAAAAAAGACCAGATTTACTGGCCTGACAGACTGGAGAAACCCCAAGAGTATGGCCCCTGGACACCCCTTTAGCTCGGTGGTGAAGTCACTCCCGAAGTTCACTGTTCAGCCAGGGATTGGACAGCCTCATAAAACAAAACAGGACTAATGAGGCACAGCAGTCCAAGGACAAGGGCCAGAAGGCAGAAAGGGACAAGAAAGCTGGTGATAGGGAACCACAAGTTGAGAAGGGATGGTGTTGACATGTTGTGGAGTTGTTAACCATTGTCATAGGGCAATATGTGTACTAACTGTTTAATGAGTAACTATTTGTTCTGCAAACCTTCATCTAAGGTACAAAAAAAAAAATTATCTATGTGAGATCAAATTGACAACAGCAACTCAAAAGGTTTGATGAGAAGCCTAGGGGGCAGTGAGTTGAAGATAGTGGTGATGGAGTAATTTGGAAAAGGATAGTGAGAATAGCAGCACAACTGGAAGAATGTAATCCATGTCACTGAATTGTATATGTAGAAACTTTTGAAATGGTGTGACTTTGGTTATGTATATTTTCACCCAAAAAAAAAGGTCCTCCAAGGTCAAGAAGGGAGAGTGTTGTTGACATGTGGTGGGGTTGTTAACCAATGTCATAAAACAATATGTGTACTGACTGTTTAATGAGAAACTATTTGTTCTGTAAACCTTCATTTAAAGTACAACAACAAAAAAAAATACATAAAAAAATTTTCCTGAGATTTTGATGAGGATTGCATTGAATTTTTATTAAGATCAATTTGAAAGAAACATATATCTTTACAATACTGGGTCTTCCAATTCCTAAACATGGTAAATATCTGTTCATTTATTTTAGGTCTTCTTAAGTTTCTCTCTTTCATATAGTGGTTTCCATATTTTTTGTTAGATTAATCTATATATCTGATATTTAAATTTTTATCTTCTGTTTGTTGCTAGTCTATACTAATACAATTGATTTTTGGACCTTGACTTTGTTTATTTGAACACCTTGCTAAAATCAGTTATTAAATCCAATAATTTACTTGAAAATTTAATTGAGTATTTATGTACAAAATCTTGTTGTTCATAAATAGTGACAATTTTACTTCTTTCCAATCTTTATATATGTCTATATGTTTTTTTATTTCCATACTGAACTGGGTAGAAACTCCAGGTCAATGTTGAACAGAAGTTGAAATAGTGGAGATCCTTGTCTTGTCAGATGGAAAATATTCAATTAGTTATTAAGTATAGTGTTAGCAATAGATTATTTTACAGATATATTTAATAGTTTTTATTAGTTTGCAGAGTTTTTTTTTTTATCAGAAACAGGTGTTGAATATAGTAAACGCTTTTTCTGCATCTATTAAAATAGTCATATTTTATCCATTATTATGTTAATGTGATGATTACTTTGTTTTTTCCAAATATTAAACCAATCTTGCACTCCTAGGATAAGCCATTCTTGGTCATGATATTCTAATCATTTTATATCTAATAGATTTGATTTTGCTGAAATTTTATTTAGGATTTTGTGTCCTGGTTTATTCACGATATTGTTCTTAATAAATTTTCTTATATTGTAATGTCTTTTTCAGATTTTAATATCAGAATTACCTTAGTTTCACAAAATGAGTTTGTTAAGAATTTCCTGTTTTTATAATCTCTGGAAGACTTAAGTCTGGCATTGCTTCCTTAAATGTTAAGAGACAGTGAATAGTGAAGCCAATTTGATAAGTCATTTTATGGATAAGTTTTTAAGTACACATTAAAATTTTATATTAGCTATGGACTACTCATTGGAGAGTTTTAGAAAGCTGTATTTTGAAAACATTTATTTCATCTAAATTGTTATTGTAATTAAATTATTATTAATATTCTTTCATTGTATTTTTATTACCATAGGCTCTGTAGAGATTATCGCTTTTTAATTCCTGATGTTGGCTATTTTCTTTGTTCCCAAACAGGCTTACTATGAATTTATCAATTATATTAATCTTTCAAAGAACCAAGATTTGTTGATTATTTGTTAATTTATTTTATTTGCCATCAGATTTCTATTACATTGATTTCTGCTATTTCCTTCAATATTTTGGATTTTTTTTCTGCTTTTCTTATTTACTTATTTATTTTCTTCTATGAGATGGATCATTAGTTCCTTAATTAGGCCTTTCCTTATTTTTTTCCTTTTTCTAATATACTCAATATACTCAAAATAATATACATTATTTAACTGTATCCTATGAATTTTGCAATGTAGTTCCATTATGATTCAGTCCATAATATTTTCTAACTTCTATTTTGAGTTCTCCTTTGGTCTATGGGCTACTTAAAAATGTTTTGCTATTTCTGCACATAGTTGGAGATCTCCTACTTATCTTTGTTATCAATCTCAATTTCTTTATAGTCTGACTACATACTCTGCATAGTTCCAAACCCTTGAGATTAGTTGGGACTTGGTTTTGGCCCAGTGTGTGGTCTATTTTGGTGAGTGTTTTATGTGTAATAAATAAATATGTATACTGCAATTTTCTGTGTGAGGTGTCCTGAATTGTAAATTAGGTCAAGTTTATTAATTTGTTTTTCAAATTTTCTATAATTTGACTATACATTTTCCTGCTCTTCTATTTGTTTTCATCAGTTTCTATTAGTTACTAGAGTAGCTGCATTAATTTTCAAATATAATTGAGGATTTGTCTATTTCTAATTTTAGTTCTCTCGCTTTTGCTTTATATATTTCAAAGCTATGTTAATTTGGTGCATAGAAAATTAAGATTATTCATCTTCCTGTTTACTGGACTCTTTCATTATTATAAAATATATTGTTTTTCCTCTAATAATACTTCTTTCTTTAAAGTCTAATTTGTTCTCAGTAATACAGCTAAAATCTTTCTTGTTTTTTTTTCTTTTTTCATGTTATATTTTTACATTCTTTAAATATTCTGTAGCTTTATACATTTTAAATATTTCTATTTTAAGGAGCATATAGTTGGGTCTTCTATGTTTGAGTATAACTTTGTATATTAATTTGGCATGTTTAAATGGGTTTAAATATAACATCTTGCCATTTTTTCCCTTATTTTTCCGATAGATTCTTCGTTCTTTTTTCCTTCCTGCATTGCTTTGGACTAATCATGTATTTATTTTTATTTTATTTTTCTCTTCTATTAGTTTTTTGTTATACACTTTTCATTGTTCTTCTAATTGGTTACCCTAGAGTTTACCGTATGCTCCCTAGATTTAATAGAATCTACCTTAAATTAATGCTTTTACTTATTCCCAGACAATGCAAAAAGCCTTTCAGCAGTTTAATTCCATTCACCTCCTCTTGACTTTTGTGCAACTTTTGTGCCATGTATTCAGCTTTTAAATATATATTTTTTAATGTTCAAGGTATCATTGCTGCTTTAAAGGGTCACAATTTATTAATATTTACTTATATATTTACCCTTTGCATACTCGTGATTTTTTTCCTGTAGTTCTTTGCTACCTTGCTACTATCTGAAATAATTTTTCTTCAGTATGGGGGGGGGCGTGGGGAAACTCCAATAAGAATTTATTGTAGTGCAAACCTGCTGGTAATAATTTTCTCAAATGTTGTTAACCTGAAAATATTTTTACTTTGCCTTCAAGTGTGAAGGATATTTTTGCTTTGTATAAGATTCTACATTGAAGAGTTTAAAAATTAATTTTAATGATTTCAATAATTTCAAATCATCATTAAATTGTCACCTGGCTTCCATTAATTTTGTTCAAAAGTCAGCCATTATTCTTACTCTACCACCCCTGGTAGTAATCTGTCTTATTTCTTTGACTGCCTTTATTGTATTTTTCTTTGTCTTCTAATTTTTACTACTTTATTGAGGTATAATTGACATACAATAATTTGATGAGTTTTAACACACCTGTGAAACCATCACCATAGTCAAGATAATGACTATATCCATCATCCCCAAAAGTTTTCTTAGGTTGCTTTGTAATTTCCTCCTCATCCACCCTCATCCCTAAACAATCACCTCCTTTCTGTCCCGAAAATATTTTATGTAAATGTAATCAAATAGTGTGTACTATTTGAGATTCATTCATGTTGCATGAATCAATAGTTAATTCCTTTTTATTGCTAAGTAATAGAATATTGTATAGATATGCATCAATTTGTTTACCCATTTACCTATTTGAAGTTTGTGGCTATTACAAATAAAGTTTTTGTGTGGAAATATGCTCCTATTTATCTTGTTAAATATCTAAAAGTGGAATGTGTTGGTTACATAGTGGGTATATGTTTACTATTTTTAAGGAAATTGTCAATTGTTTTCCAAAGTGTTTGTAATATTTTACATTCTCACCAGCAGTTGTAGCAGAGTTCCAGTAGCTCCAAATCCTTACCAGCACTCAGCACTCGATGGTTAGGCTTTTTGTTGTTTAATTATACTTGCTTAATTTTAGATATTTGTGTAGTGGTATCTCCTAGTTTTATTTTTACCAGAATAAAACTGATTAATATGTCTGTTTTTTAAATTATGATACGTATACGTGTAACAAAACATTTGCCATTTCAACATTTTTTGTATGTATATTTACAGTATTTATTTTTTTTCTTGTTTTTCAAACCATCACTATTATCATTTCCAAATTTTTTCCATGACATTTTACAGAAGCTCAATGTCTCCTAAGCACTGAGTAACACTTTTCCCGTCTCTCAGGCCCACCCCTGGTGACAATCAATAAACTTTGGTCTCAATACACTTGCTTATTCTAGATATTTCGTGTAAGTGGGGTCATACAACATTTGTCCTTTTGTAACTGACTTATTTCACTCAGTATAATGTTTTCAAGTTTTATTCATGTTGTAACATGTATCAGGTCTTCACTTCTTTTTGTGGCTGAGGAATATTCCTTTGCATGTTGTACTACATCTTGCCATCTGCTGAATATTGTGAATAGCGTTGCAATGAACACTGGTATACAAGTATCTATTTGTGTTCTTGTTTTCTTTTCCTTTGTGTATATATCTAGGAGTGGAATTGCTGGATCATATGGTAATGTTATGTTTACCTTTTTGTGGAACCATCAACCTGTTTCTCATAGGGACTGTACCATTTTACTCTCCCAAGAGCAATGGATGAGTGTTTCAATTTCTTCACTTCCTTGCCAATACCTATTGGTTTCTGATTTTTTAATCATGGTCATCTTAGTGGATGTGAAGTGATATCTCACTGTGGTTTTGATTTGCATTTACCTAATGACTAATGATGTTGAGCATATTTTTCATGTGCTTGTTGGTCATTTGTAGTTCTTCCTTGGTGAAGTGTCTATTCAAGTCCTTTGCCCATATTTTGTAATGATTTAAGCATTTTTTCATGTACTTCTTTGCCCTCTCTATTATTTCATGAAGTGTCAGTTCACATATTTTGCCCATTGTTTAAAAAATCATGCTGTTCATCTAATTCTGAGTTGTAAAAAATTTATATATACATATATATATTCTGGATACAAATTCTTTGTTGAATTTGTTTTGAAAATATTTTCTTCCAGTCTTTGGCTTGTTTTTTTTTTCATTTTTTTATAACAGTGTGCTTTGAAGAGTAAAGGTTTTTAGTCTTGGTAAAGTCAAATTTACTAATTTTTCTCATTAATGGATTGGGCATTCCATGTTCAATTTAAGAAATTTTAGTGTCTTCCAGGACATGGCACTGTAGACAGAAGCACCATGCCGTCCCTCCACAGCAAAGACCCAAAAAACTAAGTTAAATAGAGACAAATGTCAATCCTTGAACCATAAGCATCAAATCAAGAGCTAAAGAATTTGGCCAAGCACCAAATGGAATAAGAAACTGACAGAGAACAGAGAGTGAGGAGAGTTACGAGTGGAGGTCCCCTATCAGCTAACACAGCACAGATTTGCCATCTTGGAGTCCTGTCGGAGACTGGCGAACAGGAAGTACTGGAAAGTAGTTTCACGGAGCTCCCAGAAGGAGATAGAACAACTAGTAACCAGCGATATATGCTTTCCCACCCCCTACCCTTCTTCAGCCCCACTTGGCCTCCTCTGCTTCCTGTGGCCACAGTCTCTTGGCTGGGAGGCACAAGCTTCAGCCCTGTGCTGTTTGGATTCTGCCTGCCCACACTGGCCGGGTCCCTGAGTGCCATTTGTTTGTTTCTGGTGTTGCTTTTTTCTGTTTCTTTTGGTTTCTTCCATATCTCTAACCACCTCCCCTTCCTTTCTCTCAAATACCTGGCTCTACATGTCATCTTTGCTTCTTCTTGA